>NC_060120.1:102405706-102715550 GCF_021461395.2 Schistocerca americana
ATGGACAAATCTTGTACGGCCCATAAAAAACTTAAACTATGACTCCGCTGGCACCGCGCCGTCCCTAAACTTTCCATGTTACCCTATTTCGGATAAGACGTTCTCAGCATATAAATCTTGCTCTTGACGAGCGGTATGACGAAAGAAATTGTATTAAGAGATGTGCGTATCTCACTAAGTGATCGTCCCATCTTTTTTCAAGATTTTTTCATCACTGTTGTTATTTTCTATTCAGAGACATGCTATGAAGACGGTGCGAAATCTTATGTAAAACAAGGCGAAAAATTTGTCACCTAGAACAAAGCTTAATCTATGCAGCCTCGTGTACTAAGTAAGTAATCCTTCTGACACAATGCAACTGTTACAGAACATCTTAGGCAAGCCCTAGTGCCTCCGACATCCGAAGTTCCCGGTCACAGCACAGGAACAGCAAGAAATTTTAATCTTTCAGAAAGTTTCATTAGAACAGACTCTCCCTTTAAACATGCCGAGAGACTGTTCTTTGTCAGTTTGAATAGTTTGGAGAAGTGCGAAATACTGTCAAACTAAAGCTTCACATCAGAACGTGAAGCAGAGAAGGGCGTTGCCCGCTATAGACAAAGCTCTTGGTCTGAATCCCTCATCGAGAAACAGTTTCAACGTGAGGAAGCTTCAAAAGTAGTCTACCAATCACGTAATAATAATGAGTCTGTTCAGAGAAACGCAAAATAACGTCGAATAAGTGGCGGATACCGTTGTACTATTTGAGCTGTCTCAAAATCACCAAAAGACAGAACATTCATTTCGGTAGTGGATGGAGACAGACGAACACGCCATGAAATAAACATGAACAATCACTTACATAATTTTTGTAAAATAGTTAATTAAAAACGACGGCTTAAAGAAATTAAAAACAACAATAAGGGCCACGAGCGGAAACATCTTTAAGGCATGCACAATTTGGGTCTAGTTTAGCAGGGGATACAACCCGTCGGCTTTGAACAATGACGTCAGAATTCGCCAGAGAGCATGTATTACAAAGACGAAACAGCTGAGAAGAATGTTCAGAAACAAAGGAATGCCAGAGAGAAAAACTGTACTTCACATATATAAGGGCCAGTAGTATTTTCACGTTAACGATATCGCGTGTTTGTATCTTAGTATTTCTCCGCAAAATACAATGGAAAGAATGAAATATGTTACTAGCAAAGAATACATCACGTTACATGTATGTCAGTTGTATCTCGAAAGTCTTTCGAACTGTATTGCTTAAGTGCAGTACGGGATACAAGTTCAGGGTAGTCGATTTCTTAGTTTCAACTAGCATTGCTGTCCTGTTGTTCACTTGAACTATGTATCCCCTCCTTCACTAAACCGCAAATGAAACACCCGATACAAATTAAAAGCTCATTCGAAATGTGTTGCGTAAGTACTGTCCGGAATATGAGTTTGTCGTAAGTCGATTTCTTCGTTTTCACTAGCATTACTGTCCTGTTCTTCACCTGAACGATGTATCCTCTGCTTCAGTAAACCCTAAGTGGAACACGGGATACAAATTATAGATGTGCTGTTTATTTCGTCTCCGCTATTACTAACAGTCTTTTCTTACGTACGTATCAGTATTACTGATGACAGAAGGACCTACGTATGTAATATATGTATACCAGACTTCCATTGACCTCGATATATGTACACTGGTAACGAATAGGTGGATATACACGTACGTTAAATTTGCAACCTGTTTCATTTTATATGTTTTGATTGTTTATTTAACCTTAGTGTTTCACTTGTTGAAAGGGAACTACACAATGACCTTGTCAAAAGCCGAGAAGCGATTCTTCTTCTTAGTGTTATAGCTCCCTGGGGCACTCTGGGATGCTCTCTGGGTCACTCTGGGATTCTCTGGGACACTCTGGGATTCTCTGGGTCACTCTGCCTTGTCCTGGTCACTTTGGTATTGTCTTCGTAATCTATTCTATTTTCAGTTTACCATTTTCGCTTTTGCTGTTATGTTTTAGTTTAGTTTTTTTATTGATTGCTTAATAAAGTAGGATCAGTTTATTCTATCTCGCTATCAGCTACTGAAGCATCTGTATCTTCTAATGGGTGCGGGAGTTCCGACTCCTGGGGAGGTGGGTGGGTGTTATGCATGGCTGTCTTAGGTTCAGCTGTGGCGCTACGAAAGGCGAAGACAAGAAGACGACACATGTACAATTTGCATCCCGTACTTCACTATGGGGTACAGTTTTCGTGTTGCCTTGGACGCTAATAGTATCCCATTCGTTACTTGAGCTATATAGCTATACGCAACATTTGTATCTTGCTCGCCAATTGACATATATAGTGTCAGTGTAAAGGCGAAGTGAAGAACGGGATACAAATTATAGTTGTATCGTCAGTGTAAAGGCGAAGTGAAGGACGGGATACAAATCTTAGTTGTGTCGGGGGTTTCGCCTGTAATATAGCGAGTAAACATTCGAAAATGTCGAACTGATACTAGTACTGGGAAACGAAAGAAGATCGACAGCTGAGAAATTTCTGTTACGTACTTCACAACACGAAAACACACATATTGGTGGAATAAAACTGTGAAATATGTCAAAATAGTGAAATACAGTGAAAGAAGCAAATGGAAAAGTGAGCTTACCACACGGAAATATCGAGGAATAACCGAAGCTCGTCTAGACAGACAGTAACGAAAATTACATACCCACAAACAGGCAAATCTATTTCTATAAACGAAAATAAGACACTAAAAATTGTTCTACAATAACAAACTAATACTCCAAATTACCTCAATATCATTACGAATAATTATTTTAATGTACAATGATAGCGCTTATCCGGAACACAGAACTCATTTATTATCTATGCCTCGAAGTGAAGACATTACTATCTATGACTAAGGAATGACGTCATTGTTCAAAGCCGACGGGTTGTATCCGCTGCTAAACTAGACATCATGTTTGGTGGAATGCATGTCACACCATCTTCGAAATAACCACCTGTAGGCGACTTGCCTACAACAAATAATTGCATAGCCGTCCGGTATAATGAGTTAACGAAAAAATATTTATTCGCAAAAACTCACAATGAGAAGAAACTAAAAAAACAATAGAGAAGCAACAAAAACTAGGAGACTCTATAGTCTTACGGCAAAGATAAAAAAACAACAAATGACCAAAAAAAACTCTCGTGCACTTTTGATATCACTTTGCACCAGACATGAAAAATATCACTGCCACACACCATATTCCGTCTCCCGAAATTCTGAGGACTGTCCGAGATTAACTGTAATACAGAGGTAATCACATTATACAGTAATCTAAAACACGCGTAAGAAATAATTTCATCACATTTCTTCAAATGAAATAAGCCACTATATGCCTTTCTCACTAAGAAAGAATATCACTTTCTTGCGTGATATGACACGATAACCAAGTAACGGAACTAAACCAAATCTTAAATCAGGGGTCCTATCGAATAAAATGCTACTCTATGACTTAAATAACAGAATTTTGATAGAATGATCATTTACTAACAACAACTATTAAGAACAGCTGCAAAATTAAAGTTTGAAATAACATCCTCCAGAAACTCTGTGGCACATCATGGAGATCAGCTGTATCAACAGTCCATATTTCACCTGTGAGACTGTTTACCATGTGGTGGAATGTTTGCTCACCAGCCTGGGTGAGTAGTGCTCACACAAAACTTGTTGATACACAGCCCAACCATACCATGCGTCTTATAATTGGTACCATCAGACCCACAACTCTTTTCTGCCTACCCATACTTAGCCTCATACCGTCTCCACTCTGTGGTGCTGAAGTGCACTCGTACAACAGTACAAAAAACTACAGAAAATTCCTAACCTCCTCCACGCAGACATTATAAGAATTCAGCAAAGGTAGGCTTCGCTCTCATCACCCACCACTTGAAACGGCAAGAATTTTAGTCGGAAACTGCTTTAATACTGATGACTACTGGATCCACACATGGCAGAATAACTCAAAATTCCGTGCATATCGACCAAGACACATGGCTCTGAGTTGCCACGCAAGATCTTACCAGTTCTTAACCGAATCAGAACCATCAGTGAAAGCAGTGAAAGGTGTCCTGACTCTCTGCACAAGTGAAAAAAAATAACTTCAGCAAATTGTAACTGTGGCACTGCAAAGCATTTCCTGGCAATCTAGCAGAGTTCCTGGTGATGAAGAGGGATCAATAGATTATATTCTTGGCTTGGATATTAGTTTGTAGTTTGGGACAGCTGTAATATTGTTTGTTTGTTTAGCAGTCATACGCAAAATAATAACTAATGCCTGGACACATATAAGGCGTTAAAGGATAAAAATAACTTCACCACAGTATCATTTTAAAGCACATAGTTTAGCAGTTAGCCAAATTTCCTCACTAAGAGCAGAGTTATAGGAATGTATTTGCTGTTGAAACAGTTTAATAAAGAGGCACTTATACAACACTAATAACAATAAGCATCAACATTACACTCTGCCGAAACGAATGCTGAAAGATAGGTGAATCGTCTAGGTATACAGTGTACCACTTGCAATAAAGGCGAACATAATGCTCTACATCTACATGATTACTCTGCAATTCACATTTAAGTGCTTGGCAGAGGGTTCATCGAACCACAATCATATTATCTCCCTACCATTCCACTCCCGAACAGCGCGCGGGAAAAATGAACACCTAAACCTTTCTGTTCGAGCTCTGATTTCTCTTATTTTATTTTGATGATCATTCCTACCTATGTAGGTTGGGCTCAACAAAATATTTTCGCATTCGGAAGAGAAAGTTGGTGACTGAAATTTCGTAAATAGATCTCGCCGCGACGAGAAACGTCTTTGCTTCAATGACTTCCATCCCAACTCGCGTATCATATCTGCCACACTCTCTCCCCTATTACGTGATAATACAAAACGGGCTGCCCTTTTTTGCACCCTTTCGATGTCCTCGGTGAATCCCACCTGGTAAGGATCCCACACCGCGCAGCAATATTCTAACAGAGGACGAACGAGTGTAGTGTAAGCTGTCTCTTTAGTGGACTTGTTGCATCTTCTAAGTGTCCTGCCAATGAAACGCAATCTTTGGCTCGCCTTCCCCACAATATTATCTATGTGGTCTTTCCAACTGAAGTTGTTCGTAATTTTAACGCCCAGGTACTTAGTTGAATTGACAGCCTTCAGAATTGTACTATTTTTCGAGTAATCGAATTCCAACGGATTTCTTTTGGAACTCATGTGGATCACCTCACACTTTTCGTTAGTTAGCGTCAACTGCCACCTGCCACACCATACAGCAATCTTTTCTAAATACCTTTGCAACTGATACTGGTCTTCGGATAAACGGTAAATTACAGCATCATCTGCGAACAACCTAAGAGAACTGCTCAGATTGTCACCCAGGTCGTTTATATAGATCAGGAACAGCAGAGGTCCCAGGACGCTTCCCTGGGGAACACCTGATATCACTTCAGTTTTACTCGATGATTTGCCGTCTATTACTACGAACTGCGACCTTCCTGACAGGAAATCACGAATCCAGTCGCACAACTAAGACGATACCCCATAGGCCCGCAGCTTGATTAGAAGTCGCTTGTGAGGAACGGTGTCAAAAGCTTTCCGGAAATGTAGAAATACGGAATCAACTTGAGATCCCCTGTCGATAGCGGCCATTACTTGGTGCGAATAAAGAGCTAGCTGCGTTGCACAAGAACGATGTTTTCTGAAACCATGCTGATTACCGAGGATTGCTCTGTCATCTCTGCAGTAACTACGGTACCGTCACGTGCATACCCCCCAGCCACTACAGTCCGCCACGCTGACACGTGCGGCCAGATCACGTTACTCTCACTGCTGTTGACCCAGCAAGTGCCGACAGCTAAATTACGAAAAGAAACGACAAGACTGGGTAAACAGCCCGTCTCTGGGGACGCTCCTGTCCTATTGAAATGAAAGTGGAGTTAGAGATCCCGTGCGCTGCTCGATGTTAATAGAATAGTGCAAACAAGTCGCTTCACAGGCAAATGCAACGTAATTGTGCGGGACAGTGAGTGAGCATCTGGTGCAGTCGGCGACCGCGCGCTGCAATCACAGCTCTTTCACGGCGCCGGAGAGCGCCAGCCCCGCAGCGATGTGGGCGTTGTTTCCAGTCAGAGACACGGGCAGACCAGCACGGTGGCCGGCCTCGCCCCGGACAGCGAGCGGGGACCTCGAGACAGCGCTGCCCGGGTCGCAGTCGGCCGACCAGCAGCCTGGCCGTTGCACTGCACTGCACGAGTGTCTGCCGTTCAGCACCGCCTGTCTGACCACTCCGGCATTTCTAAATTACCCACAAAAAGTACGTAGCCAGTTATAAAAGAAAAAGCTACAAGAAATTGTAACGCCGGAAATGCATATCCTCCTATTTCTATCTATTGTACTATAAATTTTTTCCCTTATTTTGTTACCGGAAGATATGACATTTCTGACTCTTTATATATTCTAATTGTTTCACTATTTGTATACAGGGTGAGTCACCTAACATTACCGCTGGATATATTTCGCAAACCACATCAAATACTGACGAATCGATTCCACAGACCGAACATGAGGAGAGGGGCTAGTGTAACTGGTTAATACAAACCATAAAAAAATGCACGGAAGTATGTTTTTTAACACAAACCTACGTTTTCTTAAATGGAACCCCGTTAGTTTTGTTAGCACATCTGAACATATAAACAAATACCTAATAAGTGTCGTTTGTTGCATTGTAAAATGTTAATTACATCCGGAGATATTGTAACCTAAAGTTGACGCTTGAGTACCACTCCTCCGCTGTTCGATCGTGTGTATCGGAGAGCACCGAATTACGTAGAACTCCAAAGGGAACGGTGATGGACCTTAGGTACAGAAGACACCTTTTTATTGGTCTTTTTCACTGACGCACATGTACATTACCATGAGGGGTGAGGTACACGTACACACGTACTTTCAGTTTTCAATTACGGAGTGGAAGAGAGTGTGTCCCGACATGTCAGGCCAATAGACGTTCAATGTGGTGGCCATCATTTGCTGCACACAATTGCAATCTCTGGCGTAATGAATGTCGTACACGCCGCAGTACATCTGGTGTAATGTCGCCGCAGGCTGCCACAATACGTTGTTTCATATCCTCTGGGGTTGTAGGCACATCTCGGTACACATTCTCCTTTAACGTACCCCACAGAAAGAAATCCAGAGGTGTAAGATGAGGAGAACGGGCTGGCCAATTTATGCGTCTCCACCTCCTATGAAACGCCCGTGGCCCGTGTTCGTTACAACACGCAACTGAAAGTCGGAGGTTTCAATCGTCAACTTTAGGTTACAATATCTCCGGATGTAATTGACATTTTACAATGCAACAAACGGCACTGATTACGTATTTTTTTATATGTTCAGATGTGCTAACAAAACTAACGTGGTTCCATTTAACAAAACGTACGTTTGTGTTAAAAAATATACTTCCGTGCAGTTTTGTATGGTTTGCATTAAAGAATTACACTAGCCCCTCTCCTCACGTTCGGTCTGTGGAATCGGTTCGTCAGTCTTTGATGTGGTTTATGAAATATATCCAGCGGTAACGTTAGGTGACTCACCCTGTATATACAGGGTGTTACAAAAAGGTACGACCAAACTTTCAGGGAACATTCCTCACACACAAAAAAAAAAAATGTTATGTGGACATGTGTCCGGAAACGCTTACTTTCCATGTTAGAGCTCATTTTATTACTTCTCTTCAAATCACATTAATCATGGAATGGAAACACACAGCAACAGAACGTACCAGCGTGACTTCAAACACTTTGTTATAGGAAATGTTCAAATTGTCCTCCGTTAGCGAGGACACATGCATCCACCCTCCGTCGCATGGAATCCCTGATGCGCTGATGCAGCCCTGGAGAATGGCGTATTGTATCACAGCCGTCCACAATACGAGCACGAAGAGTCTCTACATTTCGTACCCGGGTTGCGCAGACGAGAGCTTTCAAATGCCCCCATAAATGAAAGTCAAGAGGGTTGAGGTCAGGAGAGCGTGGAGGCCGTGGAATTGGTCCGCCTCTACCAATCCACTGGTCACCGAATCTGTTGTTGAGAAGCGTACGAACACTTCGACTGAAATGTGCAGGAGCTCCATCGTGCATGAACCACATGTTGTGTCGTACCTGTAAAAGCACATGTTCTAGCAGCACAGATAGAGTATCCCGTATGAAATCATGATAACGTCCTCCATTGAGCGTAGGTGGAAGAACACGGGGCCCAATCAAGACATCACCAACAATGCCTGCCCAAACGTTCACAGAAAATCTGTGTTGATGACGTGACTGCACAATTGCGTGCGGATTCTCGTCAGCCCACACATGTTGGGCCTCATCTGTAAAGCCTCATCCGTAAAGAGAACAGTTGCACTGAAATGAGGATTGACACATTGTTGAATGAACCATTCGCAGAAGTGTACCCGTGGAGGCCAATCAGCAGCTGATAGTGCCTGCACACGCTGTACATGGTACGGAAACAACTGGTTCTCCCGTAGCACTCTCCATACAGTGACGTGATCAACGTTACCTTGTACAGCAGCAACTTCTCTGACGCTGACATTAGGGTTATCGTCAACTGCACGAAGAATTGCCTCGTCCATTGCAGGCGTCCTCGTCGTTCTAGGTCTTCCCCAGTCGCGAGTCATAGGCTGGAATGTTCCGTGCTCCCTAAGACGCCGATCAATTGCTTCGAACGTCTTCCTGTCGGGACACCTTCGTTCTGGAAATCTGTCTCGATACAAACGTACCGCGCCACGGCTATTGTCCCGTGCTAATCCATACATCAAATGGGCATCTGCCAACTCCGCATTTGTAAACATTGCACTGACTGCAAAACCACGATCGTGATGAACACCAACTTGTTGATGCTACGTACTGATGTGCTTGATCCTAATACTCTAGAGCAATGAGTCGCATGTCAGCACATGCACCGAAGTCAACATTACCTTCCTTCAATTGGGCCAACTGGCGGTGAATCGGGGAAGTACAGTACATACTGACGAAACTAAAATGAGCTCTAACATGGAAAGTAAGCGTTTCCGGACACATGTCCACATAACATCTTTTCTTTATTTGTGTGTGAGGAATGTTTCCTGAATGTTCGGCAGTACCTTTTTGTAACACCCTATATATATGCATTTATGTCGATGTATAATTGGTTTGTTTTGTAAATATTATTTGTATTTTTACGCTGAGTCTTGCCTAGGGAAAACTATGCTATCGAACGAATACATCGATAGGTCGTGTGGAAAACCAAAGTGTTTAGGATCTTTGGTAGTGTGAACTCTGCCGCGTGGAGCGCGGGCAGGGGGAGTCTGGCGGGAATAGGGCAGTGGAGCAGGTGTGTTGTGTGACGCTCCCGCGAGTTGCCGCGCTTTCGGGGTTTGGCAGCATGTAATTTCGCTAGATTTGCTATGTCAGTTTCTGACATGGTGTCGCGGATGGGAAGCGTTAGCTGGCACACATCAAGAGCCCGTTTCGGCTGGAGACCGTGTCGAGAAGAAGGCGCGCCGACATCCAGCTTCTGCAACAGCTACGGCCGACAATGAGTGATTGTCGCCACCTCCTCGACCGACGACTTCAAACCTTCAATCAACCAACAAGGAAGACTGGAAGCACGTAAAGTTTTCGAACTGTATGGCAGGCCTCAGCTTTTAAAATGTTCCATTTACCTCACAAAATTACAGCAACATAGCATGAACCTTCGTTGCTCCTTGTCCCAATTGCATTACCAAGCAGGGTCCCTTCCTTTTCCGGAGTGAACCAGAGTGTCGTTGAAATTCAAACGCCAGCATTAAAATAATACCATTCGATTTCAAAGTTCAGTTAAGGTATTCATAGCTGGCTACAATATTTAGATTACACAAGCACAAATTAAGAGTGCGAGGTTTGTTACCATATTTTAGCACACCTGTGACTGCAGCTCAGCTTGGTACGTACTAAATTTTACTATTGTTAATTGTTCAGAATCATTTAATTCAAGTTCAAAGTTAAATATCTTATTTCTAAATTGCGTAGCTTCAAGTAGCTTCGTGCTTCAGAAACAAAGCTCACTATTAATTTTAGTCACTAAATTAACTTTCAGTTTTCCGGTTTTATTAATTCTTTTGCTAAATTAAGTCAGAGTGTAGCGAAATTTATTACTTCTGACAAACATTCAGTTTTCACACAATACGTGTCAACCTTCAGCTGCCACGCTAGCTGCCACGCTTTTAGTGCTAATTATATGTGCAATAACCTTTCTTTTTCAGTTATTGTAGTAGTTTTCCATAGGACTGGCGACCGCAATTTTCCACAAATCACAAACATCTAATTAACGCCAGTTAATTGTTAACGTAACGACCCCACATTTACTTTCTTTATTAACTTTACCCCTTTTCAAAATTAATTTCCGCCAGTGTCATTTGCATTTTTCCTTTCATTTAAATGTAACCCTTTCCTCCCTCTTTACCGACAGATTAACTTCGGTGACGATTGCTTTTCCCAAATTTCCATTAGGTACACGCGGTTTAATTTTTACTGTCATTAAGGTCGATAAATGAGGGGGAGATTACAAAGTGAGTAGAAATCAAAGGGTACACTACGCAGAGCTGCTTCGTCAACGAATATATGTATCGCGTGACGGACGTAAGAGCACATACACATGTCAAAAAAAGTTTTGCATCACCCCGGTTCCCAGAACTCCTGAAGATAGACGTTGACTGTGGATATTGCATCACAGACACAGTCCGTTTGACTGTTCAGAGATGTCCCAAAACCCCGCCCAAAGATGTGAACAACCATGCATGAGCAGCGCCTATTAGACGGAGGGGGTCCGACAGCCGATCAGCTCTAGTCATTCCACCAGGGAGGAGGTACATGGTTCGTGTTGTCTGTAGTTCAACCATGCCTAGAGCGTCAATAACGCGGTTCGATCGCGTCCGCATGGTTATTTTGTGCCAGGAAGGTCTCTCAACAATGGAAGTGTCCTGGTGTCTCAGAGTGAAACAAAGCGATGTTCGGACATGGAAGAGATACAGAGAGACAAAAGTTTCAATGACGCCTCGCTCACTCCGCCCAAGGGCTACCACTGCAGTGGATGACCGCTACCTACAGATTATGGCTCAGAAGAACCCTGACAGCAATGCCACCATGTTGAATAATGCTTTTCGTGCAGCCACAGAACGTCGTGTTACAACTCAAACTGTGCGCAATTGGCTGCATGATGCGCAAGATTAATCCTGAAGTCCATGGCGAGGTTCATCTTTGCAACCACGACACCATGCAGCGCGGTACAGATGGGACCAGCAACATGCCAAATCAACCGCTCAGGATTGACATCACGTTCTCTTCACCGATGAGTGTCGCATATGCCTTCAGACAGGCAATCGTTGGAAACCCGGTAAGGCTGAACGCCTTAGACACACTGCCCAGCGAGTGCAGCAAGGTCGAGGTTCCCTGCGGTTTTGGGGTGGCATTATGTGGGGCCGACGTAAGCCGCTGGTGGTCGTGGAAGGCGCCGTAACGACTGTACGATACGTGAATGCCATCCTCCGATCAATAGCGCAACCATATCGGCAGCATATTCGCGAGGCATTTGTCTTCATGGAC
The DNA here is from genome assembly GCF_021461395.2 of Schistocerca americana. Lineage (NCBI taxonomy): Eukaryota > Metazoa > Arthropoda > Insecta > Orthoptera > Acrididae > Schistocerca > Schistocerca americana. The sequence continues at coordinate 102,417,354 of NC_060120.1, forward strand.
GACAATTCGCGCCCACATCTTGCACATCTTGTGAATGACTTCCTTCAGGATAACGACATCACTCGACTAGAGTGGCCATCATGTTCTCCAGACATGAACCATATCGAACATGCCTGGGATAGACTGAAAAGGGGCTGTTTCTGGACGACGTGACCCACTAACCACTCTGAGGGTTCTACGCCGAATCGCTGTTCAGGCGTGGGACAATCTGGACCAACAGTGCCTTGATGAACTTGTGGATAGTATGCCACGACGAATACAAGCATGCATTAATGCAAGAGGAATGCTACTGGGTATTAGAGGTACATGTGTGTACAGCAGTCTGGACCACCACCTCTGAAGGTCTCGCTGTATGGTGGTACAACATGCACTGTGCGGTTTTCATGAGCAATAAAAATGGCGGAAATGATGTTTATGTTGATCTCTATTCCAATTTTCTGTACAGGTTCCGGAACTCTCGGAACCGAGGTGATGCAAAACGGTTTTTGATGTGTGTAAAATTTATTGAAGAATCAAGATTTAGAATATCGCTAGTAATTATTTTATTGCTATTACCGACTTCGACGGATCAACGTTGTCATCATCGGATCATTTAACATTATTAGAAGCGCACTCTTTTTTTTACAACACAGGAAGTGAGGGTCCGATGATGAAAGTGTAGATCTGTAAGAGCCGGTAATAGTAATAAAAAGAATTACTAGCGAAATTGGTAACCATGATTCTTCAAGAGTAATATATTACAGTAAGAATAATTGACAAGACTCGCGTAATAGTCTGCCACAGTATCACCAAATCATTGCAGGCACGATAAGAGTCCTCTTTACAGAAATGTAAAATAACACGAAGTCTCCCGATCTGCTCTTCAGTAAGGTAATACTGCCCTTCTAGACACACGTACGTCCAGCAATAGCATGGCGGACCACGCTACTACACAAGTCGCGGCCACCTTAGGCACACTGCAGCCGACTGCCCCAGAGTCTTCGAGGGAACCACAACGCAACCGATGGCGCTACTCTTGAACACAGCCCTACGGCAGTGCTTACGAGCCTAAATAAACCTCGCGCTCGCTGAACCAGTAACCGCGTGAAGGGAATATTTCGAGAGAACAATCGAATTATTCAAGACGTCAGAAGGCATACCAAGCAAGCCGGACGGCTCAGTTTATTTTTAAGGGGCTCCAGAAAGGCTCAAAATCATGAAAAGTTCAATTTTTACTTTTTTTCGTTTTCTGAATCTGCAGACTATTACCTTTTAATAGATATATAATTTATTCAATTCCGAAGACTACAACTATTTTTAAATTTTTTTTGAAATGTGTTCTACATGGGCGTGATCCACTGTGGCACTGTTAAACTGCTGTCAAATGGTGTTATTATTAACGTCCGTGTTCATCAGGTACATTTTAGTGATGTGAGATAAAGTATGTGTTGTGGCTAACCTGTGATGGTTCAATATATATCGCTGGTGTGATTGTCGATAGTTTCATGTTTATTTACTCTGTCGTTATCTCGAAAATATTCGTAATTAATTCTGTTTCTTGAGTCTCTGTTTTGTTGAAGTATAATAATGAGTAAAAGTAAAGTCATTAGAAATCCTCTGAAGGCTTTTAAGAAAAGGAGAAATGTTGGAAAGCCAAAGGTATGTGTTATTACTGTAAACAATAAAGACGATAACGAAGTGAGTGAACCTAACCTCTCAAGTACACCTGCCCATAGCAGTCAAAGTGGGAAAGAAAATACTTCACAGAAGAAGCTTGGTTCAATGAGTGAAAACTATGAATGTTTTATGGGCGAATCGGATGTGAATGAAATATTTGATATGTCGGTTCTCAAAGGAATTTTTTCAAACTGTGTAAGATGTATTCATTGTAGTGAAGTTGGTCTGGAACTCTCCATAATAAACCACGTAGGACTTGCTAGTGAAATACAACTGAAATGTGATAAGTGTTCATACATGACCACCTTTAGGAACAGTGTTGCAGTAACTGCAACTGAAGAAAATGGTAGCAAAATCTACGAACACAACAACGAGCGATGCTTGCTTTAGACAAGGAACGCCTTCGGGCTGCAGACAGGGCTGTAAAGAGTCTAGAAATACAAGCAAGAGTAATCAGGAGGAGGAGCAAGAGGAAGCTGGAGGAGGAGTTTGCAGAGGATGAAGATAATCCATCCTATGGACCTGGAATGCACTAAAAAGTTAATCTAATCTTTGTCGCTCGATTCCCAAAACTTTTATTTTCTCATACTAATTACATGTTTTCTAAGGATCTTCCAAACATATTTGTTTCAAACTTTCAGTAAATGTTACACAGTACCTTCTGCATAATTTAACACAGCCTTTTTCCAAAAAACTGTATATTTTTGAATATATAAACAAAAAATTGCAAAAAAATGTTGTGAATTTTCATTACAATTGAAAAAAAAAATCATCTTTAATAACTGAACTAAAATTTTGTAAAATCCCTGTGCTAAGTTGTAGCCCAAATTCCAATAAATAATCTGTAAAAAGTTCAACTTCCTACCTCAAATACTTTGTGAGGAAAGATGTAATTTATAAGCGTTATTTTAACATTGCAAGTATAGGGCGTTCCGGAGCCCCTTAGGCATGCAACTCAAATGTTCAGATGTGTGTGAAATCTTATGGGACTTAACTGCTAAGGTCATCAGTCACTAAGCTTGCACACTACTTAACCTAAATTATCCTAAGGACAAACACACACACCCATGCCGCAGGGAGGACTCGAATCTCCGCCGGCACCAGCCTAAGCATGCAAATCAGGCATCATTAAGGAACCACGGTAGGGAACTTTTCCACTATCGTGAATGTTTGTGCTAAATTAATAGTGGTACTCAGTTGCATTCATAAGAGTTATTGACTGTTATTCTTGAATGCATGAAGATACAGGGTCATTCTATACATCAGTCGGAACGAATTCTAAAATTTTACTTCTCCGACGCACTCGGAGCTTGCATGACGTCTCGTAAAGTGTTCGCCATGGCGTCCCCCGTCAGAATCCGGCGAGGTGCGGCCTTGTCGCGCGCTTGTTTACGTTCACTTGCTTCTCGCCACGAATTGTATTTCCTTATTGCGTCCTTCGGAGTGCCGTGCAGCTGACTTGTTTACTCGTCCGCTTCTTCACCACCTGCTGTGATTCCGCATTACTATAATTATCATCATCATCATCGGTATTCTCGAGATAGTCTGCCTAGCCTTCTGTTAGGAAATGGCTAGCTCCAGGTCTGTAGGGAGCTGGGGTCCCACCCGAAGGTGGCACGCCCACAGTCCCCGCATCAGGCCAAGACTACCAGTACGAAACAACATATTGCGACCAAAGATCCGGATGTTGAATCCCTCAAGGTTGCGACCGACTCCCGATTCGCCATTTAAGAGGGAGCCATCAGTTTCTGACCCCCCACCCGGACAGAAACAGACATTACACTGATTGCTGCGTAAGTTGCTACATTTGGCAACCCACGGGAACCTGTTCAAAAAGACGCTACCATCCACTAAAAACCCTATTTTCGACCTGAAGAAACGGAAAGCCAGACCACAACTGTTAACCATCCATTGCCTGTTGCTCATTCCACAACGTCACAAAACACCAGCTCTCATATAACAGAGATCAGCCTCTTTAATGTCGATTCCGTTCCTGACGATGACGACGAACGTGGACCGATTGAGACCGTAGACCAAAAGACATAGATCCCACGACTGAGTCGCCTGCTCAGGAATTCGCCGACGATGAAGGTTTTGTCGTGGTGCAATCTAAACGTCACCGTAAATTTGGCTCGACGCTATGTCACTCCAACCCTCGCCAACCGCGGTTGGTGAGTGTAGAAATGTCCAGTCGTTTCCAACTGCTTTGCCACTGCAGTCTCACGACGAGGATTCGCCCGTACCTCAACAGGAAATCCGCTCGACGCCCCAGAAACCTGTAGCGCCTACTACTCCGCATCAACTGAAGAAAGTACCCCCTGTCACCATTTATTATACTGAAAAATACACTACTGGCCCAATGAGTGAACTGCAATTTTCCGGTAACTTCACACTTCACAGTGGATTTTCTCGAACTAAGAAATTTGCTGAATTAATGAATATTTCAAAATGGCTTCACATCGAGGTTATGATGCCTAGAAGAGTCTTTACATCCTGCTGACATGAGAATAGCATAATCTCCACGTCAGAGGATCGCTTCTACTTAACCATTTAATAGACTCGCATTTTTTCCACCGTGACAAATTTTGTAAGCTAAGCACATCATCCGTTACAGCACACTCATGGGGCTGGGAAATGTGGCCACAATGGTCTGGTGGAACGAACTATCACAGGTGCAATGCGTGGGTTCAGGCATTTACTTTTAAGAGGCACAAACAGATTTACTTTACCTCTGGTAACCTCAAGAGAAATATGTTATAATCCAGAATCCGCATTAAACATCACGTTCCTTCATTATCACTTGGGCAGAGCCGGTTTACGTTGGGAAATGACATAGCCGGAAGTCATGGTAAACAGAAATACTGTCTCCAGTAAACTTACTTACATTAGAAAATTTGATTTTATTTGATGAAACGTAAGCCATTTAAAGGAACAGGGCTCATATTTTTTCTTGTACTTGATTGAACTAGAGACGTTGAATAATTTGGTGCTTGACTGTGATTCGAATTCGTATCTCATCTTTCGAGGATGTGAAGCTCTCGGAACAGTATAGTTCAATCATTTCGTTCCTTTTCCCAAGACTGCAATCTTCTCTAGGTCTCCTCCAAGGTAAGTATGTCGGTCCGAATCCTGATCCAGTACAAAAATATTAATAATTTCATTTCAAGCCCTATAACGTGCATACCAGTCTGCTAGTGAAAATTAACATGCATTTTTAATGTCTGTTCATGCGTTTCCAACAATCGCAATAGGTGTCGATATTTATGGTCAAACAAGCACACTTCTTACTGTCGTTGAGTAAGCAAGTGTTACTTAAGCTATGTTCGTGGATGATAAAGAGGGACGGTAGGTGTGCGGTTCGATTGTCGCTCTGGCACAAAAATTTGTATCCTTATTTTAGATTCAAACATCTAGCAGCTGGTAAGAAAAACCGATACGTAACATTTGATTTTACTTAGTTAACAATCCGATTGCGTGTTGGGTTCGCATCTCCGTCACAGAACTTCACATCATGCGCTTCATCTTTAAATGTATGAACACTTTGTTCCTTCTGAATTGAGGCATATCACACATCTTTCGTGGTTAGTTAACAGGGACGAAAGTGTCTTTACAGGAGTCCCGGTTTATTAGAAAAACTGTCGTCTTTTATTTTCAAGTTTAGATTTGGTTACTGATATTGATGAAAATTTCTGTAATTCGTGCCTCTTCATGACTAGCCAGCAATATGATATGATTAGATTAGATTAGATTAATACTTGTTCCATATATCATGAATACGACATTTCGTAATGATGTGGAACGTGTCATTTTAACGAAAGATTTCTTTACATAACATGATTCAGTTTCTTTGCAACAATTTTTTACTCTCTCATTCTTTTTTATTTATATCTCTCTCCCTCACTCTCTCTCTCTCTCCTCTCTCTCTCTCTCTCTCTCTCTCTCTCTCTCTCTCACACACACACATACACACAGTCTTTTTTATTTTATTTGTTTGTTGTGCTCGACTATCGGCGAGGCATGAAAACGTTCGTCAATGATTTTCTTAGTTTTGAGTACACTTACGAAAGAGATATAAAAACAACTATGAGAGTTACTGATTTATGAAGCTTAGTTGGCAGTCAGTTCTTAGTATTATTAGTAACTACGCTCCAGACGTTAAACCCAGTTACAGAAATGTGAATCAGACGCATTACGTATTCCAGGCCATAGCTGCCGCGTCTTTGAGACGTCAGCTATGGTCACTTCCCAGCCCACTGTAGGATCACATCGGTTCGTCTTCTTCCTACTGGTAATGTAACTGAGATTTGGCAACAAGGCAAGGTATATTTGGCAACTCTGTGATCGACGAGTTACTTCCTGGTGTGCACGGAATTAAGCCTCAAAGTTCACTTGATTTTTCCCGTCATTTCCATTGATTAATCTGAGTTATTATTAACGCCATAACTGTAACAAAAGATTGTAAATTTTCGGTTTTCAGCCCAGGAAAGTCGTTGCACGTGATAATCGCATCTAATGTCGTCCTTTAAATAGCGATTTACGAGTTCTAGACACTACTGGTCTCGTAAGAGGAATCCTAGACGCATGCCTCCTCCCTAGCTCTGCGGAAACTTGCTAACCTGTGAGAAACATTTTTATCCCTTCTGTGAAAGAGCTTCAAGCAGTCAGATCACACGTCGATAAGGAAATCGCAAGAAAATACTTGGGGCTCATAGTGCAATGGTGAAAAACTTACAATGCTGCACAACAGGTAACGCCTCTTTCCGCTGCTGACAAGCAAATTTTGGGTTTCTAGGAATACATAACATTATTTATGAAATGCCACATTTGCATACCACTTGAGCATGACAAAGCATACCAATCAAATGCAGACCCAATAGAAATCGAAGTGATTAGTATTTTACTAATTCGTGCCGATAGAGGCACGCTTGTGTACAGATACTCAGTTTTATTGAATCAGACTTTCGTCGTAAGGTTAAAGTGGGTAGTTTTATTTCATTTCTTATAACAAAGTGCACAATATTCGTACGGTTTCTTTTAGTGTTGTTCAAATGGTTCAAATGGCTCTGAGCACTATGGGACTCAACTGCTGAGGTCATTAGTCCCCTAGAACTTAGAACTAGTTAAACCTAACTAGCCTAAGGACATCACAAACATCCATGCCCGAGGCAGGATTCGAACCTGCGACCGTAGCGGTCTTGCGGTTCCAGACTGCAGCGTCTTTAACCGCACGTCCACTTCGGCCGGCTTTTAGTGTTGTTACAACGTTAGTTAACATGAGAGCGAAATTAATCATCAACGATATACGCGAATTCTCTGATGTTATCTATAACAGTCTGACAATGCACATGCAGTTTATTGATTACATGCATGTAGGAAACTTGTTCTGAGTTAAAGCTGTCAAACACGGTTTGATGAAGAATAAAATGCCACTGCCACACGACAGCTAATGTAGAAAATACCTTTATGACGTATTTGGGCACGATGCGCTCTCCCCATACATAATACAAAAGTTTCCAGATGCATCTGCAGCCTGGCCATCTATTAAACCTGAAAAGAACAAAATGTCGCAGAAGTTAGCCCTTTTTCCACATGCGACTATATTGGGTTGAGAAGTGAAGGGAATTATGTTCAAAGTCCCATTAGATCGATAACTTCAGCAGACAGCAGTATGGCCTTTTAAAATATGTAGCAGTGAATGTAATAGAACTCGCGACGTCCTATCTACAGTGCGCGACGCTTACAGTTGCGCTAGTAGTTGCCATGTAGATACATCGTCTCCAGAAGTTAAGAACAGTTCCTCCAGAACTTCTGCATTTCACAGTGCTGTGAGATAATGCATTTGGCCGGATCTAGACTTCTGAGAGACAGACAGTTACAGCTTTTCTTTTGCACTGCACGACGTTTTCAACAAATGGAAAGGAACTCTTCCTACTTAAATATCTACACTGTTGGCAGTTCTGTGTAGGTGGCAGTTACGTGATTTTATTTCGGTGATTACAAAATACAGTCGAATGTATGCACTGGGTCGTCGAGGCAGCTAGTTCATGGCGATTCGGTCAACCAAGTAAATGAACGTACTGAACATGCTGCAAACCACCACAGGGAGCCTGTGTGTCAGAATTCTCATCGAGTGTGCCGCAACGGTGTTATGATAGAAAAATGAGGCCGAAAAAAGAACATTAAGTGGTCTGTTGGGTTTATGATAAGTTCATATGATGGTGGTCTGGGTTCGATCTAGCTTCTGCCGATGATTTTTAATTGGGAAAGACAGATTCTATTCTCTTCTGGGTACGTCAAGTGAAGAAAGTATAATGGCATTGTGGTCTGAAATTCACATTAAACATAATACTCCTTCTCTACCAAGTAGACGTTACGCTGAACCACAATAAAGTCAGGAGTGGCGAAATGTGGGAACTCTATCACCAGTAACCTTCCTTATACTAGTTATTTATTTCTAGTGACGAAACAAACGCTATGTAGGGTCACAGGACACTTACTCCACCTTTTATTTGAGCTTCTGTACGTCGATAAAATTGGTTCTGAGCTTGGACTGCAGCTCAGACCGCCCTTGACGCGGAATTTGATCTCTTCGCGACAATATAGCTCGACTACAATTTGTTGTTTGCTCAAAACTGCAGATTCCTCAACATGTCCACATATTGTGCGGGGATGGGTTCGAATCCTGGCCCGGCACTAAAGTTTTAATTATGTGTTAACAAGTTCTAGCATGAGAACACCTATCTGCTGGTGGGTAATAATTTTGATTTTTAATGTATTTTCATTCGTTGTCAACACTAACGAATCTGACGTTTTGAGTCCCAGTGAGACACAGAACTGTTTGCGAAATCATTGTAAATTCAAGGATGTTATTCCGAGCTGCTGGTGGAGAAAAATTCGGTAGCTGATGTCTCTTTGTGTGCAGTCAACAACGATATGTGTGGGGTTCGATTCCCAGTCAGCACTGAACTCTTCGTCATATTATTTCTAGGTCAAACATGCTCACGTGTTGCTGCTGGTGTAACAAACCCATTTCTAACGCTCGTTTACTCTAGAATATAACAGCGATAGGTGCCAGTTTGGAGTCCTGGGAAAGAAAAAATTAATGTTTCGTCTCGTCATTTCAGTTAAAACATCTCGCTACTGCCGAGAAAATCCGATATATCACACTTGCTTGTGCTTCGATGACAATCCAGTTAGGTTCTGGGTTCGAATCCCTGTCCAACACAAAGCTTTACCTCACGGCATTTCAAGTAAGTTACTTGTGAAGAAGCAATATTTAACATCTCTCGTAGTTCGTTAACAAGGACAATAGATGCTGGGTAGGAATTCGCGTCCGTTAAAAAGGTTTACGTTATGTAATTTGAAGTTGAGATTTGCTGACGGATACTGTCTAAAATCGAGGTATATCACTCTCTGTATGCCTAGTCAGGAATGACTGTTAGTTTCCGTCAGTTACGAAGTCTTTGCTTAGCCTGCATGACCTGGGTTTGAATCCATATGCAGAACGAGACGGTTCCTCGTGTCATTTGAAGTTCATACATATTCTCAAATAGCTGCTCGTGAATAACTTAAATTTTTAATATCATTTTGTGTTAAATAATAAGTACGGTATGTTATTTTGAAGAGGAAAACATGAATACGACGAACTTACTACGTAAACTACCTACCTGACGTAATAATGAGAGTGGTAACACTTCATGTATGTCATTTATTGTAATAAATGTGAGCTTACAAGCCTTAAGAACCGTCTTATCTGTGATAAGATGTTCCCTGATATTTGTAGTAACTTGGTATTACTTTACAGCTGAGTTATTGCGATACAGATCAGTGTTTTCTAGTGGTGACTCGTAGGAACCATTTTCAATAGTCAAACTACTGTACCGAGGGGCGATTAGAGGACCTGCTAGACAGCTGCGCTATGTGGGTTGCGTTCGAATCAGGCGAAATGCGTTTCAGGTCGTTCGGATACTTTTGAGCACGACTGTACATATGGGTGAATAACATATTGTAAACCTACAACATCCTATAACTGACTTGCTACCCACATGTTGCATACAAGAAATTCATTACTGGAAAGTGTAAATGACGATGAATAAAACTGATGAAACTTCCTGGCAGATTAAAGCTGTGTGCCGCACCGAGACTCGAACTCGGTAGAGCACTTGCTCGCAAAAGGCAAAGGTCCCGAGTTCGAGTCTCGGTCCGGCACACAGTTTTAATCTGCCAGGAAGTTTCATACCAATGCACACTCCGCTGCAGAGTGAAAATTTCATTCTGCAATAAAACTGATTATAGAACGTAGCTTTTGGGTTATCAGTCTTCTAACTCGTTTCGCAAAAGCTACTAAGCTTTCATCTTTTGTGGCAACCTCTTCATCTCAGAGAAGCTCAGATTACCATTTACACCCAACAGTTTTTCCATTTCTGGACCTGAAAACACCAACATTACTGTTTTGCATATTTACCTACACATTATTGTTATTGTTATTATTATTACTGCTGTTGTATATAAATGGGAGATGAAATACACTCACTTGAAAACATTTTGATTTGAAGTATCTTCAACGTCAGCAACAAAAGTTTCGAAATCTCCAACATCACCATCAGAACCTTCAGCTAATTCACTGCCTTCAGAAATAATAGCAGTAATCTCTCCGTCGTCAACAGACGATAATTCTCTTAACTCTCCTTCTCTATTCAGAGTTGACTGTGTTTGTGTATAATTCAGACAAAATGATTTCTCCTCATACTTTAGTTCTACGACACATTGCCGGCCGGTGTGGCCGAGCGGTTCTAGGCGCTACAGTCTGGAACCGCGAGACCACTACGGTCGCAGGTTCGAATCCTGCCTCGATCATGGATGTGTGTGATGTCCTTAGGCTAGTTAGGTTTAAGTAGTTCTAAGTTCTAGGGGAGTGATGACCTCAGAAGTTAAGTCCCATAGTGCTCAGAGCCATTTGAATCATTTTCTGCGTCACATTGAGGCAGAACACTAATAACAACTGATGCAATACACAACAACAATTGAGGCAATGAACCCTAACAATGAGTACGAAAATAGCAGCGGTTCATCGTAACAGCCGTCATCTTATTTTCAAAATGTTATAGTCACAAAATTAAAAAAAAAATATTTACTTTAGGTTTATATTGACCCCAGTGATACTCAATGAAGAAATCACGAATAAATCTTAATGTGTTATAGATCTAAGACCGAACAAAACATCAAAGGATACAAATAACACAGAGAGAGAGAGAATCATGTATTTCAAAAATAATAGTTTTAAAAAGAAGGGACATACATATTTCAAATGCGCGGTTGGGGTCAGACTGACACTAGTGGTACTAAAGAGGATAGGAGTTCTTTTTCTTTATGGATTTTGCAGAGAATGTTATTGTTAGTAACTTTGACTCTCCACGACACTGCCGAGCGGAGTGGCCGCGTGGTTTGAGGCGCCATGTCACGGACTGGGCGGCCCCTTCCGCCGGAGGTTCGAGTCCTCCCTCGGTCATGGGTGTGTGTGTTGTTCCTAGCATAAGTTAGTTTAAGTAGTGTGTAATTCTAGGGACCGATGACCTCAGCAGTTTGGTCCCTTAGGAATTCACACGCATTTGAACATTTTCCACGAAACTCTCAACATTTTTCCTTTACAACCAGCACAGTTCAAATGTCAGAGTCGTTTGTCCGTCGTCTGGGTCAGAGCACTGCACTCAGTTCCTTAGTAACGGACAGGAAAGATGTGGCAAAGTAGAAATAGTAATTGTTCAAATGTGTGTGAAATCTAATGGGACTTAACTGCTAAGGTCATCAGTCCCTAAGCTTACACACTACATAACCTAAATTATCCTGCTAAGGTCATCAGTGCCTAAGCTTACACACTACATAACCCAAATTATCCTAAGGACAAACACACACACACACACACCCATGCTCGAAGGAGGACTCGAACTTCCGCCGGGATCAGCTGCAGCGCCTTAGACTGCTCGGTTAATCCCGAGCGGCAGAAATAGTAATTGTTTTCGATTGAGAGTACATTCTTCAAAGCGAGGCTCTGGTTTTCTCCATACAGATTTCCATTTCTTGCGACTTATCCCACTGTATGTTAATGTTAGTTCCCAGATACGTGTATTTTCTACTTGAGCTGTAGGTGTACAACAATGTTCAGACAACAGTTTTGTATCCAGAAAGAGATTTTCACTCTATAGTGGAGTGTGCGCTGATACGAAACTGGCTGTCAGGTTAAAACTGTGTGCAGAACCGAGACTCGAAGTCGAGACCTTTGCATAGGTCCCGAGTTCGAGTATCGGTCCGGTACACAGTTTTAACCTGTCAGCAAGTTTCAACAGTCTTGTATGTATTTATTGCTGAAGCCCATTTATGTGTTCTACTTGTGTTGACTTCTGGGCCATAACGCTATTGTCGTTGATTCGGATGCAAGGTGGTGGAGACTCCGTAAGTCGTCAGCAAATACACTGTAAGGAAAAAAAAAATTACGCACCACCAAAGAATTGTCCGAATGCAAAGGAAATCAGTAAATGTCATTTACATGTACAGACAAACAAATGATGTGGCTTCACATAAACTGGATGATTTATTCACGAGAAAGAGCTTCACAAATTCAGCAAGTCAGTAACGCACTGGTCCACGTCTGGCCCTTATGGAAGCAATTGTTCGGCTTCGCACTGACTGATAGAGTTGTTGGATGTCCTTCTGAGGGGTATCGTGCCAAATTCTGTCCAATTGGAGCGATAGTTGGCAAGCCATCCTGGCCTTACATTTCAGCAAGGTAACATCCACCCGCAGACGGTGAGAGTTTCTGCTGCTTGCCTTCGTGCTTGCCAAACCCTACTTCGGCCAGCAAGGTCGCCGCATCTCTCGCCAGCTGGGAACATTTAGATTATTATAGACAGGGCCCCCCGACCAGGTCTGGAGTTGGAAGATCTCACGCGCCAACTGCAGACATTTTGGCACGATATCCCTCGGGAAACTCAGGAATACAGAAATACAAGTCGCTGAGGAATGAAATAAATAGGAAGTGCAGGGAAGCTAAGGCGAAATGGCTGCATGAAAAATGTGAAGACATCGAAAAAGAAATGATTGTCGGAAGGACAGACTCAGAATGAAGGAAAGTCAAAACAAACACCGGTGACATTAAAAGCAAAGGTGATAACATTAAAAGTACAACGGGAAATCCACTGTTAAATGCAGAGGAGTGAGCGGATAGGTGGAAAGAGTACACTGAAAGCCTCTATGAGGGGGAAGATACGTATGATGTGATAGAAGAAGAAACAGGAGTCGATTTAGAACAGATAGGGGATCCAGTATTAGAATCAGAATTTAAGAGAGCTTTGGAGGACTTAAGATAAAATAAGGCAGAGGGGATAGATAATATTCCATCAGAATTTCTAAAATCATTGGGGGAAGTGGCAACAAAACGACTATAGACGTTGATGTGTAGAATGTATCAGCCTGGCGACTTACCATCTGACTTTCGTAAAAGCATCACCCACACAATTCCGAAGACGGGAAGAACGACAAGTGCGAGAATTATCGCACAATCAGCTTCACAGCTCATGCATCCAAGTTGCGTACAAGAATAATATACAGAAGAATGGAAAAGAAAATTGAGGATGCACTAGATGACGATCAGTTTCGCTTTAGGCAAGGTAAAGGGAGAGAGAGGCAACTGTGACGTCGCGGTTAATAATGGAAGCAAAACTAAAGAAAAAGCAAGACACGTTCACAGGAACTGTCGACCTGGAAAAAGCGTTCGCCAATGTAAAATTCTGAAAAAAGTAGGGGTAAGCTATAGTGAGAGACGGGTCATATACAATATGTACAAAGCCAAGAGGGAATAGTAAGAAGTGCTCGTATTAAAAATGGTGTAAGACAAAGATTTAAGCTTTCACCCCTACTGTTCAATCTATACATAGGGGAAGAAATGATGGAAATAAAACAAAGGTTCGGGAGTGGATTTAAAATTCAAAGTGGAAGGATATCAATGATGCGATTCACTGATGACATTGCTATCCTGAGTGAAAGTGAAGAAGAACGGAACGATCAGTCTAATGAGTACACAGTATGACAGAGAAAATCGAAGAAGGACGAAGGTAATTAGAAGTAGTAGAAACGAGAACAGCGAGAAACTCATCGTCAGGATTGATGGTAACGAAGTAGATAAAGTTAAGGGATTCTGTTACCTAGGCAGTAAAATAACCAATGAGGGATGGAGCAAGGAGGACATCAAAAGCAGACTAGCAATGACAAAAAGGTCATTCCTGGCCAAGAGGCGTCTATTAATATAAAATATCGGCCCTAATTTGAGGAAGAAATTTCTGAGAATCTCCATCTGGAGTACAGCATTGTATGGTAGTGAAACATGGACTGTGAGAAAACCGGAACAGAAGAGAATCGAAGCATTTGAGATGTAGTGCTACAGACGATTGTTGAAAAATAGGTGGACTGATAAGGTAAGGAATGAGAAGGTTCTGCGCAGAATCGGAGAGGAAAGGAACATGTGTAAAACACTGATTAGGAGAAGGGACAGAATGATAGGACATCAGTTAAGACATGAGGGAATGCCTTCCATGGTACTAGAGGGAGCTGCAGAGGGCAAAAACTGTAGAGGAAGACAGAGATTGGAATACATCCAGCAAATAATTGAGGAAGTAGGTTGCAAGTGCTACTCTGAGATGAAGAGGTTAGCACAGGAGAGGAATTCGTGGCGGGCCGTATCAAACCAGTCAGAAGCCAAAAAAAAAAAGAAATCCCTCAGGAGGGCATCCAACAACAGTCAATCAATGCCAAGCCGATTAACTGCTTACATGAGGACCAGAGGTAGACCAACGGGCTATTGAATTAATCAATTTGTGAAGCTCTTTCTCTTGAATAAATCATACAATTTTTCTAAAACTGTGTTTATTTGTTTGTTTATAGATGTCCGTCACATCTACCGATTTCATTCCCATTCGGATAATTTCTCCGTGATGCGTCACTTTTTCCCCTTAGAGTGTATTGCAATATCATCAGCGTAGCAGATATTGTTTAGCTTCTGTACATTCAAGACGATTTTTTCTTTGACGCTTTAAAGGACGTCTTTGAAGATCTGTTACGAATAAAGATTAAATGTCAGAGTCGACAAAATACTATTCTTTCTGACTCTTCGAAACATTCCTAACGTTTTGTTTCGCTCCAAACCCATCATCCTTACTTCTCAATCTGGAGTTTGAGCTTGAAATCCGTTTCGAACGAAATACTGGGCTTCTTCCTTCGTGGGGTCTGACACTTTGTCGCAGGGTAACCATCGATCTTTCACAGATTCCGTTTCTCCACTGGCATTACTCTCACACACAATGCGAGACAACCTCCGGTAATAGAGTAGACCATTTGCGACGACGAAACTAAGACGTCGACCAGTAGAGTGGTATCATGCGGGCATACAAGCCCTTCCAGTAAGGTTGCGTAGGGCCGTCGCATTTAACGGAGATTGTGTTGAAAAAAGTGTTCTGTAGTCAAAAGTGTGGAGAATAATATCGTGTATTGAAATCCTGAATGAAACCACCGAGCTTTCAGAAAAAAAGAGTTCATAACTTATTGAACGGCCCTCGTAATAACTGGTAGCAATGTAAATTGCAAAATCAGAGTGAACAGCAAGTTATAAAATTTCGCTTATTGTGCTTATACAATTTTACTGGAAGTATGCCTGTTTAAAACTGCAAGGGATTTGGGGTGCATAGGGTGAAAAATTTGGTACACATCAAGCAGCAACAATCAGTCTAACCCGGATGGATTCGAATCGACCTGAGCTTGGATGGCACATATAGGATATTTCCATCCTGATTCAGCTCTATGACTCGCTTAAACAGGTACTCCTTATATCTGAATCTCTTGCCCTGAATTATTTTACTAAGAGTTTCTGTACTAACACCATCTTCCAATTACGTTTGAAGAACGTGAGAAACTTTTGACAGCTGAAGTACACGATAGTCTTTATGCACTGAGGGAAAAAACTGCCACTGAGGGAAAAAACTGCAACACCAAAAAATAATTAATGTAGAGTAATGATATTCCGTGAGTACATTTGACTAGGTGACTTATTTAAGTGATTAACACTGCAAGATAAACGATTAATGGAAGCGCAAGATAAGTAATTCCAAATGTGAAATGCTAGTACATCAATAACCAGTGTAACCACTAGAATGTTGAATGCAAGCATGCAGCCGGCCGAAGTGGCCGTGTGGTTAAAGGCGCTGCAGTCTGGAACCGCAAGACCGCTACGGTCGCAGGTTCGAATCCTGCCTCGGGCATGGATGTTTGTGATGTCCTTAGGTTAGTTAGGTTTAACTAGTTCTAAGTTCTAGGGGACTAATGACCTCAGCAGTTGAGTCCCATAGTGCTCAGAGCCATTTGAACCATTTTTTTGCAAGCATGCAAACGTGCATGCATTGTGTTGTGCAGGTGTCGGATGTCAGTTCGTGGAACGGAGTTCCATGCCTGTTGCATTTGGTCGGGGACTGTTAATGCTGGTTGTGTATGACGCTGGGGTTGTCGTTCGATGATGGCAGATTTGTGCTCGATTGGATACAGTTAGTCCGGAATCATGCTGTTACTATGGTCGCAGGCTCGAATCCTGCCTCGGGCATGGATGTGTGTGATGTCCTTAGGTTTAAGCAGTTGTAAGTCTAGGGGGCTGATGACCTCAGATGTTAAGTCCCATAGTGCTTACAACCATTTGAACCATATGAACATATCTGGTAAACATGTCTACACTCAGTAGAGCATGTTGGCTTACAACAGCCGTATTTGAGCGAGCGTTATCCTGTTAGAAAACACCCTCTGGAATACTATGGCAGTATAACAGGTCGAATCACCAGACTGACGTACAAATAAGCAGTCGGGGCGCGTGGGATAACCACGGGAGTGCTCCTGCTGTAACACGAAATCGCACCCCTACCATAACTCGATGTGTAGGTCCAGTGTGTCAAGGACACATACAGGTTGGATGCATGCCCTCAAATGGCGTCCTTCTAACAAATACACAGCCATCACTGGCACCAAGGCAGAACCAGCTTTCATCAGCAAACACAACAGATCTCCACACTGCTCTCCAATGAGCTCTCGCTTGATACCACTGAAATCGTAAATGGGGGTGGTTTGCGCTCAGTGGAATACACGCTACAGCCCGTCTGGCTCGGAGATGTCGTTGGTGTAACCGATTTTTAACCGTTCGTCGTGTTATTGTGGTGCTGCTTCAAATGCAATAGGATGAGCCAGAGCCATAAGCTTAACAGGATTGTCTTCCTTTCGGTAGTGCCGCGTGGATGTGTAGAGCCCGGTCTTTTTGCGAACGTACCTTCTCGTGACCATCTCTGCCAACAATCATGTATAGTGAATATACTCCTGCGGAGTCTTTCTGCAGTGTCGCAAAAGGAACTTAGGAACTTCCAACTTTGCCAACGGCTTTGCCGCAGTGGTAACACCAGTTCCCGTCAGAGCACCGAAGTTAAGCGCTGTTGGGCTGGGCTACCACTTGGATGGGTGGCAATTCGGTCTGCCGAGTGCTGTTGGAAGCGGGGTGCACTCAGCCCTAGTGAGGCAAATTGAAGAGCTATTTGATTGGGAAGTAGCGGCTCCGATCTCGTAAAATGACATACGGCCGGAAGAGCGGTGTGCTGAGCACATGCCTGTCCAGATCCGCATCCAGTGACGCCTGTGGGCTGACGATAACACGGCGGCCAGTCGGTACCGTTGGGCCTTCATGGCCTATTCGGGCGGAGTTTGGTTTTTAACACCCAGATTTTCGAAGCCCTATCACACGACCTCGTTCAAACTCCGCTGAGATGTTGATAATTGCGTCTTTGTCGTCTTAAAGACACTCTGGACTAACATCAACTCCCCACGTCCCATCTCAAAAGCAACTAACGCTCACGACCGTAACAGCATGTGTTTAAAACAAACCTAATATGCATCCTCATAGTGGTGCACCAGCGCCACTCTTATGCGTCTGGCGTGAAATCTGAATAGACATCATCTTTCGGATGTAGAAAGACGCCCACCAACTTTCGTTTATGTAGCACAACTCGTTCTTGGTGATGCGATTTTTTCCGTCAGTGTAGTATCACAGAAACCCTGATCCATAGCAAATGTTTGCATGTCTAAAATCCAGAGTATATTATGAGCACGTTGCCTCTTTTTTGGGGCAGACACTCGGATCGTAATTTGCTTAGCATCGTATCTCTACTTCAGTAATTTGCATAGAAACGCAACTGACTCTTATGCAACGTCAGGATTTTGCGCGTTTCCTCAGTTCTCCGTCGCCATTACCGTTTCTTTCAATTTCTCATTATCACTAATTACACTGACGTTACTAGTAAGCCGTCACCCCTATCCGCGAATTTATTTCCTGTGATTGTTTTTTCGTTCGCACTGCAAAATAAAAAGGTTCGCTACTTGGAATTGACACGAGACAGTATATAGCTATCCACGTGATTAAATCAACCGTCTCCACTGGTAGAGACTGCCTTGCATGTTGCATGCATTACATTGAAAAAAATGGAATTATTGAGCGGAACTGCAGAGCCACAGATGTTACACTTTAACGCTTCATGTACGTCGCAGGAAATGCCAACCCTTCAATGATACGAGCGGATATAGATTTATAGTGTGGAGACATAATTCTTATTCCAGATATATAGCGCAAGTTTTAGCTGTTGTGCTCTTGCGCAGAACAATTACGTTCGCCTTCCTGAATAAGTTATTTAAATTTTTATTATTTATTAAGTATGCCACATGCCGAGTCAAAGTAAAGCGGAAGTCACAGTCAACGTTATCAGTTTGAAAAGTCTCTGTAGGATATTCCGAGACCATAATAGAACCATTAAAATTATCCTGAGGGCTTCACAGATCACGTGGACTTAAAACACAGCCGACATCGGAATTCTTGTTTCGTAACCATGTTACATAACAAGGGGTGCGGGTCACTGACATTCCTCTGTGGGATAGGCCGCCCAGACTGCATTAGGCTAACAGAGAATAAAAAAGACGATTCATGGACGACATTCCATCTCTATTACAAGGTACATTCATAGCTCACGTTCCTTCTCTGTTAGGAGAATTTTCTTTTTTTCGTCAGATTATAACAGCTACAGAAACAGCTCGGACATTTCCCAAAACGAAGAATTTGTGAATCAAAAGCAGGAAGAAATATGCATTATTCTATAGTGTAACATTTCTTGAACTCGTTTTAAAGGCATCATAGTAAATGAGTAGTGTCAATTGAATATTTATGCCAGACCGGAACTCGAACCCGGATTTCATTCTTGAGGCTAGCAGTCGCTTTAACTATTATGTTACTTATGCACGTCTCCACCTGCCTCTGTATCGAGGTAGGTCTGGAGAGCATTGGGAACATTTGGTCTTGCATTACGTTGTTGAAGTGATTTTGGAAATCAGAAACGTAACGGCTGCTCTCAAAATTTGCAACTACGTGAACCAGAGGTGATAAAGAGAGTTAGGGGCTCATGTGATGACCAGGAATGCAATCGGAGAACGTTCGGTCTCCTCAGATCATTTGCAGATGGATGCGTCTATCGTGAAGCCCTACGCAGAACAGAATCGAATCTTGTACGAAAATACGACTTGGTGCCATTTCTGTGTCCAGTGATCCTGTAGAGCGCACCAGGATCTGCTCGCCCCTCTTTCTTTTCCCCTCCCTCTACCTTTGTCTCTCTCTCTCTTCCCCCCCCCCCCCCTCTCTTCCTCTCTCAGGAGTGACAACGCGATCTTCTCAAGTCAATCCACATTCTATTGCTATTTCTATATGTAAAAGGAAATCCTTGAGTGGCTCACTCACTGACTGACCCATCAGCGATCAGCGCAAGCCGCTCAGGATAAAAACTTGTAATTTGGAGAGGGTGGTGTTCTCTTATTGTAGGCATCGTTTCAGAAAGGGAGTGAAATAGGGGATGAAAGGTTTCTTCGAAGTATGTCGCTATTAAGGCAGTACTGAAGCTAGAACTGCGAAGGTTGATATTTGTTTTCTCGTTTGGAAATTGAATGAAATACGTATTTGAGCATTTTCATAATTTCAAGTATTAGGGGGGGGGGGCTGAAATGGGGCATGAAAAATTTTATGAAAATATTTCATTTTGTAAGCATTTTTAAGCTAAATCTACGAAAAATTATATTTGGGTTCTCAGTTGGAAATAAAAAGATTCCTGTTTCTGTGTTTTACGAAATTCTGTCCTTAAGGGGGTGAAATGGGGGATGAAAGGTGTTTTGCAAATATGATGCTGTTAAGCAATTTTGAAGCTAGAACTACGAAAATTGGTATTTGTTTTCTCGGTCATAAAAAAAAGTTCGTGTTCAGTACTTTTGGAAATTCATCCACCAAGGGGTGAAATTCGGAAGAAAATTTTTATGAAATTATTTCGTTATCCCAGTTAGAAATTTCGAGATCTGTGTTAGAGAATGCATGTTCTTATACAAACACCATCGCAAAACGTCAAAAGGCAGGTTTAACTAAGACCTCCGACTCCAGCTGCCAGAATCACAATTTGGTCAGAAGTACATTAGGAAACAACCATGCTTCTGTGAGCTTAATTAGACCATACAGTATACGCAAGTAAAACAGCGGGCGCTAAACTAGTTTTTGCTGTTGCACTGAAATATTTAACATTTGTGTCTTCAAGCATGTAATACACTGCATGTCAGTTTGACTTATGGATCATGTCACCTTCCTGGTATTCCAGTTTTAGTAACCAGCTGTGCATTTAATACATCCTCCACTGTCAAAGCAAAACCAAATGGTAGCAAAAGTCGTTGCTCTTAACTATTCCCTATTGACTTTTCGATTCCGGGGTGTGAATCTGCGATCTTACATAATAATGAATCACAACATTAAACCTACTTTGGGCAGTGTAGCTCTCAAGCAAATTGGAAATTTTTTTCTGTGGCATGTTTCAAGGTTCGACCCATGTTTCAGCCCTCTGAACCATCAATACTCTGTTCTGTCTGGTGCAAAGTTTCTGAGTAGTGTCCATTTTTGCAGACACTCACCTAGATTATGTGAGCATGAGTTAACAGTGTAGAAATTTCTTTCGACTTTGTGGCGGTGCTTTACCTTGAGCAACAGAAAATGCTGCTTCTGATGATAAGAACTGGTAATTAGCTAAATGCAGACATCACGTACAAACTGACTTTAAAATGGACGAGAATAACAACCTTTCAACACGACGCGAAATATATTTATGCATTTGCTATCTTAAGTGATGCACTGCGTACAAGCTATTTTGGCGGCATTCATTGTCTAAAATAAACGTACCGCCTCAACGAGCCATATTATAGAGTTTTCAGAAAGATCATTTGTATCTAGGGTATGGTCTACTTGGATGAGATAGGTACTTGTAAAAGGTGACGCATACCGGAGTTTGAGAATAGTTTTGCAAATGTCTGTCAATTTCCTACACGGTATGACAGTAAAGAAACAGAGCAGATGGAATATTTCTGGAGCTCTGAATTTCGTGCTGTCATTTGCAGAAGCAACAGCACAAGAATGACATATACTGTAGAATCCAATAGCATTCGTCAAGGAATTATCCTGGTTACTTAGGCGTCATGGGACAGAGTATTGAAATGTTGTGTTGATATGACGGTACGCTTCAGACAGTATTACAGGCAACTAAATAAAGATTATAACGAGAAATACATCAATCATCCTGGATCATGTACAGATAGGTTGAAATGTTTGCCTGATTCGGAGATGGTGGGCAACGCAGAGGACAGAATTCTCCAGGCACACGTAAGTTCAGAGCTCCAAGATCTAAGGGCTTCATCTACTGCTGTCGCGATTGCAAGAACACCCCACGTCGTTTTAGACAGGCGGAAGTACGTGAACGCGAAGACGTAGAGACGAGAACTACATCTACATCTACATCTACATTGATACTCCGCAAGCCACCCAACGGTGTGTGGCGGAGGGCACTTTACGTGCCACTGTCATTACCTCCCTTTCCTGTTCCAGTCGCGTATGGTTCGCGGGAAGAACGACTGTCTGAAAGCCTCCGTGCGCGCTCTAATCTCTCTACTTTTACATTCGTGATCTCCTCGGGAAGTATAAGTAGGGGGAAGCAATATATTCGATACCTCATCCAGAAACGCACCCTCTCGAAACCTGGCGAGCAAGCTACACCGCGATGCAGAGCGCCTCTCTTGCAGAGTCTGCCACTTGAGTTTACTAAACATCTCCGTAACGCTATCACGGTTACCAAATAACGCAGTGACGAAACGCGCCGCTCTTCTTTGGATCTTCTCTATCTCCTCCGTCAACCCGACCTGGTACGGATCCCACACTGATGAGCAATACTCAAGTATAGGTCGAACGAGTGTTTTGTAAGCCACCTCCTTTGTTGATGGACTACATTTTCTAAGCACTCTCCCAATGAATCTCAACCTGGTACCCGCCTTACCAATAATTAGTTTTATATGATCATTCCACTTCAAATCGTTCCGTACGCATACTCCCAGATATTTTACAGAAGTAACTGCTACCAGTGTTTGTTCCGCTATCATATAATCATACAATAAAGGATCCTTCTTTCTATGTATTCGCAATACATTACATTTGTCTATGTTAAGGGTCAGTTGCCACTCCTTGCACCAAGTGCCTATCCGCTGCAGATCTTCCTGTATTTCGCTACAATTTTCTAATGCAGCAACTTCTCTGTATACTACAGCATCATCCGCGAAAAGCCGCATGGAACTTCCGACACTATGTCATTTACATATATTGTGAAAAGCAATGGTCCCATAACACTCCCCAGTGGCACGCCAGAGGTTACTTTAACGTCTGTAGACGTCTCTCCATTGAGAACAACATGCTGTGTTCTGTTTGCTAAAAACTCTTCAATCCAGCCACACAGCTGGTCTGATATTCCGTAGGCTCTTACTTTGTTTATCAGGCGACAGTGCGGAACTGTATCGAACGCCTTCCGGAAGTCAAGAAAAATAGCATCTACCTGGGAGGCTGTATCTAATATTTTCTGGGTCTCATGAACAAATAAGGCGAGTTGGGTCTCACACGATCGCTGTTTCCGGAATCCATGTTGATTCCTACATAGTAGATTCTGGGTTTCCAGAAATGACATGATACGCGAGCAAAAAACATGTTCTAAAATTCTACAACAGATCGATGTAAGAGATATAGGTCTATAGTTTTGCGCATCTGCTCGACGACCCTTCTTGAAGACTGGGACTATCTGTGCTCTTTTCCAATCATTTGGAACCCTCCGTTCCTCTAGAGACTTGCGGTACACGGCAGTTAGAAGGGGGGCAAGTTCTTTCGCGTACTCTGTGTAGAATCGAATTGGTATCCCGTCAGGTCCAGTGGACTTTCCTCTATTGAGTGATTCCAGTTGCTTTTCTATTCCAGCACTGCGTCAGCACAAAGCGTTAAGAGTCCGCCTTACGTCAACAATCATTTTATTTCTCATGCTAATGCACTATTTCACCCAGCTTCTACTTCAAGTCACCGTTTAACGTCCTTCAACGCAAGTACGACGTATTTGCGGAGACAGCATTCACATGCGGGGAAAAGTTTTTTTGTCGCCAACATACATTGCGCCCCCTTCAACTTCATCTGACTAGGAAGGGTGAAGGTTTGCCCGTTATTGCACCGCAGATTTTTGATGTAATTATTTCGCTAGTTCAGAGCAAAAGTACCGAGAATTATATACAGTTATCTCACAGGTAACTTTACATTTTGTGTTCGGTATCTGGAATTAATTTGGCTGAAAGCTTTGAAGAGATTGTAACGTATATGCAACAATATGTAACGTTGCTACAACCAATATGTCTTTGATCGTCAGTGGAAATTGACTCGGTAAGCAACATGAGCTATCAGTAACCGGGATCTAACCTGCATAACACCGTGTGCGTATTGTATGAGTTTCAGTTTCACTGTCACTTATGCCCTCAACGGATCATTACATGAAAAACTTTAACATTTGGATATGCTACCTGACAGCGTATTTGAATACGAAAACCTACGGGAACAAATGGAACTGTAACAATGAGTACCTAAGCTATCTAAGTTCTTGAGGAAGAATTTACAAATGATACGGAATCTGGCTTGTGCAACGGAATTTACTGGATTAGAGTGCATGACATCCTTTTTCCAAGTGGTTTACAGCAATTCGCAGCAGCATGGAGCAGCAGCGGCTAAAGCTTATTGTTACTAAAAACTAATTTAATAAAAAGGAGTTTGCTTGGATCCTGTTAACTACTAAATAACTTGTGAGAAGGGATTTCATAAATTAAGTCTATTTAAAACATCAGAATCATCATGACCAATAACAGATAATGAGAATGACATAGGTATCAATAATCGCTGAGTGCCAGATTAACAAATTATTTCAATTTCGAAGTTACATGAACATGTAATAACGACAGCATTTATTTATTAATTAGATGTGGAGAATAATAACTATTATTTGGAGGATAAGGAGGCTTCTTTGACAAACAAGACACGGAATTATTGCTAACTCGGACTAAGAATCACGAGTCTAACGCTGCAACTGCTTTTGCGCTATGCTTGCGAATTTTACCTTGAATTCCGTCCTCAAGCGTAGCTAAGCCATCTAAATCTCTCCGGGCTATATAAATGAAATTAATCCTTGAGTGTGGTACGATCTGCCATCACCGACTTGAGGGCAGCGTGACACGTCTTGTCTCCGAGCTCTAGGCCGGCACTACTACTTCCACTCTCGCAGGCAGATCTCGCCTCACAACAATGCTTAGAATCGCGCTCCCATGTTTCGCCATGATTATTACTATCGATAACTGAGTGCTTATACAATGCAAAGAGTACCGTTGACTATATTGTTTTCAACGTAATGGAGAGTTCTGACACATTCCTTGCAAAATAAAGACAAGAGTCGCACTTAGGTGCTTTTTTTGCTGTAGGTTTCGTACTCCACTTGATTCTATTGCCGTGTCGTCGTTTTTAATAAGTTAAGCTGAATTCGCGTTGAGAAATGGCTTTCTACCATGCTAAAGTGAAATTAGCCCGAAAACATTGAACTTAGATTACCCACTTCCGCTTCTCCATTACTTTACATCGAATTTCCTTTATTCATTTTTCTCTTCAACTTGGGCGAGTTCACAATAACATCTTACAGTTTACTGTATTTCTTTGACGTTGTTTATGTACAAGTGTCCACAAAATACAGAAAAAAAACGTTTTGCGAAAAGAGGGAAACCAAAATTTTATTTGCACACAATTATTTGTTTATTTTTATTCAGCACATTTAAGATCTTGCATGCAGTCTATATTTTAATACGCAGTTTTAAAAATAACTTTTTCAGTGGTCGTTGACACGTTACGGTGCCATTGTCTACGTCATAGGCACTAGCAGATTACAGTCTGGTGCCGCGCGACGACTACGGTCGCAGGTTCGAATCCTGCCTCGGGCATGGATGTGTGTGACGTCCTTAGGTTAGTTAGGTTTAAGTAGTTCTAAGTTCTAGGGGACTGACGACCTCAGACGTTAAGTCCGATATTGCTCAGAGCCATTTGAACTAGCAGAGTATCCTACTATTCTAACTACATTACGACTTCAAAAAGTAACTTTCGAATGCCATCCCGGGCTACATATCTATCGCGTTGTCGGAAGAGAGTAAATGTTCTGCGTTTGATGCATACACAATTATGCTGCGGGACGGTTAACAGGAGTATCGTAGTGTGGGAGTAAAATGGCGCGGCAGCTGGAGACGTACTCCGAAATGGAAGTAAGCGGGACAGTACAATCCTTGTGGGCAAAGCGTCCAAGTTGTACACAAATCCAAAATCTGACGGTAGGAACACAAAATGTTGTATTGCGTTCAGGCGCAGAGAAATGGTGCGAACAACTTGAACAAGGCCGCACAGACACTGGTGAAGCTTATCGGGAAAGAAGATCTCTGACACTGACCACGAATGACAATGTCCAATCAATCGACCAATGGATTCACAGCAATCGAAGATTTTTCCAGCGACGAGATCGTTCGCACCTCGGTTCTCGAATTGCTCCGTGAGCAAGGAACGGATTTCTGTCATCGAGGAATTGAACGATTGATAGAACCATCCAATCTTTGTTCGGTGACTATGTTGAAAAACACTAGCATTTATCTGCGTCACTTGGCAGTGTAATGCAGCAGTCAACAAAAGTTACTTATGTATGTGTGGTCTGTAACCTATCTACATTTACGTGAATCTGCATCCACATGATTACTCTGTAATTCACCTTAATGTGGCTGGCAGAGGATTTCTTCGAACTACCGTCATACTGTTTCTCTACCGTTCCAATCTCTAACAGCGCGTGAAATGGATACTTAAATCTTTATGTATGAGCTCTGAGTTGTCTTATTTTATTATGATGACCATTTCTCCCTATGTAGGACGGCGAAAATAAAATATTTTCACAACCATAGGAGAAAGTTGGCAATTGAAGTTTCGTGAAATGGCCTCGCCGCAAAGAAAAACACATTTGGTTTATTGATTGCTATTCCGACTCGCTTGTCATATCCGGGACACTCTCTCCCCTATTTCACAACAGTACTAAATGAGATGCTCTTTGTGGTGGTTCTTTTATGTATGGGTTTTATATGTTATGAAAAGTTAGAGTTATTTTACTGCTTCACAACTGGAAAATTATTTACGTCAGTGACTCAGTTGTGGAAATTTTCGCAGTCAGTTTGTCCGACACGACTGAAATTTTAGTTGATTGCTACAGATTACTTATTTTTTGTTTTGTGAAAATACAATGTTAGGAAGACTCTCGCAATTTCGTTAAGCGGGAATCGAAAAATTTACCGAAGTCACTTTACTGAAATACGACTCAATACTGGAAAAACTGATGACTTTCTCTGTTTCAAGGGAAGAGCCGCTAATCAAGAAAATTCTCCTTCATTAACATTAAGATATTTATTACGTCTCTGGGCCGTTATCATTTAGAACAAAGGCGCTGACCTCTGCACCAATGTTCCCCTATAAAATTTGCATGAAGACATTAACTTCTCAGCTTCATGAATATAGGAGCTGAAACATATAAAATTTTACAACATTTTTAAGAAATATTTGATTATGTTTAGGCTAAATATTATATGAAACGTACATGTTTTCGTGCCTAGTCACAAAATGGCTCCTTACACTACGAAGAAACAAAAGGGAAGAGGGAGCGATTCCTTTGCAAAAGGAACAGAGATTGCAAGTATATTCGCAAATCATATTAATTGATTTCTGACTTTTTGTTATTTTTCTGCGATAATATTTTTTTCGTTACGACGTCAGTTTTGGTATGTTTGCGAAGTTATTCAATATCATTTATATGACTTTATGCGGCGTACCGCGACACCTTCTTTGAACTTTTTCGTTGCTCTCTGTCAATCCTATATGGTAAGGATCTCATACAATACTCCTAATGGGGACGGACCAGCGTGTAAGCAGACTCGTTAGTATACCTAAGAAAATGTTTCAAATGGCTCTGAGCACTATGGGACTTAACTTCTGAGGTAATCAGTCCCCTAGAACTTAGAACTACTTAAACCTAACTAACCTAAGGACATCACACACATCCACGCTCGAGGCAGGATTCGGACCTGCGACCGTAGCGGTCGCGCGGTTCCAGACTGTAGCGACTAGAACCGCTCGTCCACTCTGGCCGGCGTTAGTAAACCTGTTGTAATCTATGGTTTGCCTTCCCCACAACATTATCTGTGTGATGGTTCCAGCTTAAGTTATTCCTAACTGTAATTCATAGGTATTTAGTCGAACTGACAGCCTTTGTATTTGTGTGATTTATCGTATAACTCGAATTTCACCGATTTCTTTTTGTAGTCATGTG
This sequence comes from Schistocerca americana, assembly GCF_021461395.2. Lineage (NCBI taxonomy): Eukaryota > Metazoa > Arthropoda > Insecta > Orthoptera > Acrididae > Schistocerca > Schistocerca americana. The sequence goes on from NC_060120.1 coordinate 102,444,884, forward strand.
AGTGACCTCATAATTTTCCTTTATTGAGAGACAACTGCCACTTTTTGCACCATTCAGATATAGCGTTTAAATCATTTTATAATAGTTTTTGATCTTCTGGCGACTCTACTAGTCGGTAAATGACAGCATCATTTGCAAATAATCTAAGAGGGACGCTTAGGCTATCTCCTAGGTCGTTTATACATATTAGGAACAAGAGAGAGCCTCTAACACCTCCTTGAAGAATGCCGGATATTTTTTCCGTTTTACTCGATGCTTCTCTGTCTATTACTACGTACTGTTACTTTTCTGAGAGAAAAACACGGATCCAGTCGCACCACTGAAGCGATGCTCCGTTGGTATGTGATTTAACTGGTAGGTGGTAAACGGTGTCAAAGGCGTTCTGGAAATCTAGAAATATGGAATCAGTTTGAGATCCGCTATCAAAAGTAAGCCAACGGTCTTGGCGCAGTGGTAACACTTGTTCCCGTCAGATAATAGACGTTAAGCGCTGTTGGGCTTGGTTAGCACTTGGATAGGTGACCGTCCCGGTCTGCCGAGCTCTGTTGGCAAGCGAAATGCGCTGAGCCCTTGTGATGCCAACTGAGGAATAGCACCACCGGTCACGAGAACTGACAACGGCTGGAAGGACAGTGTGTTGGCCACATGCCCCTCCGTATCCAAATGCAGTGACGCCTTTGAGCTGAGGATGACGCCGTGGTAGGTCGGTACCGTTGGACCTTCCAAGGCCTGTTGGGACGGAGTATGAAAAGTAACCTTTCCTCGTTTGATATATTTCGAACTTAGTTCGAAACAGTAACAATGATGTTACAAGTGAATGAATGTGTAAGATCAGAACAAATAATTTCGCTGTTAGCACAACCTGTTATGCGAAATTCACATATAGTGTGTAACATCCACGAGATAAATTTTAGCTACAGTGCGACGAGAGGAAATTATGCCTCTAACTGTTATAAACGTTATCTATTCGACATACAAAAAAAAAAAAAAACAGTAGAAACGTTGATAAATATTAATTATTTATATTATATTTTATGATGTAATTGGGCATATCGATGTGTATCATACAAATAACAATGATAATTGTAAATTCCTTTTATGATCTGCGTTTGTCTTCCTTTGTTTTTATCTTTTGTTGGATGGCTTTTGTAGGTTGCGGACTCATATCAAACTGAGGTCTGTTAAGAAATTGTAATTATTTGTTAATTATTACTTGAGAATAGAGTTCACTATTATTATAAATATGAGTGAATAATTATTTGTCACTTTAATTCCTCATTCAATAAGGATTATCTGTGTTAATTATTTCTTTCCGCTGCAAGGAGCGCAGCCATTGATGATAGCGATCTCTATCGCGTTTTTTGTCTGTGTTTTCCTTAGAAAAAAATCAAATGTTTGCTTGATGAAGTCTAAATAGTGCACAATACGAAAGTAAGGTTTAATAAGCATTTCAAATACTTATCCTATTTGCTCTAACAATAGAAAGTCTCTATCAATTGTCTGCCGCCATCTTAACAATTACCTCAGCGGCAAATTGAAATTACGCAACTTTGCAGACACAAATGCCGAAGGTAATACAAATGTGTAAAAATAAATGTGCACCGGTGGTCCCGAACTCATTTTAAAGAAAATAAATCGAATCAGATTGGTTCTTTAAAAACAGTGCTCATAGCACTTTTCTAGCTGATGTATGGAGCCGAAATTAATTAAACACGAGTTGTGAAGAATATTTTTTCAGGTAACATACGTCAGTGTTGTGCGCGGCTGATATTCGGTGGTTTTAATGATCATTTTTCTGAAGATAACTACTTCCATCATAATCAATAGTTGTACAGAATGTGTTGTATGAACTGTGATTTAGTGACACTTACACAACTTACAGACAACACTTTAACACGACGTTAACTTGGAGTCCTTTAGCAACTTGACCAAATCTTTAACCGGGAGAAAAATTATTTAGTAATTACTCAATGTAATAAAATAAAATTATCTTTTTCATTTACAAATTAGTTAAATAACAAACCACTGAATAACACCACGAACGCCGCAAGTCCCAGTTTGATGTTAACAACATATGCTCACTCAGTTGATAGTCTTACAGTAAGGAGCACGTACGCTACCTCTTAATTTGTCATTCTGTTGCGTCTTCCCATCCAGTAGAATCTCGTCAGCAATTAACGTCAAGCGCGGCGCGTATCGAGCACATGCGCGTGAATGAAAAACAACGAGAGTGCATGCTTCATTCATAAGTTGCCTCTGTTTTCCGCAGCGGACTGGGGAGCCCTCTGAGGACGCCCTTCCCACCCCGCACAGTGTCAGTGGGCCGTGTGTGCTTCCGCAGGGCCATCGACCGTAGACCAGAGACTTGAGGCCACTCAACGGGATGAGCGCCGGTCTGTGCGTAGCCGCCGTCGCGCCGGCTTACGCAACAATATCCGCCAGCAGCGAAGCCGAAGGCTGAGGAAATTGCGGCCCTGACTCACAGTTTACCTGCACACAAAACACACACACACACACACACACACACACACACACACGTAGACACAGACAAACTAGTGTGCCAGGAGACGACGTTTACTGGGAAGAGCAATATAACACACGCTCCCTCTTTTCCTTGTCGCTGTTTTCCGTCTACAAGCTGGTTATTTATCTCCGTGGAGAGGTATCTCTGATTACATTTTTCGCCCTGCTGTTCCCTGTGCAGTACTGTAGAAAGCTGTTTAAGAGCTTCCTTTATCGATAGCATCAGGACACGGCAGAGTTGACCCCAAACGATTACTTTTAACATTCAGGGTTCCCATGAGCACAAGTGTTGACTTTCATTAGTTACAAATGCACGACTGGGAAGCATTTACATGCATGCTCTGAAACTGTGAAGTGAACATCGCCCTGCGTATTAAGATATCATGCAGCTCCATTCGCGTGATCTGCTGGTATAGCTCAAAGTGCAATGTGCTATCTTTCAAGACAGGGAGGTGAGACAGACCTGGATTGAACCTGCGCTGCAGATTAACAAACGTTGCTCTAAGCTGCCGGTCAGCCCTAGTGCGGTTTTCTGGCTGTTTTCCACGTTTAGGCCAAAGCAAGGCTGATGCACAATGTCCGTCTGAGAAAATACGATACACATTCACTTAAAACACAATCACAGATAGAAAGTAGTTAACACGATTCGCAATAGGTACATACGACTGCTGGTTCTCGGAGTAGAAAGGCTTACAGCCCAAAAGTTAGCCGGCCGGTGTGGCCGAGCGGTTCTAGGCGCTTAAGTCTGGAACCGCGCGACTGCTACGGTCGCAGGTTCGAATCCTGTCTCGGGCACGGATGTGTGTGATGTCCTTAGGTTAGTTACGTTTAAGTAGTTCTAAGTTCTAGGCGACTGATGACGTCAGATGTTAAATCCCATAGTACTCAGTGCCATTTGAACCATTTTGAACCCAAAAGTTAAACGTAAGTAAATCTGCCAAATCAAGAGAACAGTGGGCACTGATCGACGAAATACATGAAAATATAGAGAAACCGTTCCATTCACGCTTGAAATGTTGGAAGAATCAATGCGTAAGTGCCTCTTTGTACACTGTGGAAGTTCCTTAAAAGAAACGTTATTATTTTTACTGATAGTTTCTGTTTATAAATTTAGCATTCGCAGATGCTATGCTTGGATTGTGTGAAAGGTTTTTTCAGAAGTTGCAAACAATAAATTGAAGCAGAAGTTAATCTGACTGTGTGATTTCCGAGAAAGTGTACTGAATCGCCTAGTAAAGAAAACCAGATTCTATTTAAGTTCCTTTCAAAAATCATAACACTCTGTTTTATACTTCTTCACTTCTCTGACATGAAATTTGACGAAACCTTAAGCGATTTCTTATAGAATCAAAGGAATTCCCCCAAAATCAGAAATATATTTTTTTCTCTTTTTGGCTTACTTGTGGCAATGAATAACGCTCGGGCAGCTGCTGTATGGAAACTGTTGCTGCTACTGAAAGCTACTAAAAAGGCACGTCTCATTTACTGAGGGCAAACCACCTACAGGTGAACTCCGTGTGGACTGAGCCCACGTAATGTGTCTGAGTTTTAAATTGCGGTTTTGAGTCATTATTTAGTAAATGAAAAAGATTTGGAAATGGATGATGACGTGTAAATTACGTCAATGTTGACTCCTTTACAAGGTGTATTGGCAAATTTAGAACAGTCACCGCACAAAAGTATTCGTCAGTATAATCAAGAACTGCAAAGAAATGGTATTATAAAATATGTATGTTCATAGAAGGTTACATAAGGTTTCACTGATTGAGTTAATGTTTCCTGATTTGTCGCTAATACTATCTAACTACGAAGAGGGGAAAGTTCTGTGTTGGATGCCAAATTCTTATAAAAGTGTGCAGTCAGCAGCTCACACGTATTCAAAGGAAAGAAAAATAACTATCACTTTAGGATGAAGTTTTCATTAAATCGTTAAAAAATCTCTCTCCTTCGCGGTAAAGACACCAAAAACCATATTATAAAATGATTTTCCCCAATAACAATAATTAATATTTATCATTTATGTAATGGCTCGCTTGACGATTACCCAAAGCGGACTAACTGTTTCTGCAACCAGCATCTGTGTGGAGCGGCCAACGCAGAGATGTTATTACAGACGTGCAGTGTCACAGATGACATTGCGCGCTGTCTGAGGAACAAAGCAAGCGCGACTGCCGGCTGTGCGTCCAATGTTATAAGGGAAACTGATAGTGAACGAATATGAACACCCCTTTCAGCTGTAGTTAGTTTAATCGTGCCCTCGCGCCGCTATGGGAGTGATACGTAGGGGTAGAGCATGTTTCTAATTCCTTACCGTATACTGGTTCTTGAAACTTGTAATCAGACTTTTCCAGTGCCTTCCAGATTTTCAGCATTTCTCAGTCTTATCAATTTCATTGATTACTTAATTAAATTGATCAATTAATTAACCCCCCCCCCCCTCTGGTAAGCCCTCCAAACCTCCCCTACCCTGTCCCCCTCCCCTACCTAGAAATTGGCGGCTCTGTGGTGGAGAGGAAAGATCTCATGACAGGAAATTCAGTTATATAGCAGAGGGTATATTTTTCATTTATAAAAAATTCAGTTTTCAGGGGTTGGATTTCTCTTGCTCATCATTCTCGGCTGTTTGGGAAGGTGCAGGTCTTGTAAAGAAGTAATTACATTGATCTTTTTTTTTTAAAATTCCGATTGCGCAATGGATACCGTCAGGACACACCCATCACACATAATTACATTGTTAAAAATCTTTCGATTGTGAACCATGCACCATCTGCCGTCCCCTGTCCACTGGACCATGCTATTGTTACTTAAACATAGATAAACTGTCGATTAATCGATAGTATATGCACTATCGTTACTAACGGTAGTCTGTTTTAACTATCGATAGTCTTATCGTTTATTATGTAAATCTTTTCTAACTGGCGCCTGAAAAATTGTCTGTTCCTATTACCGCCATAGCAGTTGGAGTTCAGATTAAAAGTAGATTGTGTGGAGGTATTTAATCAACAATAAATATGGCGGCACCTTAGCCAATGTAAGTTTTTTTTTTTTTTTAACTAAGTTGTTAATAGATTGGTCGCTGTGTGGGGAGGGATCGTGAAAGAGGGAATTTTCTTGTTTGTCTTTCAGTGATGACAACTTACCGTCGCGCGTGTCTCGTACCGATCAGATGCTTATGGTAAAAAGTACGCACGTAGATAACATGGATTCGTGAATGTGCATTATACTGATTTTCTTCTTCAAATGTGTGGGCTTACTTACTTGTAACAAGGCATGTAAATGTAAATAAGGCTGTTGTAATACAGCGCAGTTAGTAGAGGAAAAAATTGACGATTTAAAGATTTACTAAGTGTTTCTGATTGTACTGTATAACGCATTTTAAAACAAATTCAGTTATTGTAGTTATTAACCAAACACAGCTGCTATTGTGCTCTTCTGTTTCCGTTTCTAAGTCTTCATTGTACTTACAAGTGTTTTCAGTTGTACATGTTAATGTGTAAAATGATTCGAAAACACAAAACAGTGACGCAGTCCTGATGCTCCTGAGTCGCTACTGCTTTTGCAGAAGCACAAATATCATTCATACGTTGTTGCCCATGTTATGGTCGGTTAGCGGTGCTTGTTCCTTCAAGGATACACCAGCTCCCAGAAAACTGAATATAGTAAAAGCACAACCCGTCAAGTCTTTTTTTTTATTTGCGTGGTGGCTGGACATAGTCATTAAAATATGCTATCTACTTTCACAGCCTTGCAGTGGTATTCGAAGTAATTCGGGCGAAATGTGAAAGTCTCAGGCGATGTGAGACAAAACTAATCTCTACTTGCCAAGAGTTGACTGTAAATGTCCAGGAATATTTTTGCATAACTTCAAATCCTGTAGATATTTCTTGAGCTCTTGCCCGTTAATGCTGAAACCCCTTGTTTGAAACTTGTGCAGCGAATGAATAAGCTCACCATTATTTTTTTCGTTTTTTCGAGTTTACATCATTCAGCAACTCCGCCATAGCTGGTCCCAAGCCCGGTTGAGAAAGGAGGAGGGGGATGAGTAGCACCTCGCTAAAAAACCTTGGTTCATCTGGCCCAGGTGATAGTACCTCGTGAGGGCCCCTTGCCAGGGATACGGTAAAGACCTCAACGGGAGCGAAGGCGGAGAAGATGGACTTCGGTACGGCGGAGCTGGTGGAAGAGGCACCGTGTCTCTTTGGGTACAAGAGTACAAGTAGCGACTGTACCCCAGAGGGGAGGCTACAGACAGTGTCTGACTCATGGTGAGCGGCTGAATTTAGGCTGGGCATCCTACTGTCTATGTGGAAAGTAACGGGAAACTACCACATTACATTCTCAAGCAGTATATGGTATGTCTCTCCACGTGAAAGATTCCGGAGTTAAATCTTCCCCTCATTCGGATCTCTGGGAGGGGAACACGTTGAGACATATCTGAAAGGAAGAGAGGGGCAATGAAGGAAGGAAAGATACGGATTGGAACATGGAATGTGAGGACACTACTGCAAGCAGGAAAGCTAGAGAACGCAAAACAGGAGATGAAAAGGAACAGATTAGATGCCCTCGGTTTGTGTGAAATGAGATGAGGAGAGAATGGGGAGATAGAATGTGGAGATTATAAGCTCTTTTACTCAGGGGAAATCAAGAGTGGAGAAAATGGAGTAGGAATATTGATAGGGCAAAAGTTCAAAAATAAGATAATGAAGGTACAATATATTGATGTAAGACTGATGATGATACGACTGAAGGCTACTTCAAAAGATTTGGTGTTAATATAGGTATATATGCCAACCAGCCAGCATAGAGATGTGGAAGTGGAAGAATATTATGAGAAATACAAGCACTCATCCAGAAAGGAAACAGAAATGCTTGCGTTATCATCATGGGGGACTGGAAAGCCGTGGTGGGTGAAGAAAGAGATGAAGATGCAGTAGGAAAATTTGGATTAGGAAGAGGAAATGAGAGAGGTGAACAACTTATTAGTATCTGTAAAGAAAATTCATTTGCAGTAGGTAACACGTTATTTGAACACCACAAAAGGAGACGTTACAGATGGATACCAAATTTGAATAGGGAAAGATATCAGTTGGACTACATTCTGATACAAAAAAGATTTAGGAACTGTTTGAAGAATGCTAAAGCTTATCAAGGAGCGGATATAAATTCAGACCACAACCTAGTAATAGGAGAAATACAAGTGAAGTTGAAAAAAGTCTGGAGAGGTAAAGCAAAGGAAAGACTAAACATAGAAAGACTCAAAGAGGTAGAAAAGACATTAGATTTGGAGAACAGATCCATGGAAAAATGGCAGAGAGGTAATGTTGGTGAAAGTGTTAATGACAAATGGATAAAAATGAGGGAAGGACTTATGGACTCTGCCAAAGAAGTACTAGGAAGGAATGGATAACAGAAAACATGTTGAAAGAGATGGAAGAGCGGAGAAAGTGGAGAAGTGTAGAAAATGAAGAAGGCAAAAAGAGGTACTAGAGACTGAATAATGAATTAAGAAGATAAACTGAAGAAGCAAGGGAAAAATGGATGAAACAGAAATGCCACGAAATAGAGAAAGTGGAGAAAGAGGGAAAGTATGAAATGATGTATAGACTGTCTAGTGAGAAAGAGGAATAACATGGAAATACACTCCTGGAAATGGAAAAAAGAACACATTGACACCGGTGTGTCAGACCCACCATACTTGCTCCGGACACTGCGAGAGGGCTGTACAAGCAATGATCACACGCACGGCACAGCGGACACACCAGGAACCGCGGTGTTGGCCGTCGAATGGCGCTAGCTGCGCAGCATTTGTGCACCGCCGCCGTCAGTGTCAGCCAGTTTGCCGTGGCATACGGAGCTCCATCGCAGTCTTTAACACTGGTAGCATGCCGCGACAGCGTGGACGTGAACCGTATGTGCAGTTGACGGACTTTGAGCGAGGGCGTATAGTGGGCATGCGGGAGGCCGGGTGGACGTACCGCCCAATTGCTCAACACGTGGGGCGTGAGGTCTCCACAGTACATCGATGTTGTCGCCAGTGGTCGGCGGAAGGTGCACGTGCCCGTCGACCTGGGACCGGACCGCAGCGACGCACGGATGCACGCCAAGACCGTAGGATCCTACGCAGTGCCGTAGGGGACCGCACCGCCACTTCCCAGCAAATTAGGGACACTGTTGCTCCTGGGGTATCGGCGAGGACCATTCGCAACCGTCTCCATGAAGCTGGGCTACGGTCCCGCACACCGTTAGGCCGTCTTCCGCTCACGCCCCAACATCGTGCAGCCCACCTCCAGTGGTGTCGCGACAAGCGTGAATGGAGGGACGAATGGAGACGTGTCGTCTTCAGCGATGAGAGTCGCTTCTGCCTTGGTGCCTATGATGGTCGTATGCGTGTTTGGCGCCGTGCAGGTGAGCGCCACAATCAGGACTGCATACGACCGAGGCACACAGGGCAACACCCGGCATCATGGTGTGGGGAGCGATCTCCTACACTGGCCGTACACCACTGGTGATCGTCGAGGGGACACTGAATAGTGCACGGTACATCCAAACCGTCATCGAACCCATCGTCTACCATTCCTAGACCGGCAAGGGAACTTGCTGTTCCAACAGGACAATGCACGTCCGCATGTATCCCGTGCTCTAGAAGGTGTAAGTCAACTACCCTGGCCAGCAAGATCTCCGGATCTGTCCCCCATTGAGCATGTTTGGGACTGGATGAAGCGTCGTCTCACGCGGTCTGCACGTCCAGCACGAACGCTGGTCCAACTGAGGCGCCAGGTGGAAATGGCATGGCAAGCCGTTCCACAGGACTACATCCAGCATCTCCACGATCGTCTCCATGGGAGAATAGCAGCCTGCATTGCTGCGAAAGGTGGATATACACTGTACTAGTGCCGACATTGTGCATGCTCTGTTGCCTGTGTCTATGTGCCTGTGGTTCTGTCAGTGTGATCATGTGATGTATCTGACCCCAGGAATGTGTCAATAAAGTTTCCCCTTCCTGGGACAATGAATTCACGGTGTTCTTATTTCAATTTCCAGGAGTGTAGAAAGAGCGCATTGTACTCTAGCAGAAGAACGACAGGAGGTTTCGAACAGATGTCAAGAATATATTGAATGTCTGAATAAAGGGGATGAAATGCAAAGCGAAATTAAGGTTAAAAAGGAGCCATGTGTGCCGGAAGATGGAAAGGCATTCACCATCTTGGAAGCAGAAGTAGAAAAGGCGCCAGCAGAACTGTTGAAGAGTCTGGGAAACAAGGCAAGAATAGAAATAGTCTGACTCTGTAACGAGATATATGACAAAGGAGAATGGCCTGAGGACTTCTTTGAAACAGTTATGAAACCAATAGAGAAAAAGAGAAACACTAAAAAATGTGAAGAGCATCAGTCTGATTTCTCATGCAGCTAAAATCTTGCTGGGAATGTTGAACAGAAGGCTATATGGCAAGCTGGATAGAGGAATTGCAGAAGAGCAGTTCGGATTTAAAAAGAGGAAAAGGAACAAGAGATGCTATTGTCCTGTTAAGAACTATAGGGGAAAGATATATGGGAAAGGGTAGAGAAATCTTTGCTGTTTTTATAGATTTAGAAAAGGCTTTTGACAGAATACAGTGGAACAAGCTGATGGATACTTTGAAGAGGAAAGGAGTGGATTGGAAAGAGAGACGACTGATACAGAATCTATATTTACACCACAAAGTACGGATAAGGATTGGAAATGAAGTGTCAGAAGGAAGCAGCATTGGACGAGGTGCTAGACAAGGTTGTTGCCTTTCCCCACTGTTGTTTAACGCATAGCTTGAAGAGATTATTGCGAAAGGCTTAGATGGGAAAAGAGGAATATGCATTGGTGGAAAGAGAATAGAATGTATAAGATTTGCTGATGACGCGGTATTAGTGGCAGAAAGTGAGCGGCCAGTGAATAACATGCTGAAAGATCTGAAAGATCTGAATGAAACTTGCGTAGTTTATGGAATGCAAATAAACACAGCAAAAACAAAGAGTGTGGTCATCAGTACTAGATGCAGACTGTCCAATATTAAAATAGGACAGTCTACCATTAGCCAAGTAAGTGCATTTAAATATCTTGGAAGGACAATAACTGAAGACTTGAGATGTCACCAGGAGGTGAAAACTCGAATTGCCATAGCGAAGGAGGCATTAAACAGAAAGAGGAGACTCTTATGTGGCAAATTAGATAAAGGTCTAAGGAAAAGGCTTGGCAAATGTTTTGTCTGGAGTGTCTCACTATATGGGGCAGAAACATGGACGCTGAGACAAGAGGATGAAAAAAGGTTAGAAGCATTTGAGATGTGGATGTGGGGGAAAATGGAGAGAATAAACTGGAGGGAAAGGGTGAGTAATAAAAGAGTATTGGAAAGAGTTGGTGAGAGAAGATATCTGCTGAACGATGTAAGAGAAAGGAAAAAGAACTGGTTGGGACATTCATTGAGAAGGGAGTGCTTGCTAGCAGATGCTTTGGAAGGATTGGTTTGTGGGAGAAGACTGAAAGGAAGAAGGAGATGCAAGATGATAGACGACATAAAGGGAAGAGGAAATTACGCAGACCTGAAGAGGATGGCAGACGACTGGTCAGCCTGGAGAACTACCATGTGAAGACCTGCCTTTTGGCAGAACACTGATGATGACATCATTCTGCAACCTTATTAATAATTTTTCGAGCATCACGAGGAGGAATTCTGGCTGTGAAGCTTCTAGCTCTATGGGGTATCGTGGGAGGTGACCTCAATATGCCAACAATGGCTTCTTCGTCACTCATTTCGTTATTTAAACGCCACACAACAAGAGGATCATTCCTCATCACGTAACTATAGTGCCACAACTGTAGAATCGTTGTCGTTAGCAGCAGTGAGACAAACAGCACACTAGCGAGAAGTTTCCGAATGGTGCCGACATGAAACAATCAGTACTTTTCGCACGTCACCGATAGTCTCTGTTGGCTGAGGAAATTCCGTGCTTCCAAGATTATTTTGTTTATGTAAGAATTGCGTAAACAGAGTTGTTTTTGCTAGTGTTGCGAAAATGAACACAAAAATCAGTCATCTGTTTGGAATTTTTTCAAGACAGTGGGGGATAATAGTCAGTTTGTTAAGTGTACCATCTGCATTAAAGATTACAAACATGATCAGGGAATAGGAGACATTTTAGAGACTACTAAAAAGAAAGCATGGTGGAAAACTAGGAACCACGAATTAGTAATAGAATTGAAAGGTGAAGGATCAACTTGTGAGCTATATCAAGTGCAAGAGGTGTAACTAAAAGAATCTAGATGCTCTATAAAAAGTTATTTTAACAGAAGTCATTTGTACGATGCCACTTAAAAAAAAAAGAAAACAATTACAACTTCTTTCTCTTTACGCAAAAATTATTGCTGTCGATATGCTACCGTACAGAACATCCCACCACCAAGGTTTGAAAAAAATCGTTTATGCCTTAGACTGCAGATATGAGTTGCCAGATAAAATCACACTTAAATGTTTACTGTTCTCAAAACTATAGGAAGAGATAAAAAATAAATTAGAGGAAGCTCATACAAAATATAATTTTTTTCATGTTACAACGGACATGTGGAAAAGCAACGCGAATATAGGCATACTGCCACTGACTTGCCTCTTTATTATAGACGAAAAATGGGTTTCATCTATATTAAAAACGACAAAAACTGCAGGTCATGACTACGCAGAATCTATGCTAGTGTAACTAACATTTTTTTAAATGTTTCTTTAACTCGTCAATGCCATGCTGAGTTTAGTTTCATTCTTGTGATCGGTACATGTCGGTGGAAGTCAAGTCGGCGTAACTTTTAAGGTATGTCTTGCCAGTTTCACCCATCACCTCCCCGACCCCACTCCCACACTCTTGTCGATAGAAATCTGACGGCGTCGTGTCATTTGTGTTCTGTTTACCGACACTGCCAGCCTTAACAATTCTTCGAATAATTGCATTACAACAGGCTTAATATATTTTCTTATTAATTCCTAGAAATAAGCAACACATTTGAACATACACTATGTGATCAAAAGTATCCGGACACCTGGCCGAAAATGACTTACAAGTTCGTGGCGCCCTCCATCGGTAATGCTGGAATTGAATAAGGTGTTGTCCCACCCTTAGCCTTGATGACAGCTTCCACTCTCGCAGGCATACGTTCAGTCAGGTGCTGGAATGTTTCTCGGGGAATTGCAGCCATTCTTCACGGAGTACTGCACTGAGGAGAGGCATCGATGTCGTTCGGCGAGGCCTGGCATGAAGTCGGCGTTCCAAAACATCCCAAACGAGTTCAATAGGATTCAGGTCAGGACTCTGTGCAGGCTAGTCCATTGCAGGGATGTTATTGTCGTGTAACCACTGCACCACAGGCTGTGCATTATGAACAGGTGCTCGATCGTGTTGAAAGATGCAGTCGCCATCCCCGAATTGCTCTTCAACAGTGTGAAGCAAGAAGGTGCTCAAAACATCAATGTAGGCCTGCGCTGTGATAGTACCACGCAAAACAACAAGGGGTGCAAGCCCCCTCCATAAAAAACACGACCACAACGTAAAACCACAGCCTATGAATTTTACTGTTGGCACTAAATACGCTGACAAATGACGTTCACCGTGCATTTGCCATACCCACACCCTACCTTTGGATCGCCACATTCGGTTAAAGGCGCTACAGTCTGGAACCGCGTGACCGCTACGGCCGCAGGTTCGAATCCTGCCTCGGGCATGGATGTGTGTGATGTCCTTAGGTTAGTTAGGTTTAAGTAGTTCTAAGTTCTAGGGCACTCATGACCTTAGAAGTTAAGTCTCATAGTTCTCAGAGCCATTTGAACCATTTGATCGCCACATTGTGTACCGTAATTCGTCACAACACACAACGTTTTTCCACTGTTCAATCGTCCAATGTTTACGCTCCTTACACCAAGCGAGGCGTCGTTTGGCGTTTAACGGCGTGATGTGTGGCTTATGAGCAGCCACTCCATAACGAAATCCAAGTTTTTTCATTTCCCGCTAACTGTCGCAGTACCTGTAGTGGATCCCGATGCAGTTTGGAATTCCTGTGTGATGGATTGGGTAGATGTCTGCCTGTTACACATTGCGACCCTCTTCAACTGTCGGCGGTCTCTGTCAGTCAACAGACGAGGTTGGCCTGAACGCTTTTGTGCTTTAGGTGTCCCTTTTCGTTTCCACTCCACTGTCACGTCGGAAACAGTGGACCTAGGGATCTTTAGGAGTGTGGAAATCTGCTGTAGAGCCGTATGACACAATTGACACCGAATCACTAGACGTTTGACACAAGTTTGACACAAGTGACACCCATTCACCTGACCATGTTCGAAGTCCTTGAATTCCGCGGAGCGCCCCATTCTGCTCTTTCACGATGTCCAATGACTACTGAGGTCGCTGATATGGAGTACCTGGCAGTAGGTGCAGCATAATGCACCTAGTATGAAAAACGTTTGTTCTGGGGGGGGGGGGGGTCCGGATACTTTTGCTCACATAGTGAAGATATCTCTATAATGTGCTTTCACAAAACATTGTTACTTCTGCGCCCACAGTTTTCACTTGAGAGTTAGTGCGGTAGCAGACTAGCAAGTGAGAAACGAACGCAAACTCCTACACCGTCTGAACAAAAATCAATACAGCATAGCAACATGAGCTGGCAGTGGCGTTACACTTACTGTCTTGATGTTCTGATTACATAAACGACTTGCCTCTGTGGCTATTTATGCGGAAGTGCTTCCATCGTGTTAGCGAATCGCACTAGAATTAATAATTTCGTTGTTTATGAATCAGCTTCAATGTTAATGCACATATATGCCAAAAAGGACTACCCATAGCGATAGTAAATATAGGCCTTACTAACCGAATCGGAACTTACCAGTGGTAATGGGAAGCCCTTAGCTGTTTTGTAATGGAAGCTGTTGTATCGCCGCTACAGTGAAGCCGACGAAACGCTGTCTTCAGGTTCTGTCAACTGCAAACTTTGAGCGGCGCTGGAATGTTATAGCAATCGGTACGGTGGGTGAAGGCGCCAGCACTGCTGTCTCTCGCCGCATCTTTCCTTATCCTTCATTAATACCGCATTGTGCTCTTTATTCGGCTACGTGCGTTTCCCCCGTGAATGGCGAGACACCCAACACTTCTGCAAGCTACACACTTTATGTCAACTGCATTAAGATCAGCAGTGCTGACGAAAAAGATGGCTCTGAGCACTATGAGACTTAACAGCTGAGGTCATCAGTGCCCTAGAACTTAGATCTATTTAAACCTAACTAACCTAAGGAGATCACACACACACCCATGCCTGAGGCAGGATTTGAACCTGCGACCATAGCGGTCGCGCGGTTCCAGACTGAAGCGCCTAGAACCGCTCGGCCACACCGGCCGACCATCATTTAATACGTTGACTGTTAATATGCTTGTGACATTATTAGATCCTAGGTTTAAAACCTTGTTTTATGACATTTCAAGAGACAGAGAACGCTGCAAAAGTACTTCAGAAGAGTATGTTGCTATCATCGCATCAACTACAAGAATAACACCTAAAACAGAAGAATCCATGAGTAGTGCTAATACGTCTACTGATAAGTCTAACAATTTGAAATAGGATGGTCTACATTTTTCCCCCAACTAACAACAGCGTAACGTCGATGTCGTTACACTAGTCAGTGATTCCATAATTGACCTACATCAATATTCTGAAAAACTTGTAACAGACAAGCATGCTTGTGTATTAGAATATTGTGCAAAATCTAACAGTATGTTTCGTGTCACGTTCAGTAAATTTTTGTGGCGTCCAGCGCACTTCAGTTCCTGCAGAGAGGGTTTTCCCCAAGGCAAGATAAATAATTTCTTAAAAACGCAACAGCCTAAAGGTTCAAATGGTTCAAATGGCTCTGAGCACTATGGGACTTAACATCTAGGGTCATCAGTCCCCTAGAACTTAGAACTACTTAAACCTAACTAACGTAAGGACATCACACACATCCATGCCCGAGGCAGGATTCGAACCTGCGACCGTAGCAGTCGCGCGGCTCCGGACTGAGCGCCTAGAACCGCTAGACGACCGCGGCCGGCCAGCCTAAAGGAGAAGAATTTAAGTACCTTACGTGTATCTTTTAATGTTGTATTTTGAACAACAGACTAAAGGAGAAGGGTTTAAATACTGGACATTTTATAAAACAAAATTTGTATTTTAAGCAATAAAAATTGTTAGAAAGCTATGTTTCATTTAAAATACCTGCTCGAAACAATCCATTGTTAGTCATTACATCGATATGTTTTTAAAATATTATCGATAATATCGGATGTGTCAACTATCGATGTTTAAGTAACACTAGACCGTGCGCAATGCCGTCTCACGCCACCGCACACACAACTCTCTCGGGGTTCTGCATCGCGTGGCTGTGGCACCTGCAGGTGTCCGCTCAGGTCCGCGACTGACAGACTGGATGTCATACTAATCCCTGAACAAAAGCATCCGACAAAATTCCTGTCGAAACCCATACTCTTTCTCTGGTACCACGCGCCGCGGATTTTGAATCCGCGACAGACGGCACCGACGTCGAAGACCCCAAGACGTCTCTGCACCATCGCGCCGTAAGCCGTGGAGGCGCACGCCTCCTGGCCCACGTTTAACGTGAGGGCGCCACAGTGGAACACGTGGTCCCAGCGGCCAATAGCGGCGTCCCCCATCATGTATTTAAGCGCCTGCCTCTCGCTCCGCCAGTCAGTCTAATCTCTGTGCGCGTCTATTGACATCTTGCCTCAGACAGCATACTTACGTTACTTTGTTCCATGTGCGAGTGGATGTGGTTGATTCGTGAGGTTCTTGTGACTCCGTTGTTTCTTGCTTGTCGTGGTTCATAAGGTCTCGCCCGGTTGTACTTCGTTGTTTGTGTCCGTCCTCTCCGTTTGTGTTGTTCGCGGGCCGGTGCGTGGATCCCGCCGTGCTTTCCTTCACGGCAACCCCGCGGCCGTTCCGGTCGCGGTTACAACAGTTTCTCTGTTTTTCCTCGTGTCCTGGCGGGCCTGCATCCGCCGTCGGTCATCGTCAGGCCAAACTAACAACAAGGCGGCATTTACCTGGTGAACGTGTATGGAATACCGACGCGTGCGAGAACTCCATTGTTCTTCCAAGGCAAATGGCTGATTGGGAACCATTCCAGAAATACTGCTGAAGGCAATAAATAATTAATTTCTGGCCACGTGGTAGTGATATAGGGGAAATAAGGCGAACGTGATAGCTCACCGCTCCCACTCGCAGTCAGTCTCTGGAAGAAGAAGAACCAGGAAGGCGAAGATCCTGATCTGCCTCTCCTTCACAGAAGAAGCGTGAAAGTAAGTACTCATTACATGTAGTTGCTACTACTACTGCATGTAGCAGTTCCCTTTCTTTGTTCAACTCTATGTCATTGTCTGATTCTTCTTCTTCTTCTTCTGCTTCTTTGTTCAGTGACCTCTGTTATGTCTTAACCAGAAGCAGCCGCCATCACGTCGTCGGACTTGCATCGAACACTGGCCTGTCAGGACCAGCAGCAGTAGCAGCACTATGGGATTCTGTATCGCACATAGCTCACTTGCTGGAGCAAGAGAACAAGCTGCTAATGTCTGCGCTGCTCATTGCTTTAGACACCCAGCAAGTCCCCGACTCTCAGAAGAATTGTGTTGGGGGCTCTACACCACATGGTGCAGGTCAGTACTGGTCTCAGACGTATGCACCATCCCAGAACATTCCGGTGTTACTGCAAGGACAGAGTGTTGCTGTGGTGGATGAGAACCTGTCGATTCTCCCCCCCCCCCCCCTTTCCCCCTCCACAAGTGCTCTACTGGTTTTCACTTCAACTTATAATTTAACAGGTAATGGGACAAAGCGCTTAAATATTGGTGTAGAAGAATCACTGAACATTGACTAGCGTTGTGTTAGAGATTGAAAATACATCGAGAAATGCGGTTTACAGAGCTGGAATGAGATGAATTGTGGCGTGCAGAGGATTTCATCAACGAACAGATGACCTCTGAGTATTCTCTATCTTCGAACATTTATTGTACGAATCTGACGCTTTCTATAACACCATTGTACGATGGTGCGACACTCAAGGTCAGATCTGGAGATCGATCCACTTATCTGCAACACTTCACCGTTACAAACTCGTTTGGTCCTCGGATGGCGCTATCCCTTGTGCGGGAAAGACTAAACCGTGGGCTGCCTTGAGTTCAAACGGTATATAAAGACATCGTGAATTATCTCCATATCCATAGTGTGAATGCAGATGATGTGCAGCAGTACAGCAATACAATGTCAAAAGAAAAAGCTAATGAAACTCTCCTCAGTTTGAGACAAATACAGGGTGTACATAAAGTACGGGAACAGTTTCGATTATTTATTGCACAGGAACCAAACACTGTACAGATATCATACATATGTCATTTTGGAGAGAAACCCTGAAAATTTTCTTTCATATATACCGCCACAGCGTAGTTTGGTAATTTGCCGATAGTCAGCACCAGTCGCAAACATGGCGAGTTCAGCTGCGGAGCGTGCTTTCTGTGTTTTGGAGTTCGACAAAAACAAGTGTGCTACGGCTGTTCAGCGGATGTTTAGAACCAAGTACGGCAAGAAGCCACCGACAAGGAAGGCCATTTACCATTGGCACAAGAAATTCGTTACGACGGGTTGCTTGTGCCCGGCTAAGAGAAGCGGACGTCCCAGTGTGAGTGAAGTAAATGTGGAGCGCGTACGAGAGACATTCGAAAGGAGTCCAAAGAAATCAGTGCGTCATGCATCCCGTGAACTCGAAATGGCTCCAATGACAGTGTGGAAAGTCTTGCGGCAGAAGCCGTCTATGAAACCATTCAAACTGGAGCTAGTGCAGAAGCTCAATGACGACAACAAAGACAGGTTTAGAGTTCTGTTCGCAGTTGCAACAACTGAATGAGGATGGGGACGGCATTGTTGATCACTTAATTTTTAGTTACGAAACCACGTTTTAATGGGAAAGTGAACAGGCATACTTGTCGAATCTGGGGTACACAGCATCCACATAAATGCATTGAATTTGAGCGGGATTCCTCAAATGTAAATGTCTTTTGTGCCTTGTCACTTCGAAAAATGTACAGGCCTTACTTCTTCGCCGAGAGCAGTGTCACTGGATATTCCTATTTGGACATGTTGCAGCAATGGCTGATGCTTCAAATGCAATCGGACTCTCCGTTCATCTTTCAATAGGATGGGGCTCCACCACATTTTCATCGTGAAGTTCGTGGGTACCTGAACACGGAGCTGCCACATCGACGGATCGGACTTGCTACAGAACTGGACAGCTGTTTCATACAATAGCCTCCCCGATCACTAGATCTCACTCCGTGTGGCTTTTTTCTGTGGGGACACATTAAAGATCTGGTGTATGTACCGCCTCTACCACGTGATGCAGCAGAGCTCCGGGAGAAAACACGAGAAGCGACTGTCAAAGTCGACGATGCCATGCTGGGAAGGGTATGGCAAGAATTCGATTACTGTACTGATGTCTGCTGGGTCACTCATGGCTCGCATATCAAATGCTTATAAAAAAACTTTCTGAGTTTCTTTTCAAAATTCAATATGTATGACATCTGTACAATGTTTAGTTCTTGTGCAATAAATAATTGAAAGTGTTTCCGGACTTTATGTACACCCTGTACATGCTGAATTAACTGCATACATGAAACAGTTATTCAGGGAATACTGTAAAAAATTAATCAGTTGTTTTTGTTGTTGTTGTTGATCTAATGCAACTTATGTATCATTGCTGAAATGTAAAAAATAATAGATATAATCGCAAATCTTTGTTGTTTTTCTTATTAAACTACCCCATCATTATATAATGTAAGATATAGCCATTGCTACTCACTGGGTAAGATGATTGCACTATAGTGGCTACATATTATTATTATTATTATTATTACAAGCGTTCAGTTCTTCTATAAAAGTATGTTGTACACCAAAACCTGACGTACTCAGTATCATGACCAAGCGGGTAAAGCATCAAGACGTTGTTGTAGGAGACTGGTCTTGTGGAGATGCAAAAGAATACCTGAAGAAGAAGAAGAATGGAATATACGAGCAGTCCATCCAATTGTGACAAGACTAATGTCCTCAAAACGCTTGTAACACAAGTAGACGGAGCACGATTTTAACATGTTGTGTATTTTCAAAAACACTGTTTCAGCTCAAGTACCAGCTATTACAGGAGATATTTCACGGCGTAAAAGGCGTTACATACATGAAATTCAGTGAAAGTGGTGATATCCTCCCGCCTGAGAAAGAAAAGCCGAACACTGTCTTCATGTTTGAGGAAGTCGCTGTTGAAAACAAGACCAAATTCGAAAATATTTATGTTTCGGTGGTCGTATGGGTGCTGATGTACCCTATCTATGCCAGAATCCGAAACAGTTTGTTAGGGGTAATGCAAATCTCATTATAGGCTTCAAACAAGACAATTTCAATTTAAAACACATTTACCAAGCACATATGGGAACTGACATGTCGTTCGATGATTTTGTAAAGATATGTGCCGATTGCTGGAATCATTCACAGTATGGATTTCTCTTTATTGATAAAATAAGAAACTGAATGATCGTACGTACAGGCGAAACTTCCAAGAGTTTCTGTACGTACAGCCCAGTAAGAGAGCTTAGTACTCCAATATACGCTGCACCATTGACAAATTCGCTCGCAGGTCTAGCTCTGAACACGAGAGAATGGGTGTACGTACACAGAACATTCGCTTGTACAAAGGGTGCCAAACAGATTTGCACTCTCTGATTTTTTTATTTTTTGCAGTGGGGGAATGAAATTTTTTGTAAACATACTTGGAACATGTAACTATAAGTGGATATGTAAAAGTATTTACTTTTAGTTGCAGGTGAGCGATAACGGACCGTGAAGTAGATGTCAGGTTGCGGCAACGGTCGGTGATGGAGTTCCTTTTAAAGACCGGCGATGACTCTACTACATCGAATAACAGGAAGTTGCTCCCTGTTTATAGGGAGGACGCAGTGGATCGCAGCAGTATCCAGCGGTGGTTGCAGAGGTTTAAAGAAGGTGATTTCTCTCTAATGGACACTCCATGATGCGGTAGACCAACGACGGCAGTGAGTGATGTGAATCTTGGAACCTGGCTCCACAATTAACCGGGACCGTTACTGTGGTAATTATGAGGAGTTTCCGCTTTTCTGTCTAACGGTACATGGGGGCTTAATTAAATATAATGCAAATACTTTTAATTTTCGTCGCTGTCTGTCCGGTTACGCAGTATCGTAAACGGTTGGCCCTGACTAGTATTCGTACGCAATCTGACTGCATAGAACAACAACAAAGAATGAAACAAAATTTCCGTTAACACAATTAATTAATTAAGTCCCCAGCAACTATAAAACCTAGGAAACAACAAAACACAAGTGTAGCTGTTCTGTGTGTGGAAGTGTGATTCAACGTACACATCTGGCACGGTTCTTCCTCAATAAGACCAGATATTTTAAACATCATTTATACTGAAGTAATAAAAAAACCAGAAATACTATAACTGCACATAGAATCCAGAAATACAGTCTAATACAAGAACACGAGCCAGATGCTTTGTTGACTGAACCTGTAACCAATAGGCATTATTGTTCTAGACATTGAAATAATACAAAAAAAGGATTTTTTTTACCTTCATATATATTGACGAAAAGCACATTACAGCATCCCTAATCCAACAACATCTGGTGTCTAGCCCATCAGAACAATATGACAACATCTGAACAAGCACTCTCAATGGCAACCTCTCAACAACGACTCACCACTGCTACATCTCAACAAGCACTGCCTACTGCGACTTCTCGACAAGAACTGCCAGTGGAGGCGGCTGAATAATACTCTTTGGCGCAATCTCTGGCGCTGTGGCTCAGTGTAGCCACCTTTCATATGCCCCTCCTCCACGGGCCAGAATTTGATGGTATTTTTGCCAGCATTGGTGGTGAAAATACCACCAAATTCGTCCAAAAAACACAAACAAAAATAAAAGATAATATTAATAATTAAATATCACATAACTAGCTAAAATTTTGGCTTTGCACTGACCCTTCAGTAACCTAATATATAAAATACAGTAAGGAATACAAATACTTGCATATATGTGATTTTACATAATACTTTACATAAGTATTATTCAATCAATGGCACCCAGTAATGTTGAGCAGGTGCAGACACCAACAAGTGACATTATTTCAGTAGAAGCAGTCCATCAGTGGCACCCAGCAATGTTGAACAGGTGCAGACAGCAACAAGTGACCTCATCAGTAGTAGCAGTTCCATCAGTGGCACCCAGCAATGTTGAGCAGGTGCAGACACCAACAAGTGACATTATTTCAATAGAAGCAGTTCCAACAGTGGCACCCAGCAATGTTGAGCAGGCGCAGACACCAACAAGTGACACCATTTCAGTAGAAGCAGTCCATCAGTGGCACCCAGTAATGTTGAACAGGTGCAGACACCAACAAGTGACATTATTTCAATAGAAGCAGTTCCAACAGTGGCACCCAGCAATGTTGAGCAGGTGCAGACGCCAACAAGTGACATCATTTTAGTAGAAACAGTTCCATCAGTGGCACCCAGCAATGTTGACAGGTGCAGACAGCAACAAGTGACGTCTCATCACTGGTTGAGCAGTTCCAACAGTGGCACCCAGTAATGTTGAACAGGTGCAAGCACCAACAAGTGACATTATGTCAGTAGAAACAGTTCTATCAGTGGCACCCAGCAATGTTGAGCAGGTGCAGACGCCAACAAGTGACATCATTGTAGTAGAAACAGTTCCATCAGTGGCACCCAGCAATGTTGAACAAGTGCAGGTAACAGTCCATAATATTCACTATCACTAATCAGACAGTTCATCAGAGTTCATTAGCAGAAATTAAACATTTCCAAGTGGCACCCACCAATGTTAAACAATTGCAGGTAACAGTCCATAATATTCACTATCACTGATTAGACAGTTCATTTGCATAAGTTAAACATTTCTAAGTGGCACCCATTAATGTTGAACAGGTGCATGTAACAGTCCATAATATTCACTATCACTAATCAGACAGCTCATCAGAGTTCATCAGCAGAAATTAAACATTTCCAAGTGGCACCCATTAATGTTGAACAGGTGCAGGCATGAACAACAGTTTGAATGCACACACAATTGCTTTTACAAAATTATTCTCAATGCTCTTACACTAAACATACAAATTATAATAAACACACAAATGATATCAGATAATTGTCATATTAACTATTACAATACACAAATGACAGTAAACCTATAATATTTATGGGTGTCAGTGCAAGCCACAACAAACAAGTAAAATAATATTTAGGAAATAGGTTGGTACCAATTACTTGGGATTAGGAAAGGAAAACACACAAAACACACTCACTCACCTTTCATCCACTTTAAATACTACTGTGTAATTGAATAGTGTTAACTGTGTAAATGCAATTCTCTCAAAATTTGATGTTCAACATGTGTATCAAGTAGTACTGGCAGCAGTGTATAATAATCAATAATAGTTAGTCAACGTCGTAGTCATCATGTCAAGACCAATGTTTGCCAAGCCAAATCAAATGTACGGTTGCTGAACAACTGTCAGTGTGCCAAGATATGCAAATACTTCCTCTCTCCAAAAAAAAGTATATACTGCTTAGTGATTTAACAAAGTGTGTGTGTAGACAATCTTCTTTCCACTTGAGTGTTCTAGTCTGCCATCTTCATCCTCCTTGTTCCATATAGACCAACAAAAAAAAAAAAAAATGCTCCTCACTAACTTTACCTCTTATCCACCAAAACTCCAATAATCATCAGCATCACATAATCTTAATACTTCAATAATAACTCTTACGTCGATACATATAAAACTTATCATCAATATCATTTATCTTACCTCTTGTTCACAAAAACTCCAATAATCATCAACTTCACATAATCTCAATACCTCAATAATACCTCTTCAATACGTCGATACATATAAACCTTATTACCAATATCATTTCACTTCCATAACAACTCTTTCCTCTAGTCAGTCTCCTCGAACAAGTACAGATAAAATCCTAGTGCAAACTTCAGTTCATCATCCCATACAATCCAAAGACACAATGTCCACACACAACCTCTGTGTAATCCATCTGACCCAAATCTTCTACTCATTATGAATTATGAAATACATTTTGGTTACCTTGTCCATCATTAAATAAAAGAAATGCATACATGACCTCTAACAGCCTTCAGTTTGAATAACTTTCAGTAAGTAAGTACGAGTACGGAGTGTTAATGATCGTAATATTTCACAGTGTGTACACCACTTCAAGAATCATGGCAAAACAGAAGCAAACATGTGGAGTATTTCTTGTGTCAAGTGTCACTTGCTATTTCAATTGCTCACGAAGAATGCAGCGTAATAACTGTCAATGGTCTAAACCTAGTGTTGGCATGTCATGTCGTTAGTTCCTTCCTATTAGCATAAATTTATACAGCTTCCATAAAACCTCCAGCTCATGTGACTTCTATGAAGTTTCTTGTACTAATGTCGTTCGTCGAATTATAGCAGTTCATTTTCTTATCTTAAAATATAAAGCACTGAGCGTAAGCAAAACATGCAATAGCGAGTAAATATACCAGTAGAGAACAGAATGTCAACAAGTGGATGCAGCACAATCCCTACAACGAGGCTCTGCCAAGCGAACAATAATTAATACCATAGTGTAACCTAAACTCTATGTTCGTACACTGTACATCAGCATTGCTATATTCTAAATTGAAGAGTAGTTATGACAACAAAACAGAAATGTGCAAATATGCAATCCATACGCAAAGCAGCAAATATATATCTCACATAATAAACAGGTCATTAGCATCATATCAGCATAAGCAAATAAATGTTAATATGTAATCTTAATAAGTAAACATGAAGGCGCAAGCAGATAAATCACAAAGTATAACTTACATACATAACCATATCAGCACAATTAATCAGGTGTCAATTATAATTTAAATAAATAAGCACAGCAGGCACATAATTTAAATAAATATGACATCAGTGAAAAAGCATAGCAGCCAAGCGATGCATAATATAAATAAGTAACAACCCTGTTCATTAATCAATCATCGTCAAAATCAGTTAATGTACGCAAGCACGTCGCTTCACAAGTAAATTCATAGAACATGAAATTTAGTACAAAGTATGAATCACGTAATCGCGAGCAGCAAAGTACGTCTAAAGTACGTACCTAAGTGGAAATATGTTACCTGAAAAATAAACTCAGTTAACAGTTACCTTTTTGGTTTATTACTATTTTTTTCTTCGAAATTACATTCTTCCTGAAATTTTCTCCATAGCAAGTCCTCTTAACGTCGGAGACACACAGAATTTACCTGAAGTTCTTAAATATTTTATATAACCGTATCCTGAAAAATACTGAACGTTAATAACATAATTTATCAAGTCACTATAGCTTTATACTGAATTTAATCAGAGAAATTAGACTGTGTATTTGTTTACTGCTGTCAGTGCATTCGCACTGAGCGCTCGATCAGCTGTAGGTACTGTAACGTCCCTTAGCAAAAGACATATTTTGTAGTAAAGAGAAAATATTGTGCATCGTATTCTGTTATTGTATGGAATTATGTATTTTTTTATTATTATTTATTTTAGATAATATCTGTGTCGGCGAGTACTGAAACCGCACAGACGATAAATATCATACACAGATGAAAAACATCACTAGTATAAATAATACAGCATGAACATTAATTTCTTTGTCTTCCTCTTGGAGTTACGGGAGTAAGATAGCCTGTGTCGCAGTTGTACATGCTAACGTAGTCTTCTTTTGTCATGGTTAATCGATGTACGCCATTACGTACTCATTTTTAAAAAAGGTGTGTATTGTAGATAAGTTAACATATTTGAATGTTTTGAATAGAGTTATTTAATGAAACCTTGCATTATTATTTGTAGTAGCTTGCTTAAATTATTATCCCATCCTTTTAAGACATTTTCAGTTATTTAAATATTATCCGTGGTGCAGAGCTGCGCTACGAACGAACAAGCCGCTGCCGCGGTGCATTCAAACTGCATTAAAAGAAATCGATCATACCGCAAAGAAGCGGGAAGGTAATAGTGAAATAAAATCATCTCTTTCAGCTTCCGGACTTGCAGAGTAGAGCAGCAGATTTTATGATGTGTTTTGCAGGTTGACGCGGGCTGCTGATAATATATTGCTAACAGTACAAAAGAGATAATTTACCCTCGTAACAAAATAGGAATTTTGTTGTGCTTAGTTCTGGTCTGGCAAACCTTATAGTGAAAACGTATTTTTCTCCGACAATAGTCTCATGTTCTTGTGCTAGTCGTGGTAATTATTGGTGCTTTACGCTTAACAAAAATCCACTGCAAAATGTTGAACAATCTTTGCGAACTGTAACATCAGTATTTCATAACAAAGTAATTTTCATTTTCAATAACTATAAAGTAGGGAAGATATGTTGTTTTTTTTATAGTGAGTTACAGTAACCAAAAATGTTCCTTTAATAGAAAGCCAGATACAGAACAATAAGAACCCAATATATTCTGTTTTGTTGAAAATTAATGATTATAAAGAAATTCTTGGCACAGCATTACTAAAAGGTATTTCGCGGCTCTTTTCGTATATGCGTTATTACGCGAGCAATAACAAAAACAAAACCAAAATAAATAGAAAAGAGTATATATATATATATATATATATTTACGACAAAACGCGAAATTGTCGCCCAAAAACGCGGGGCCCGAATTTGCAGTGGCCACGAAAATAAGAATATTTTATGTACTTTTTTTCAGTGTTTATTGTTATATATATATGTATGTATTTAGTGATAAATGTATGTGTGTGTATCATGATTAATGCTATGTATTAATAAATGTACAAAAATTTTTCATGAAAAACCGCACCACTGCAAGCAAGTTAGAGGAAACGATCCTGATAGTACTGAGAAACTGTAACGACTACATAATCCGGGGGCAGTCGAACCCCGAGTTCAGATAAATAAAAGGTAAGACTACAGTGTAGTTGTCCTGTTTCTAGAAGCTTAACTCCAGTGAAGTGATCTCATATCGCTAGTGGTGTGTAGTTTGATGCTAGTGTTTATGACAGGACAAAGTTGATCGTAGATAAACTAACATATTTTGTGTCCAAGTGTAAAGACTGTCAGGTCTTGTGTTCGAGTAGGTAATTTATGAATATGGTTAAATTGCGTAGTCAACGTCCGAGCAATTAGTGCAGGAAATGTAGAAGCGGGAGCATTAAGCAGTACAAGTACTCTCTTTGAGGATATACCATGCGAAAATGTGGGGGCAGGGGCACAGGAAGTGGTGCCACCGCCCACCAGTGCTCAAGGAGAGGTAGATAAAGAAATTACACCATCTCCAGAAAAGCAGGAACCAGAGAGTGGTAATCTGCCTGGTGGGAATTCACTTCAGGCGATATTAGAGCGCGTGCTGGATTACCAGGCAAAATTTGCGCAACAGCAAGCCGAGCGAGATCGCCAGCAAGCTGAGCGAGATCGCCAGTTAGCAGAAAATTTACTTGCCCAGCAAGCTGAGCGAGATCGCCAGCAGGCTGAGAGGGATCGCCAGCAAGCTGAGAGAGATCGCCAGCAAGCTGAGCGGGACCAGCAACTTGTGCAATCGTTAGAAAATATGAAAAAAGAGATTGCCTGTATGAAACAGAACTATGAGTCGATACCTAAGGCTGTGCAGGAGTTGACGGTACAGGTCAACAACCTGCAAGTAGCAAACACAAACAGGGTAGACGAGATAGGCGTCTTAGCCAACCGAGTAGAAAAGCTAGAAATAGATTCCACACAGCTTGTAGAGCAGCAGTGGAACGAACAAGCGACTAAAATTGAAACCGAATTCAACTCATGGCTAGAAGCGAAGGAGAGTGAGATTGACAAAAATATTAATTCTAAGGTACAAGCAGCCATAGCGGATAGAGATTCCGAATCGTTCAGTACCGCAGTAAATAGTCAGGTACAGAACGACGTCCAAACCATCAAACAAATAGTCAGTGAGGATATTCCGCAGTGGCAAGTGAATATTAACAAACGGATATCCGACTTGGAAAAGGGTTTAACACAAAGTAGCAAACGTCTTGAACATGAAACTATGTCGACAACAGCCAATGTTTTTGGCAACGCACAAACTTATACGCGACGCAACAATGGTGAATCTTTAGGCGATAATGCGAAGAGCTGTAGCTTCGGTTCGGAGCACACAGCCTATGTCCCAGGAGCAAACCAGTATAGCCCAAAAATATTAGTTGAAGAAAGTTTGATAAAAAATAGGCAGTTTCAAACGTTTACTACTGAACGGAAGTCAGTACACCCAGTAGTATTCATAAAAAGCTTTAAAAATATCTTGCCTAGTGTGTGGAACGAAGCACAGAAAATTCAATACGTAATGTCATACATTCAGGGTGATGCAGCATTGTGGGCTACGGAAGTAGCAGACAGCTGCATGACGTACGAACAGTTCGAGAGGGCATTTTTGTCGAAATACTGGTCGCCTTGTATACAAGAGCCGCTAAGAAAAGAAGTATACAATCCCGAACCGTACTCACCCCGTCTTGGGAATCTGAGACGGTATTTCGAGAAGTACATAAACAAAACGCGTTACTGGGACGAGCCTATCTCACCAAGAGACATAATAAAACTCCTACGATCACATTTACCCATTCATATCAAAGAGAAATTAATACACGTACCAGAAAGCGACATGGAACATTTCCTGTCTGTTCTAGATTCAATAGACTTAATCCAGGAAGACGCAAAAGCAGCGTGTGATCACTCGCGGAATAATGGATCAGGATGTAAACATGACAGAAATAATAGTGCACAAAACCACAACCATGGAAATGGTGGGGGTGGTAACAAGCGGCAAGAGCATTCGCAAAATTGTAATAATGGTAGAAGTCAGAACGGGTATGGGCAGCCGTCCCATAACAAAAAGCGTCGATTTGACGACCGGTACGATTCCGGATTGCCAGGGACCAACCGCTGGAAAAATGCGCGAGGTCAGTGGCATAGCAATTACAATGACGGTAATCGTAATTGGAATCAGAATCAGCGACCAAGCCCAGAGCGGCAGGGTAATGACCGGTACGATAACAACAGACCACCACTGCAGAACGCGCCTATTGCGCAGTCGTGGCGGCCCACAAACCAAAGCGTAAACATAGTAGAGGTCGCGGATAATAGCCGTCCAACTACCTCGCAAGCAAGCCATCCGACAAACTAGAATCGGCCTCGATATGCTCTCCATCGCTGGCCGAGGGGTGGAGTGAGAGCAACACGAATAACAATAGTATCCCTGGAATACATATGCTACGATACAACGACGGTATCAGTATGGATAAAGATCTACTGACCGAACCGCATGAATGTAAGAAAGATAGCAACGAAAATGTGCAAGCCATAATAGAAGCGAAAATCAATGATGTTGCAGTGAATATAATCATTGACACAGGTGCCTCAGTGAGTGTAATGAGTACAGAGTTGTTTAAAGCGCTAGGGAAGGGACGTAGTATACCGACTTTCCCGGTTAATAATTGCAAGGTGTCTGGAGCTATAAGTGCACAGAGCCAGTTAGTTAAGTACCAGGTGCAGGTGGAGATTTGTAAGGAGGGCGAAGCCATAGTGAGCTCGTTCCTCATTGTTAAAGGGTTAAAGGTGGCCTGCATTCTGGGAGTAGATTTTCTCCGTGAGAGGGACGCAGTGATCGACCTCTCCTCGGGAAAACTAAGTATAGTTAATAAAGGTAGGAGGATTGAGTTGTCTATGATGAAATCGAAGGAGGTACTTGTGCCATGTTGCAATCGAATTAATATCAAAAGTAGGAACCCCGGGATACTACACTTTAATGATTATTCACCTGTGACGGATCTCTATTATCCGAATATAGGAGATTGAAATTTTGAACCAAATGTTGATGAATTTCGAACCAAAGTACAGGAATCTGAAAGTTTAAGCAACATACAAAAGCAACAGTTGACGCAGCTGTTATCGGAATATACCATGGTATTTACCGACCGACCAGGAATAGTCAAAGGGTACCAATATCACATAGAGGTGATGCCTCACAAAACATACTGTCGCGCATCTTACTCCATCCCTTGGTCGAGGAGGGAAGTAGTGGCTAAAGAGATTCGGAAGATGTTGCCACACGAATTTAGTTATTTGTTAGCACATCCCCAGACGGGGAAAATAAAAGGACTGTATCCACGTAAAGATGTAAAGTTATTTATTCAGTGACATGTCTGTTGTAAATAGTAGTGGTAAGAAGATTTCAATTGTGTTTTAGAGTATAAGTATGTTAGTTTTAAGAAAGAATTTATGTATAGTTACAATTTTGAGGAAGTAGAATCAGTAAACTGAGCAATAATATGCAAATGGAAGACTTGGTTTACAGACAGTTAGTGTCATTAAAATACTACATGCTCTTCAAGCAATGAATAATCTTTTGTTGATAAAATAATGATTAATTTCTTGAATCATTTTGTAGTAAGTAAGTACAATTAATGATGAAATCTCATATAAATATGTAGCAGATGTAATTGTGTTAGAATTAAGGAACCCTGAGAGAGAGTCTATACTAGCCAAAAATTGACTTTGTAGTACGAAATAATTATGTGATGTAAGGTTTACTGCCAATAGTGATCTGAGAACGACACTGGAGCAGAATCCAATAAAAAACAAACCCGTTCCGTGTAACCTATGCTTTGTATGTATTAATGCTTCAATTGAAGCCTGTGTACTTGGTACACGTTCTTGAATATTAATTACGCGGTACGCGAATCAAGCTACGCGGAAACTAAACTGTAGTCCTGTAGGACAGACCGTTAAAAATAATACTAGTACTAAATGATGTATTTATTGAACAATATGCCCAAGTCAAGCTGTCATGCACATGGTAAAATCTGTTTGCTAGATGGGTGATAACCTGGCAAGCTACACTAAAAGAGGAAAAGAAAGCTATGTAAAAAAAAAAAAAAAAAAAAAAAAAAAAAAAAAAAAAAATCACACACCTTTAAATAATGACAAAAAAGCAATATATGCCTAGTAATAGTATTAAAAGTGTGTAATGAGAAGGTAACACAATGGACTCAATGTAGATGAGAGTGATTATGCTAAGAACAGTTGTTATGCATTAAAAATAAACTGTGTGCATAAACAATCTAGGAAAGGACGAAATATTGTGTGTAGTAGGGACAGAAAATGACTGTTGTATCTGCACCAATATAGACGTCGGTATAAGTTAAGTGTTGAGTGACTAACTGTCATAGTGCAGTGCTCAACGAACAGTACACTGTGAGTAAAAACGGTAAGTAGTGATCCGTTCGGAGTCGATTCAAACAAACATCGCTCGACGGAGACATTTAGTATGTGTGTACCGAAATATTTTCGCGTGTTGAAAGACGCTCTGGCAGTGTATCAACCGTGAGAACAAGTGAAAGTGTGTAGTACAATGTGCGTGTGACGAACCCTGAATACCAGTGTCACAATGCCACAAGAAACCTGTTATCACGCCAAAACGTCCTGTGCATACCAGCGAAGCGACGGCGTAATGAACAATAAACGCTTTTAACCAAAGTGCATTTTCTTCCACAGCTAATAAGTTGTATCCTTAAAGACAATACACCGTTGTGGAATATTTGTTTCATGCGTTACGACGGGGAGCCATGCGGAGAAGCAGAGACGGGGGCCGTGCCGCCAGCCAGCCGGTCGCAGGAAACCACTGCAACACGCCGACATTGGTGAATGGTTCGGCGCGGTTCGCGACTGCTCGGGCGCCACCGCAGCACGCCGTCGATGTTGCTGCTAGTAGGTCGTCGACCTCAGCGGTCGTTGGCACGTCGCGCTCCAGACGACGCTACGCAACAATTGCTTCGCGCCGCCCGCTCCGTACGACATTGTTGACGTTCAACCGAACATTACCAACTACGTTGTTCATGTACTAATATGAAAATGATTTATTGAACACGAAATTACGTGACAAACATTTTTTTTTTTGCTGAGTATAACTCAAAACATTCACTTGATCGATGATATATGTCATATGTTTACGTCATATTAGTGAAACAAACTGACACGAATGCCATACAACGGTAGAACACTTGTCGTGAGTAAGTGTAGAGAGAATCCATTACATTGCTATCAAACTGTTTAATGATTGACCTTAATTGTGACACAGAACACAAATGGGAAAAAGCGTAGAAGGTACATTTTTAATAGAGAGACTAAAAGGTTTAACATTTTGACATAAATAATCATTGTTATCTGTGAACATTGGATAAAGTCCACCCTTGTTTGATGAACAAAACCGTGTGTTAAGACAAACCAGGCGAGATGACCATGGCTCCGGCGCAGTTTTCCCAGGTTTTTTGATCGCACGTAGCCCAAATGGGGGAGCCAGAAAACTGTAATGACCCTGGGACTAGGTTTACGGTCACCACCAAAACTACAATAATCATCAGCATCACATAATCTTAATACTTCAATAATACCTCTTACGTCGATACATATAAAACTTATCATCAATATCATTTATCTTACCTCTTGTTCACAAAAACTCCAATAATCATCAACTTCACATAATCTCAATACCTCAATAATGCCTCTTCAATACGTCGATACATATAAACCTTATTACCAATATCATTTCACTTCCATAACAACTCTTTCCTCTAGTCAGTCTCCTCGAACAAGTACAGATAAAATCCTAGTGCAAACTTCAGTTCATCATCCCATACAATCCAGAGACACAATGTCCACACACAACCTCTGTGTAATCCATCTGACCCAAATCTTCTACTCATTATGAATTATGAAATACATTTTGGTTACCTTGTCCATCATTAAATAAAAGAAATGCATACATGACCTCTAACAGCCTTCAGTTTGAGTAACTTTCAGTAAGTAAGTACGAGTACGGAGTGTTAATGATCGTAATATTTCACAGTGTGTACACCACTTCAAGAATCATGGCAAAACAGAAGCAAACATGTGGAGTATTTCTTGTGTCAAGCGTCACTTGCTATTTCAATTGCTCACGAAGAATGCAGCGTAATAACTGTCAATGGTCTAAACCTAGTGTTGGCATGTCATGTCGTTAGTTCCTTCCTATTAGCATAAATTTATACAGCTTCCATAAAACCTCCAGCTCATGTGACTTCTATGAAGTTTCTTGCACTAATGTCGTTCGTCGAATTATAGCAGTTCATTTTCTTATCTTAAAATACAAAGCACTGAGCGTAAGCAAAACATGCAATAGCGAGTAAATATACCAGTAGAGAACAGAATGTCAACAAGTGGATGCAGCACAATCCCTACAACGAGGCTCTGCCAAGCGAACAATAATTAATACCATAGTGTAACCTAAACTCTATGTTCGTACACTGTACATCAGCATTGCTATATTCTATATTGAAGAGTAGTTATGACAACAAAACAGAAATGTGCAAATATGCAATCCATACGCAAAGCAGCAAATATATATCTCACATAATAAACAGGTCATTAGCATCATATCAGCATAAGCAAATAAATGTTAATATGTAATCTTAATAAGTAAACATGAAGGCGCAAGCAGATAAATCACAAAGTATAACTTACATACATAACCATATCAGCACAATTAATCAGGTGTCAATTATAATTTAAATAAATAAGCACAGCAGGCACATAATTTAAATAAATATGACATCAGTGAAAAAGCATAGCAGCCAAGCGATGCATAATATAAATAAGTAACAACCCTGTTCATTAATCAATCATCGTCAAAATCAGTTAATGTACGCAAGCACGTCGCTTCACAAGTAAATTCATAGAACATGAAATTTAGTACAAAGTATGAATCACGTAATCGCGAGCAGCAAAGTACGTCTAAAGTACGTACCTAAGTGGAAATATGTTACCTGAAAAATAAACTCAGTTAACAGTTACCTTTTTGGTTTATTACTATTTTTTTCTTCGAAATTACATTCTTCCTGAAATTTTCTCCATAGCAAGTCCTCTTAACGTCGGAGACACACAGAATTTACCTGAAGTTCTTAAATATTTTATATAACCGTATCCTGAAAAATACTGAACGTTAATAACATAATTTATCAAGTCACTATAGCTTTATACTGAATTTAATCAGAGAAATTAGACTGTGTATTTGTTTACTGCTGTCAGTGCATTCGCACTGAGCGCTCGATCAGCTGTAGGTACTGTAACGTCCCTTAGCAAAAGACATATTTTGTAGTAAAGAGAAAATATTGTGCATCGTATTCTGTTATTGTATGGAATTATGTATTTTTTTATTATTATTTATTTTAGATAATATCTGTGTCGGCGAGTACTGAAACCGCACAGACGATAAATATCATACACAGATGAAAAACATCACTAGTATAAATAATACAGCATGAACATTAATTTCTTTGTCTTCCTCTTGGAGTTACGGGAGTAAGATAGCCTGTGTCGCAGTTGTACATGCTAACGTAGTCTTCTTTTGTCATGGTTAATCGATGTACGCCATTACGTACTCATTTTTAAAAAAGGTGTGTATTGTAGATAAGTTAACATATTTGAATGTTTTGAATAGAGTTATTTAATGAAACCTTGCATTATTATTTGTAGTAGCTTGCTTAAATTATTATCCCATCCTTTTAAGACATTTTCAGTTATTTAAATATTATCCGTGGTGCAGAGCTGCGCTACGAACGAACAAGCCGCTGCCGCGGTGCATTCAAACTGCATTAAAAGAAATCGATCATACCGCAAAGAAGCGGGAAGGTAATAGTGAAATAAAATCATCTCTTTCAGCTTCCGGACTTGCAGAGCAGAGCAGCAGATTTTATGATGTGTTTTGCAGGTTGACGCGGGCTGCTGATAATATATTGCTAACAGTACAAAAGAGATAATTTACCCTCGTAACAAAATAGGAATTTTGTTGTGCTTAGTTCTGGTCTGGCAAACCTTATAGTGAAAACGTATTTTTCTCCGACAATAGTCTCATGTTCTTGTGCTAGTCGTGGTAATTATTGGTGTTTTACGCTTAACAAAAATCCACTGCAAAATGTTGAACAATCTTTGCGAACTGTAACATCAGTATTTCATAACAAAGTAATTTTCATTTTCAATAACTATAAAGTAGGGAAGATATGTTGTTTTTTTATAGTGAGTTACAGTAACCAAAATTGTTCCTTTAATAGAAAGCCAGATACAGAACAATAAGAACCCAATATATTCTGTTTTGTTGAAAATTAATGATTATAAAGAAATTCTTGGCACAGCATTACTAAAAGGTATTTCGCGGCTCTTTGCGTATATGCGTTATTACGCGAGCAATAACAAAAACAAAACCAAAATAAATAGAAAAGAGTATATATATATATTTCACGACCAAAAACGCGAAAGTACGCGTGACGTAGGAAGTAATTGTTTGCGGTCAACGACTGCCTTGTGCGCCGCGCAGACTTGACTGTTGCTTTGAGTATGTGCCGCCGCCGGAACACGGCGCGGTATCCTTGTACTCTCCGTGTGTTTACGTATAACTGTTAGTTTCTCAAAAGTATGTCATTCCAAAAAAAATTTAACGTTCGATATATGATGTATTCCCTTAGAGCGTCGAGATTAAAGAGTTTCTACTTCAACAGTGTTATCATGAATAATTTTGCGAACTCTATATGGACCGTTACAAAGCAGAAAAAATTTGCAACACAAACCTTTTCCTTTATGAGACAAACTATGAGATTTAATTAACACCTTTTGACCAACCGACAAGGTTTTTAAACGACGAGGACGCTTAGCTGATTTCTCTCTTCTAGCAGCCGCAGATGCAATATTTTGTAGAGCCAGATTCACAACTTCAGAATGCCGCAGTTTCCGTGTAGGCGGAAAAGGAACGATTTCAGAAATGCGATTTGTCGGTGCTTTATTTTTTAATATCAATATAGGCGGTAAAGAAGTAGAATCATTAGGGAGTTCATTCAGAATGTTTTGAAAAATATGAAGATACTGATCCCATGTTCTGTGATTCTGATGACAATAAAGACGACACAATTTATTGATTTCCTTCATCCATCTCTCTGAAGCGTTAGATTGAGGGTGAAAAAGTGAAATGAAAATTGGTTTAATTTTACGGCGCCGTAGAGTACGAAGCCAAATTTTAGAGCGAAACTGTGATACATTATCTGATATAACCTTATCAACATGACCCACTTCTTTAAGAAAATGTTTGATGAAAGCATTAGATACTGAACGAGCTGTTGCTTTGCGTAAAGGTGTAAAACACACATATTTTGATGTCAATTCCACTGCTACCAAAATGTACACAAAACTATTAGTAGAATGAACCACTGGGCCGAACAAATCGACTGCAGCCATGTCCTTTAATTTCGCTGGAATGATAGGAAATAACGGTGCTCTGTGAGAAATAGTTGGCGGCTTAGCCTTTTGACATAATTTGCATTTGGCAAGAACAGATCGAATACGTTTTTCCATATTACTGAAGTAGCAATTTTCTCGTAATTTATGAAAGCATTTTCTGCGACCAAAGTGTGCATAACTGAAATGTGTGTACCAAATCAATTTATTAACCCACTCATCAGGAATACAAACTAACCAAACAGAGTTGTCGACCGATTTTCGTTTACAAAGAATATCATTGCGAAGTAAATAATACTGTGTAATCGCTACGCTTTCCTTTTTCCTCCACTTCTCCTTAATGTCTTTCCAGATTGGATCCTTATTTTGCTCCTTACCGATGTCCTGGAGCGAAGACGAAATAAAATTCTCAAATGCAACACCTTGAATACACATCAAACAATAATTGTTTTCTTTGCAGTCCTCCTCAGCACTTTGTTTCAAACCCATAGGTGCACGTGATAAAGCATCAGCAATAATATTTGAAGAACCCTGTATGTAAACAATACTAAAATCAAATTCCTGTAGATACAGCGCCCATCGTGACAATCTTCCATGTGTTAATTTTGTTGGCATAAGA
This sequence comes from Schistocerca americana, assembly GCF_021461395.2. Lineage (NCBI taxonomy): Eukaryota > Metazoa > Arthropoda > Insecta > Orthoptera > Acrididae > Schistocerca > Schistocerca americana. The sequence continues at coordinate 102,481,508 of NC_060120.1, forward strand.
AATTCCAGAGCTCGATGATCGGTGTAAACCTTAGCATGTCTGCCATACAAAAATATGCAAAATTTTGTGAAAGCCCATACAACAGCCAAAGCTTCAAGTTCCGTAATCGAATAATTCTTTTCTGATTTAGAGAGAACACGACTTCCAAATGCAATAGTTTTCTGTACTACAACGACGTTTTCTTCTATCTCTTGAAATAAGTGTGCACCTAGGCCTTTGTATGATGAGTCCGTCGCCAAACAAAAATCTTTAGATAAATCCGGATGTGAAAGAAGTGGAGCAGCAACTAAAGCATCACGAAGTTGTTCAAATTCTGATTGAGCTTCCTCATCCCAACACCACTTAGAATTCTTTCCAGATAGTTCACATAAACGAGGTGTGGCCAAATCGTCCAATCTAACAAAGCGTCTAAGAAAATTACAGACACCAAGGAAACTACGAACATCACGTTTTGTGGTAGGTACAGCATAATTACGAATAGCGTCTAGTTTTTCTGGATCAGGAAGAATACCTTCTGTAGAAATAATGTGACCAAGAAATTTCACCTGAGAACGACCAAATTCAGATTTTTCCAAGTTCACTGTAATGCCAACTCTTGCAAAAATACGTAATAATGAATCCAAAATTTTGTTATGCTCACTCCAAGAACGTTTAGCAATAAGAATATCGTCAACATATGAAGTAATGTTGTCACGAAGATAAACAGGTAAAATTTCGTTCAAACTACGAATGAATGCTGCTGAAGATACAGTAAGTCCAAACGGTAATTTCCGAAACTGATAACAGTTACCAAAGGCTAAAAAGGCAGTGTATTTTCTACAATCAGGGTGGAGTTCTATTTGCCAAAAACTTGCGCGCATATCAATCGTGGATAAAACTTTAATTCCATGGAAATGTTGAAGAGGTTCATCTAAATTTTGTGGACGGTCAGTTTCAGGAATGATGATATTATTTATCTGTCTGGAATCCAGAACCAAACGAATTGACCCCTTCCTTTTTAAGAACGACGTGTAATGGGCTGGTATAAGGATTGACTGCTGGCTCAATAATGCCTTGATCTGACATGTATTGAAGTTCACTCTTAACCTTGTCTCTGTAAGCCAAAGGAATAGCGTACGTTTTCCCCCGAAATGGAGTGTGTTCTTTTACTTTAAATAAATATTGTAAGCCATGTATAGATCCTGTGTGATGGCTAAATACTGTAGCATGTGAAGTCAAAATTTGGTGCAGTTCTTCTCTTGCAACGTCATCTGGCACTTCAGCTTTCTTAACCTTTTCATTAATTACTTCTTCGCTATTAATTATATCATCCAGCCCGTCTCTGTATCTATTGTCACTGTCATGAATGAACACATTGTCGTCATAATACTCAGCGAAAACATCAGAAGTAAGAAACCTTAAACATTTTGTGTCTGATTCAGATTTTGTTAAACACTCGAAAAATTTCAAACATTTCGGCATTTCGGCAACAGTCAAATACACACTTCCTTCTTTAAAGTTCAAAATTGCCTTATGTGTGTTAAGAAACTCCATACCTAATATAATTTGTGTACTAAGTAGTGGAACAATAATAAAATTAGCAGAAAATTCGTATCCTTGACAAATGAAATTTAAGTTGGTCTGTTGTTTGACTTCCACACTTTTTCCAGAAATAGCTCCTCGAATTGTAGTTTTAGAAACAGGTAATACAGGACAAGCAATAGTTCTTACACATATACGAAAAACTGATTCACTAATAACATTCAATGGGCTCCTAGACTCTAAAACTGCAGTGAACTTATTCTTACCCACACATACTTCAATAACAGGATGTAAAAATGCGTCTACATTATTTTCCTTTTCGTCTAGCAAAATGTCTCTCATGTCTTCCAGGCGCACGTAGTGTAAAGTCGTAGTGTCATTACTTTCTGAACCGTCTATATTGCTGCCAGAACCCGAAGCTACAAGTCATTGTCGATTGTTTGCGTCACGTCTTTGATTATTCGCGTCATTTCGCGGATCTATTTCTACGATTTGCACTTGTCTCTCTGAAGTTCTGTCACGTGGAGGATGCCATTTAGGTCCTTCCTGTCTGTTAGATGCAAATTCTTGGTTGTGTCTGTTATGAAAATTTCTATTTTCCTGTCTGTCTGCATGACTACTTCTTGTGTAATTTCGACTGTCACTTCTGAAATTATTGTTGTGTCTACTACCCTGGTTATTTCTGTAGTAAGAATTTCTATTACTGTATTAATAATTTCTGTCTTGATGATACCGATCACTGTTTCTGTATGATTGATCATTCCGGTAGGAGTTTCCGTTATTATAACTGTCTGTGTAATTTCTGTTAGAACGTCTGTTATTGTCATAAGGCTGGTATCTATTGTCCTGTCTGTTTCGTCTGTCATTCTCAAAATTACCCATATAACGTCCGTTGCGATCATTATCCCTTCTCTCTGAAAATCTACTGTGATTACCGTTACTGAAATAATTACAAGAAGTCCCGTCGTCGTTGTCATACTCAAGTTCTTGTAGCAACGTCTTAAAAGTCTCAATGTCGTCTTTACATCTTCCAGCTAAAGCAATTTGTCTTATGGATTGTGGCAGCTTAGTTAAACAAATTCGAATTAATTCAGTCGGGCTATAAGGGTTGGACAGGAACTGATTCTTTCGAATCATGTCTTCAAAGTATTTTGCTGGCGTGCGGAACTCAGACTGTTTAAAATTACGCTGCATAATAAGACTGTGTTTGACTCTGTCTTGCGTGTTTTCGAACCATTATGCCGATAGAAATGCATGACAAAAACCATTTAAATTATTACAATCTCTAATAAGTGCGCGCATCCGCGTTGCCGGTTCGTTTTCTAAATATCCACACATAAATTCCAGTTTGTGACTTAGTGGCCAATTTAGTGAAGTGCATACATAAATTGATCTAACCATGAACATGGATGTATGTCGTTCTTAGAATTGCGAAAGATCTTAAATTTCCGAACAGTTAAGAAATGTTTATAGTCAAAGTTTTCTCCTCGTGGCGACAAAGACCTACCGCGTCTGTCCCAGTCCGAATGTCGATTATTGTCAAGTTCGCGCGCCTGGCGCTCTCTTGTTGCATCTCGTAAATGAAACAAATTATTTTCTTCAAACCCCTCTGCTATCTCTGATTCTAAATTTCTTCTGCTGTCTTTTCCTACGATTTCGCCTTCAATTTGTTTGACTTGCTTTCGTAATGCCTCAAATTCCCTTTTGACGCGTTCACTAAATTTTCCCTGATTTTCAACATGTTTATTAATGCTCTGGTACTCTTCGGTTTCTGAAAATGGCAATGGAGCTGTATCATCTGAATCTCTGACCCCATTTAAACTAAGACTTGTCAATTTATCTGAAATCTCCTCAACTCTTTCCGATAAGTCACCTATCTGTTCTTTGTGTTTATTTACGTCTTCCGTAAGTGTCGCGACTCGGGTTTCAGAACTGACACATTTAGTAGTTAACTGTTCATACTGTTGTGTTAGGTTATTTATTCTGTTATTTGCTACGGATTCCTAGATTCTTTCAAATATTTCTTCCTTATCATGTGCACGTTGTAAATTTAACTCTGAAATTTTTGTACTATCACGCGATCTCTTTCTTCCTGTTCTCTATCCTGTTCCTTTTGTCTAATCTCTACTGCAATTAATCTATTATTGTGAGGATTCAAAATCGGTTGTACTTCTTCTCTAATTTCTTTCTTTAATTCATCTTTCATGTTTTTGAAACATGTGCCTATTCGTGAATCTAACCGTGTTTCCATTGTTTCCATCTCAGTTTCTAGCCGTGTTGCCACTGTTTTCAATTCAGATCCTAACTGTGATCCCAATGAGTCTAACCGTATTTCCATTGTTCCCATCTCAGTTTTAATTGTTCCTATCTCAGTTTTAATTGTTCCTATCTCAGTTTTAATTGTTCCTATTTGTGAGTCTAACCGTGTTTCCATTCGTGATCCCAAATTTAATATAGCACCCATCAACTGCTCCGTATTATCTAGTTCGAAATTCTTTTCGCCCCTAACATTTCCCGCAAAACTAACTTCCTTCGGCATAGCCACAAAGCTATCTGTGTTCGATACTATTCCAGAGTCTTCTGTCATTAATCTCGTATTCTGAAAATTTTTTGATTGTGAAAAATTTTGAATCGGTTCCGGACTATTTTCCCGACTTATTAAATTGTTTTCAACTTCATTATTCATCATACTGTTCTCCTGTGTTGGCGAGTTCGCCATGTTAACAATTTCGTCATTCTCACTATTCATCATTTTTGCCTTTTTCATCGATCGCGTAATCATTTACAAAACATACAAAACTCGTCACTATACGAAAATTACACACAATGACACTTTATCACCAACAATATCATTCACACGAAATGCTTCCCTCAAACACGATTAACGAACAATTGAAATCTTCATAATTGCACAAAATTATCAAACCCGTATACAAAACAACAAAAATTAAATTCTACAAAAAATACCATTAGAAGAATGACAGTTACCAAATCTACACATGCAATATAGACTACAATTACTAAACTACGAATTACTACAACAATACTACTGTCTGCTATTTATACAATCAGAAGAATTCCAAGGGACGATCCGAAGCACCGGTCGCCACGTGCATGGGGGCTTAATTAAATAAAATTAATGCAAATACTTTTTAATTTTTTAGTAGCTGTCTGTCCGGTTACGCAGTATCGTAAACGGTTGGCCCTGACTAGTATTTGTACGCAATCTGACTGCATAGAACAACAACAAAGAATGAAACAAAATTTCCATTAACACAATTAATTAATTAAGTCCCCAGCAACTATAAAACCTAGGAAACAACAAAACACAAGTGTAGCTGTTCTGTGTGTGTAAGTGTGATTCAACGTACACATCTGGCACGGTTCTTCCTCAATAAGACCAGATATTTTAAACATCATTTATACTGAAGTAATAAAAAAACCAGAAATACTATAACTGCACATAGAAACCAGAAATACAGTCTAATACAAGAACACGAGCCAGATGCTTTGTTGACTGAACCTGTAACCAATAGGCATTATTGTTCAAGACATTGAAATAATACAAAAAAAAGGATTTTTTTTTACCTTCATATATATTGACGAAAAGCACATTACAGCATCCCTAATCCAACAACATCTGGTGTCTAGCCCATCAGAACAATATGACAACATCTGAACAAGCACTCTCAATGGCAACCTCTCAACAACGACTCACCACTGCTACATCTCAACAAGCACTGCCTACTGCGACTTCTCGACAAGAACTGCCAGTGGAGGCGGCTGAATAATACTCTTTGGCGCAATCTCTGGCGCTGTGGCTCAGTGTAGCCACCTTTCAACAGCAGCCCACAAATACGACAGTCAACCGTGTTATTATACAAATCTTCATTCTCTTTCGTTTTGGTCATGGAAACGTTGTCGCTGTAAAGCTTATCAACCTCCCATTAAAGTTTTTCGACCTCAGTGAGCAGCCAAACTGCAGGATTATCCCCGACATAAGATTTGTAGTGGTGAAGACTCGAATCATAGGACGATACAAATTGGTATGCTGCCACATATGATATGCGTTCCTCTGTAAAGGTGGTTTGTGAGACTGCAGCAGATCACAGGAGCTAGGAGCCATTCAGTGTCGGCGTACACTACAATCGGGTATCACTCCTGGTGGTGAGCGTTTTTCAACTGTATGAATTTGTTTTCCTCAGTAATGATAACAACAAGTACAGGGTCCTTGGAAGCGCAATCTGCTAGATTCGCTGCTAATATCTTGTCTGAGGGAAACGTATTGAGGCACCTTAAGCAAATATGCTGTTTACCGTTATCATTACTCAGTTGGGCGAAAAGGAGTTGCAACATGTCTTTGATCCAAACATAATGATGATAGCCTTTCTCCCTATTTCCTCATCGGAGAATAAGAGCATGTTTACACGCATCTTACGTTCACCAGCAAATTTTGAGAAATGGAGGGAGCCGATAACAGTATGGCTGTCGTGCTCATCTGGCTTGCTTTTTCTCTGCAGGCCATAACATGATCCGATATTCCAGTAGTCTATGCCTCAAATTTAGGTATGTCCTGGATCTTGACAGAGAACTCGATACCATCAAAGTTAAAACACTTATGAATGTCAAACGATCAATCATATCGATATGTGCGCTCTGGAGTCCGTTTAATATTTCTTTCGCAAGCCGGGAATGACCGTGGAAAACATGCCTGATCCTTTTTATTTTTTACATTAATACATGTCTGCTTCTTATCTATATCTTTAGGTAGCTTGATACAGCTAGACCCTCCAGTTATCGGATCATAGACATGTGTATATATGTCCAGGAGTAGTGTTCAGCTGAGTGCTTTAGCTGACCGTCTCACTTCCGTCTCGTAAAAACGGGCCAGTATATCACTCAAGGTGGATTTACGAAACCACTTGGCGATGGACGTGCTCCTTTTTATAACGCCATTTTCCCCTCAAAGCTAATGAAGACTTGTCAAATTTTTTTTTTTTTTGGGGGGGGGGGGGCTGTGACAGTTCGATGCAGAGCACCGCTCTGCATTTAGTGACGAGATACCGCAGATAATTGACTACCTTGAGAAGCTCCTTTTCCACGATAGAAAGGCACGATCCTAGAAAATGTGTAGGGTCTCGGTACCCTCCTGCCGGATTCTCAATCTTTGTGAACGAGATTTGCTCCTCAAAGGCGTCTGCAATGACCAAGTATTCTAACTGTGGTGTGGTGTCACTGACGTAATGTCCTTCACTAAAAGGACGGGAGAGGGAACTGCCACTAGCCACAGGATCGTTGCTCCTACTAATACTATAGTTACGACTAATCGATGAGGTTGTTTTCGGTGACATGTTGAGGGGTACGTGCTGTACCTCACCAGATCGTCGGGGATGTGACAGCGGCGGAGGAGGAGAAGACACTGCGGAATCGGGCCGCTGCGAGCAGCCTGGTTGCTTTAGCCCTAATCCGCTAGCCTAAGCGATGACAGTCCATGGACACCAGAGAGGCGCAGTAGCGGCCACTGCAGGGGCGGCAGAGATGGAGTCAAAGGCAGTGGAGGTGGCGGCTTCCCACGATGCAGCTAGTGGCGCTCTTGCTGATGAAGCACACCTCAGAGGACGTCATTTCACTGGTATAGTCTTCACTGCCCCCGGTACTCGAGCCACGGCTTTATTGTGGGAATTGTCCCCCTGACGCAGCCGCTGTAGAATAATGAAAAAAAATGAAGTACAACATTCTAGACATCGCCTGCTGTCGCTGCTGGTCCAGGGGAAGAAAGAGTAGAGATTATTTGCATTTAGAGTGAGAATGTATTACCTATTTCACTCTGGCTCCTTGGCATCCCCCTCATTTCCTCACGACGACGAAGGTCTTCCTCCATCTCCTCCATATTCTGCGGCATTTCGCCCTCGCCTGAATTGTGGAGGGCCCATCGATTCATCTTTCTTATATCACCTGCAAAATAAGGATCTAATAATAAAATAAACAAACATACACATACAAAAACTACAGGCAACAAAAAACTATTTTTTTTTTCTAAGAATATACACGCAGAAGAGATCTGCGATGGCTCCTGCATATCTCAGACTCATATTCCTTCCTATCCCCCTTCGTCATCCGTCAGGAGATCATCTACAACAACCAAGAATTTACACCGTACTACATATACAATGAAATTTAGTTACATATACATAGTATTACGGGGATGAAAAAAATTAATGGATATATATACTCAAACAATACTAAGTTTTTAATGAAATGAGAAAAGAAGTAACGTTTATCGATTTTCATCCTCGAAATTATCTACGGTAACAACAACATTTACATAAACAATCACAAATATATATATGCTACTTACAATGATATTGCTGAAGCGATTGCACCTCCACCTCCACGGCCGGCCGAAGTGGCCGTGCGGTTAAAGGCGCTGCAGTCTGGAACCGCAAGACAGCTACGGTCGCGGGTTCGAATCCTGCCTCGGGCATGGATGTTTGTGATGTCCTTAGGTTAGTTAGGTTTAACTAGTTCTAAGTTCTAGGGGACTAATGAACTCAGCAGTTGAGTCCCATAGTGCTCAGAGCCATTTGAACCATTTGAACCACCTCCACCTCCAGCTCTTCCACGAATTGGTGTATATATGCTGAAAGAACAAGAAAAAAAGTAACACCTAAATCTTAATTTGATACTGTGAAACTTTTTACGAAAATATACGCTGCGAAATCCGACCTCATGCTATGAAATTAAATGTATGCTTACCTGGTAATCCCCATTGCCTCAGGCGTTTGCTGACGCTGGATTGCCACCTCTACTTCTTGCTGCTGATCGCTTCATTTTTTTCCCAAATAAACCGGTAGCAGACACACACACACACACACACACACGAGCGAGGACAACACAGTCGAGCTGACCCCACCACGGCCGATAGCAGAATGAGAGCGACTGCACCATGATGAGGATATATATAACCTCCCCCCCCCCTCCCCCACCCACCATTTTTTCCTAGAGCCAATATCAGCTGCGGTCGTGCGCGAACCTGACGCTGTTTTGCAGCTCCACAGTTACGACCATCCGTTGGGTAGGAAACAATTGTGATAGTATATTTAACAATATTTTGCAGGATCGTCTTCGGAGTTTAGACGCTCATTTACTTTTTTTCGAGTGTATTTTGCCGTAATGTATTTCCGTTCCACGTGCACCTTGGAGGACAGTGCAGTGTTTTGTGTGCGAGTGCATTTGAAGCAAATTGCTTAAAGCGACATCTGAAAAATGTGTTGAGGTGTTAAATACTTTTCCTAATTTGTTTATTCATGCAGATGTTTCGGAGTAGTGGAGGAAGACTCAGAGGTTTAACAAGCGTGCCGCAGTCGTATTTCAGTGTCAGTGATGGTATACATCGCAAAATTGACGCAAGCTATTGTGCAGCGATCTGTTTGAAAGTGCATTTAGAGCCATATTCGATAGCGGAATGTTCGAGAAACAGTCTCAAAAGGTTTCTGTGAATTCTCTGCGAAGCACTTAATTGTTAATAGCAGAGCAGTGATATAGATGTATAATAGTTTAAGGCCGCTCAACGCTGACGTTATGAATAGGTGTACTGTAAGCCTACGTGTAGATGTACACTATGTGATCAAAGGTATCCCGACCCCACCAAAAGCATACGTTTTTCGTATTAGGTGCACCTACTGCCATAACAGCGACCTCAGTAGTCATTGGACATCGTGAGAGAGCAGAATGGGGCGCTCCGCGGAACTCAAGGACTTCGAACATTGTCAGGTGATTGGGTGTCACTTGTGTCAAACGTCTGTACGCAAGATTTCCACCCTCCTAAACATCCCTAGGTCCACTATTTCCAACGTGATAGTGAAGTGGAAACGTGATGGTACACGTACAGCACAAAAGCGTACAGGCCGACCTCGTCTATTGACTGACAGAATGCTGACAGTTGAAAAGGGTCGTAATGTGTAATAGGCATCAACCAAGGAATTCCAAACTGCTGCAGGATCCACTGCAAGTATTATTACAATTAGGTGGGAGGTGAGAAAACTTGAACTTCATGGTCGAGCGGCTGCTCATAAGCCACATATCACGCCGGTAAATGCCAAACGACGCCTCGCTTCGTGTAAGGAGCGTAAACATTGGACGACTTAACGGTGGAAAAACGTTGTGTGGAGTGACGAATAAAGGTACACAATGCGGCGATCTGATGTCAGTGTGAGCTATGGCGAATGCCCGGTTAACGTCATCTGCTGGCGTGTGTAGTGCCAACAGTAAAATTCAGAGGTGTTGATGTTATGTTATGGTCGTGTTTTTCATGGAGGGGGCTAGCACCCCTTGTTGTTTGGCGTGGAACTATCACAGCACAGGCCTACATTAATGTGAAGTACCTTCTTGCTTCCCATTGTTGAAGAGCAATTCGGGGATGGCGATTGCATCTTTCAACATGATCGAGCACCTGTTCATAATGCACTGTCTGCGGCAGAGTGGTTACACGACAATAACACTCCTGTAATGGACTGGTCTGCACAGGGTCCTCACCTGAATCCTATAGAACACCTTTGGGGTGTTTTGGGACGTCGACTTCCTGCCATGCCTCACCGACCGACATCGATACCTCTCCTCAGTGCAGCACTCCGTGAAGAATGGGCTGCCATTCCCCAAGAAACCTTCCAGCACCTGACTGAACGTATGCCTGCGAGAGTGGAAGCTGTCATCAAGGCTAAGGGTGGGCCAACACCATATTGAATTCCAGCATTACGGATGGATGGCACCACGAACTTGTATGTCATTTTCAGCTAGGTGTCCGGATACTTTTGATCACATAGTGTACCAGTTGTCTGTACGTTCCTTAACGCAAGTCGATAATACATAATCAGACACTCCATTTTATCTGGAGAAAGGTTTCTGAAGGTGAAATGTTATATTGCTGATATTACTGCCATTTTATTGAGGAGACTGTTTTAAGTGACATCTTGGCAGCAGCTGACACAAATTTGTGTGAGTTTGCTTCGCCTTAACACAGCGATCCTTACACAGTCCCAACAGTAGCTGAAAAACGAGAACGCTACTCGCTTAGGCAAACAGAAAATAATTAAAGTTCGCTATCGTACCGAAGAGGCTGAGTGTATATTTTTTTACACCAACGAGCATACCCGGCGACAATTGATATTTCGGTATGCTCTGCGTTTCTCTAGGAACCTAGACCACCACATCTCCACTCGTTATTATTATTTGCTGGTTGCAGCATCCAGACACTTCACAGGTGCGTTGCAAGTAGACGTATTCACCCCAGCAACACGTCACGAATGTTGTGTCTTCTATAGATGTGTCCTTTTCGCAGAAGATATCGAGACCATTGGTAGCACTCACTTTGCCTGCAGTAACGATCGCGACAATGACTAATAGGCTGCCTGACTATTTTCAATATGTATTCAGGAACTGCAGTACTTTTTTATTGATCGCGAGAAATTTCATTGTGGAATTTCTACAACCCATAATCACAATCACTTTGAATTATAATCAGTATTATATACGGCAGCTGCCCGCACTATACCTTTCTGCATGCTCTTTTACCTTTATCCTCGCACTGCCTGGCCACCCCTTCGCGTCTCTGTTCACCAATGGCAACCAGTCAGGGGCTAGAAAAGGCAACGCTTCCTTACAATGGTGTGCTGGAAGTGGGAGAAGACAATACCTTTTCCAATCATTTCACATACCCAACCAAGGACCCAGTGCGTTATCTCAACACAATGAGCGTCACCCAGTTAAGTGTATCCCATATTGCACAATATTACAGTTCTCCTGCCTCCCATTAACCCAACGTTATATTTCAGATTTTGCAGGTCTGACCATAGAGGCCAATTAGCCAACGTATTGTAAGGTACTTCAACTAAGGTTACTTTCCTTTGTAAAGTGATTACTCCAGTTCTGTGTTCGACTACAATTTTTTCATCCATTGGACAGAATATCCAACCGTTCAACAAATTCGTATTCTAAGAATACAGAAGAAACTATTTTGATATTTTTACAGCCGTTCATCGCATCTTAAACGTGATACTTAGGTGACGTGCGTCTCCCCTGCTCATACTATTCTTTAGCTACAAGACAAAATACGAGGTGCGACAATAAAGTAATGAGACTGATGTGAAAAAAATGTTGCTGACAGCTTTAGTCAAGTTTAGTGTTGTCCCCTTCAAAGCAGTTCCCTTCTGATTGCACACACTTTTTCCAGCGCTTCTGCCATTGATGGTAACATTTCTGGAACTCATCTTCTGTAATATCCTCCAAGACCCTCGTCATAGCCTTTTGGACATCTTGTGTTGTTTGACAATGGTGTCCCTCGACCGCCGTTTTGACTCTTGGAAATAGAATAAAGTCACACGGAGCGATATCTGGAGAATAAGATGGCTGTGGTAGTACTGAAATTTGTTTGAGGTTAAAAATTGCTGTACTGACAGAGCAGTATGGGATGGCGCATTATCGTGATGCAGAATCCAGTTATCAGCAATGTTGGTACGAACATGAAGAACTCTTTTACGAAGTCTTTCTAATATTTCTTTGTAGTAATATTGGTTACGTGTTTGTCCAGGAGGCACCCACTCTTTATGAACAATTCCCTTGGAATCGAAGAAGCACACGAGCATGCATTTCACTTTTGATTTTGACATGCGAGCTTTTTTTGGTCTGGGTGAGCCCTTTGAGCACCATTACAAAATTTGGCGTTTTGTCTCTGGATCGTACTGAAACAACCAACTTTCATCACCAGTGATAACACGGCTCAACCATTCTGGATCGATTCCTGTTTGCTCTAACCGATCGGCTGCCACATTTTTCTGTGTTTCTCGTTGTTGTGGTGTGAGATTTTTGGGGACTATTTTTGCACAAATCTTTCTCATACCAAGATCTTCAGTTATTATTAGACGAACCGTTTCTCGATTGATATTCAATTCTTCTGCAATAATTTTCACGGATAATCTTCGATCAGATCGTACGAGTTCACGCACCCTGGCCAAGTTGACATCCATCCGTGAGGTCGATGGTCGTCCACTGTGGTCTTCATCTTCAACATTCGTTCTGACTTCACTAAATATTTTACGCCAACGAAAAACTTGAGCTCTTGTCATAACCTCCTCTCCAAAGGCTTTCTGAAGCTTACCGTAAGTTGTCATCGCGTTTTCACTCAATTTAACGCAAAAAGAAATGGCATACCGTTGCGCAATATTGTGCGCTTCCATTTCCGTGACGAGAGACACAAACACGTGTTAATTTATTACAGCACAACTCACGACTGAGCAGTTGCATCGATGTGCTGCTTGGACTAGAAGCAGCTTATAGACCAAGGTCAAAGATATTGTGGCTACGCAAGCCTGCAGTTTTCCCTCATCTTGCAAAGAAAATCAATCTCATTACTTTACTGTTGAACCTCGTATGTTAGTGGAGAATTTTCTTTTTGAGCACTTACTTAAGCCTAACAGGGATTTAGACTGGATAGAAGAAGAACTAAGGATGGTCGCTTTCACTTGCTAGCCTCAATAAGCTGTGAAGAAAGTTTTTGTGAAAATAGTTGTGTGTTTGGGTGCATAATTATGCACAGTCATTGCTGTTGTGCATACACACTTAGGTGACAAAAATCATGGGCTAACGCTATGCACATGTTACAGGTGGCGGTAATATCGCCTACGCAAGGTATAAAATGGCAGTGCATTGCCGGAGCTGTGATTTGTACCCAGCTTAGTCGCATCAAAAGATTAACGTGATTATGACCACATGCCAGGAGGGAACAGGCTTTGACGCGGTATAGTAGTTGAAGTTAAACACATGGGACATTCTGTTTCGGAAATCGTCACGTAATTCATTATTCCGAGATCTGCAGTATGAAGAGTCTGCTGAAAATACAAAATTACGGGAATTACCTCTCACCACTGACAACGCGGTGGTCGACGGCCTACACTTAACGGCCGACGACGGCCAGTAGTGCTAACAGGCAAGCAAAACTGCTGCATGAAATAACCGCAGAAATCAATGTTGGACGTACGACGAACGTATCCGTTACGACATCGCGGCGAAATTTGTCGCTAATGGGCCATGGCAGCAGACGACCGACGCAAGTGCGCTTCCTAACAACACGACACCGCCCGCAGCGCCTCTCCTGGGCTCATGACAATATCGGTTGGACCCTAGACGACTTGAAAACCATTTCCATGTCAGATGAGTCCCGATTTTAGTTGGTAAGAGCTGATGGCAGCGTCTGAGTGTGGAGTAGACCCCACGAAGCTATGGACCGAAGATTTCAACAAGGCACTGTGCAATCTGATGGTAGATCCATAATAGTGTGGGCTGTGCTGGCGTGCAATATTGACTGGGCTCTCTGGTGCAACTGAACTGATCATTCACTGGAAATTTTTATGTACTGCTTACTGATGACCAGTCTGCAGCTCGTGGTCGCGTTCTCGCTTCCCGAGCATGGGGTCCCGTGTTCGATTCCCGGCGGAGTCGGGTACTTTCACCTGCCTCGAGATGACTGGTTGTCTGTACTGTCCTCATCATTTCATCATCATTCATGTTGCCTGTATAACCGCCCATAGTTGCACAGCAGATCGCCGTCGCATTGGGCTCAACAAGTCGTTCGAAGTCCCCAGCAAAAATTTTGAGCAACGTTGCCTGTATAACCGTCCATAGTTGCGCAGCAGATCGCCGTCGCATGGGCTTAACAAGTCGTTCGAAGTCCACAGCAGAAATATTGAGCCACGTTGCCTGTATAACGATCCATAGTTTGAAACACGTATGTAACGCAGCAGCGATGGCGAGGCATTGTAGCATCTGTGACCAGAGAGTATGCGCTTGACCGCGCGAGTGTTGCGAGCGGTTCTCAGCCAGTAGTAGTCTTTGCGAGTTAGTTGTCGCTATGCAGAGTAGCAGTCAGTCAGTCGTTGCGAGTCTGTAGCTCTGTCTAGTTGAGAGCAGTACTCAGTCTGTAGTCGTCATGCAGAGCGGTCGGTCAGTAGTAGCAGCCCAGTGCGGTTGTGTGATGTAGGCGGTCGGCAACAATGGTCAAGATGAGGAATAAGGTATACCATTAATTAATATAATCATGAGATAATGTAAAAATTTATTTATTGTAATTATTCTCCAACAAGTTCCCCAATAATAATTTTTTATTTCAAAAAAAAAAAAAAAAAAAAAAAAAAAAAAAAAAAAAAAAAAAAAAACAAGTGTAACCTCCCCACCGAAATTTTAGAAGAAATGTAATGACAATACTTAATACAAATGGGAGCCGAGTGTAACCTCCCTACAAAAATTTGAAAGAAAGAAACACGACAATATTTAATTATGAATGCTAATGGACATTGCGCTAATTGTAACCTGCCCACAATGAAATGTACTGACAATGGCAACAAATGTGAAATTCGCAATCTGACTCAATTATAAATCCTTCAAAAATTAAAGTCCATTCAGTGACAAGGAAATTCAATTAAACCGAAATATCGGTTTTTGGCCCTGTGAAAAACAATCAGAATTAAACTCTTACCTCAGAATAAATGGATGTCACATATCTGCTCTTGTTGTTGCGCACCGCTTGGAGGAACTGCATTGCAAATAACAATATTCTCTTTTTTTTTGTGATTTTAGTGGAGTTTTTCTTCAAAAGAAGTGGAATGAAATGGGAAGTGCGACTAGATCTTTAGTTCAAAAAAATTAAACTTTTGAGAAAATGCTTTTGAAATAAAAAATTATTATTGGGAGACTTGTTGGAGAATAATTACAATAAATAAAATTTTTCATTATCTAATGATTATATTAATTAACAGTATACCTTATTCCTCATCTTGACCATTGTTGCCGACCGCCTACATCACACAACCGCACTGGGCTGCTACTACTGACCGACCGCTCTGCATGACGACTACAGACTCAGTACTGCTCTCAACTAGACAGAGCTACAGACTCGCAACGACTGACTGACTGCTACTCTGCATAGCGACAACTAACTCGCAAAGACTACTACTGACTGAGAACCGCTCGCAACACTCGCGCGGTCAAGCGCATACTCTCTGGTCACAGATGCTACAATGCCTCGCCATCGCTGCTGCGTTACATACGTGTTTCAAGTTGCGAAAGTGTCACCGGTGCAGGATATTGTGCACGAACTGACCTCTTGCTTAGATCCCATAAATGTTCGATGGTATTCATGTCAGACAATGTGGGTGGCAAAATTATTCGTTCTAACTGTCCAGAATGTTCTTCAAACCTGTCACGAACAACTGTGGTCTGGTGACATGGCACATTTTCATCCATAAAAATTCCGTCGTTGTTTCGGAACATGGAGTCCATGAATGGCTGAAAATAGTCAATGATTGGTTCAGTTAGACCAGAGGGCACAGCCGATACCATTACGGAGCACCACCAGCTTGCACAGTGCCTTGTTGGCAACAGGAGTCTATGGACTCGTGATGTCTGCGCCAAACTCGAACCCTAAATCCGCTCCTACCAACTGAAATTGGGACTCATGTGAGCATTCCAAGGTTTTCCAGTCACATATGATCCAAACGATAAGGCCATGAACCAAGGAGAGGCGTTGCAGGCTGTGTCACGCTGTTAGCAAGGCAGTCGCATCGGTCGTCTGCTGCCATAGGCCATTAACGCCAGTTTTCGCTGCGCTCTTTTCACGGATAAGTTCGTCGCACGTCCCACATTGATTTATGCGGTTATTTGACGCGGTGTTGCTTGTCTGTTAGCGCTGACAATTCTACGCAAACGCAACTGATCTCCATCGTTAAGTGAAGGTGTAAGTAGTGTGAAGCGCGCTTTGGATGTATCCTGATGGCTAAAAGAGCCACGCGCACTTTGAATAAGAAAATGCTATCCGACATTGAAATCAACGTCAAGTAATGCCACACGACAAATAAGAGGTTGCGCTGAGTCGGAAAATTACTTAATTTACTCATAAGGAAAACTCACAAAAGAACATTCATTGTAAAGTCACTGATGAAGAATGGGATACAATTATTAATATGATCCAGGCATTGATCCCGTGAATCAAATATTGAATGAAGTAAAGAGTGCGCGAACACTGTGCACTATTGCAGCTTGCAGCAACATTCCTGAAAACAAGATCTATTCCAGAGCATTTGTTTTAAATAAAAAAAGGACACTAATTATTGGACCTATGTACATGGAAACACTACGGATGAGCTGACAAGGAAAACTACAAGGTAAATGGCGTAGGTAACGGAGACGTAACATCGGTACACAGGATAAGATTGGAGGCAAAATTATTTATTCCTTAAAACATTCAAGTAGTGGATCTATAGACTGATGTTGCCTGTTAACTAAGTACAATTGCTTGTGAAACGCTGTACGTTTCACAACAGATTCGTGTGCCCACGTGGTTCGCGGAGACACACTTTCTACCTGCCGTGGCGAAATTTTAGTAACATCAAACCACGCAGTCGCGAACAAATAGCATTTTACAGAGGACACATTTGAATAGACAACAGATAATGGCAGAGGACCAACAAACTCTAATATTAACCCATGTGGATGGTTCCCACCGGACATGAAGTAATGAGACAAAGAAAATTGACAAATAAGCAAAAACTTCCAAGAATCGGAAAAGATTAGAATGCATACACACGCAGTTGCAGGCACACTAACATTCACACTGAACCGAGGGGGCTTCCACATATGCAACACTTTTGTGCTACGTTCTTCTTACGGATCAAAGTCAAGTCTGCATTAGGAATCAAACTGTAAGTCTGCGAAACCCTTGCATTCCTTGCTGCGACCCAGCAAATCAATCTTTATTAGATGATACGTGGGATCAAAAGCTAAAAGCTCCCCTCTTGCTATGAGACAACGCGCCACGCGCTTAAGTCAACTCACCCTTCTTCGAAGAGACTTCGGCTGGAGACCCTCGGCTAGCTGGAAGCAGACAGACCGTCTCACCCACTCCAACATCTCCGACGCGACCCCGTGGCCAGGAAAACCCAGAGATGAAGCTTTCGCCACCAACTTAACACCAGTAACTTTCACACAAGGGGAGCAAATCTCTTTGCCTACCTGAAAACTACAAAGGCTGGCCATTCTGTATGACTACCGCTGATTCCCCCCATGAACCATGGTCCTTGCCGTCGGTGGGGCGGCTTGCATGCCTCAGCGATACAGATGGCCATACCTTAGGTGCAACCACAAAGAAGGGATATCTGTTGAGAGGCCAGACAAAAGTGTGGTTCCTGAAAAAGGGCAGCAGCCTTTTCAGTAGTTGCAGGGGCAACAGTGAGGATGATTGACTGATCTCGCCTTGTAACGCTAACCAAAGCGGCCTTGCTGTGCTGGTACTGCGAACGGCTGAAAGCAAGGGGAAACTACAGCTGTAATTTTTCCCGAGGGCATGCAGCTTTACTGTATGGTTAAATGTTGATGGCGTCCTCTTGGGTAAAATATTCCGGAGGAAAATAGTCCCCCATTCGGATCTCCGAGCAGGGACTACTCAGGAGGACGTCGTTATCAAGAGAAAGAAAACTGGCGTTCTACGGATCGGAGCGTGGAATGTCAGATCCCTTGATCGAGCAGATAGGTTAGAAAATTTAAAAAGGGAAATGGATAGGTTAAAGTTAGATACAGTGGGAATTAGTGAAGTTCGGTGGCAGGAGGAACAAGACTTTTGGTCAGGTGAATATAGAGTTATAAATACAAAATCGAATCGGGGTAATGCAGGAGTAGGTTTAATAATGAATAGGAAAATAGAAATGCGGGTAAGCTATTACAAACAGGATAGTGAACGCATTATTGTGGCCAAGATAGACACGAAGCCCACGCCTACTACAGTAGTACAAGTTTATATGCCAACTAGCTCTGCAGAAGATGAAGAAATTGATGACAGGGAGCGAAAGTCTATTTACAATTTGTACAGAAACCAGATGGCAGTTATAAGAATCGAGGGGCACGAAAGAGAAGCAGTGGTTGGGATGGAAGTGAGACAGGATTGTAGCCTCTCCCCGATGTTATTCAATCTGTATACTGAGCAATCAGTAAACTAAACAAAAGAAAAATTCGGAGTAGGTATTAAAATCCTTGGAGAAGAAATAAAAATTTTGAGGTTTGCCGATGACATTGTAATTCTGTCAGAGACGGCAAAGGACTTGGAAGAGCAGTTGAACGGAATCGACAGTGTCTTGAAAGGAAGATATAAGATGAACATCAACAATAGGAAAACGAGGACAATGGAATGTAATCGAATTAAGTCAGGTGATGCTGAGGGAATTAGAATAGGAAATGAGACACTTAACGTAGTAAAGGAGTTTTGCCATTTGGGGAGCAAAATAACTGACGATGGTCGAAGTAGAGAAGATATAAAATGTAGAGTGGCAATGGCAAGGAAAGTGTTTCTGAAGAAGAGAAATTTCTTAACATCGAGTATAGATTTAAATGTCAGGAGGTCGTTTCTGAAAGCATTTGTATGGAGTGTAGCCATGTATGGAAATGAAACATGGACGATAAACAGTTTCGACAAGAAGAAAATAGAAGCTTTCGAAATGTGGTGCTACAGAAGAATGCTGAAGATTAGATGGGTAGATCACATATCTAATGAGGAGGTACTGAACGATATATGTACAACTGGTGTGCACGATATTCACAATCAGCGGATAAACATGAGGTTTTGATGTACTCTAGAAAACGTGAAAACGGTCGATATGTACGGACTGTCCATTCGTGTTAAGCTTGTTAGTACTTTATATAATTCATTCCCTTGTGCATTCTATCGTACTGCATCTCTCCAGCTGAAACTGCACATTCTGAGGAGTTTGTGGAACAACTTGACAAGAAGAAGGGACTGTTTGGTAGGACGTGTTCTGAGGCATCAAGGGATCACAAATTTAGCATTGGAGGGCAGCGTGGAGGGTAAAAATCGTGGAGGGAGACCAAGAGATGAATAAACCAAACAGATTCAGAAGGATGTAGGTTGCATTAGGTACTGGGAGATGAAGAAGCTTGCACAGCACAGGGTAGCATGGAGAGCTGCATCAAACCAGTCTCAGGACCGAAGACCACAACAACAACAACCGCTGATTCTCTGCAGCAGACTAAACCACCATATAGCAAAATGAAAGAAACCCATCCACTCACGCATGCCAGAGAGTTCTGTATCACTGGAAAGCAAATAAAATGCTAATGAAGGGGGACCACAGGACCCTTTGAAAGGTAACGTCCGAAATTTGGTATTTTCGGCACACTCTTGACACTGTGGATCTCAGAATACTGAATACCCTAATGATTTCCGAAATGGAATGCTCCATACATCGAGCTCCAACTGCCATTCTGTGTTCAGAGTCTGTTAATTCCAGTCGCGCGACCATAATCACGTCGGGAACCTTTTCACAAGTATCACAGAAAACAAATAACAGCTCTGCCATTGCGCTGCCCGTTTACATTTTGCGTAGCGATACTAGAGCCATCTGTTCAAATGGTTCAAATGGCTCTGAGCACTATGGGACTTAAGGGGGGTAGGACGTCATAGTTACAGGTGTATGAAACTCTAGAATCTATTTAATTTATGAAAAAAAATGAATGAGCTGTTACGTTTTAAACTTTATGTTTAGAAGAAATCAAACTTTTTAGTTAATTATCTCAATTTTTACCACAGTTTTTAATAGATTTGGAAAATTCTCGAGTTTCATACACCTGTAAGTATGGTTTGTATTCTGTGCAAAATTCATCAAAGAATCTCTCTTACTCGTGAAGAAAAATGTACCATATCAACAAATGCAGCCAACAGTAAGTGAAAAAATTATGAAATTTCATATTAAAAAAAATTATTTTGTTATGTTTTTACACTTCCAGTGCTATGAGTGTGAATCCTGTCCTTCCTGGTCATGCTGACAAAGTTTTATGAATTTATTTGTAAAAGTATAGACAGTAAAAAATAAAATGTCCTGTGGTGCCTCTCCTGCTCCAAGTCGGCCCGTTTGACGTCCTACCCCGCTTAACAGGTGAGGTCATCAGTCCCCTAGAACTTAGAACTACTTAAACCTAACTAACCTAAGGACATCACTGACATCCATGCCCGAGGCAGCATTCGAACCTGTGTCCGTAGCAGCCGCGCGGTTCCAGACTGAAACTCCTAGAACCGCTCGTCCACCCCGGCCGGCCCATCTGCTCATGTACATCTCGCTGTGCCATGACTTTTGTCACCCCACCGCACGTATACCTAGATACTGGGAGCCGGAGACGGAGTGGACGCTAAGTGGCCCGGCTGGGACGCAGGGACGTGCCCGCAGCGCTCTGGGCGGCCGTCTCCATGGCAACGGCGCGGCCGCTTATAGCTGGCAGGGCTGTAGCGCCAACAGAGCGCCCAGTTCGGCGCGCGCTGCCGCTGCCTCAGACAGCCCGAAGACCCAGCCAGCGTCGCGGAGGCGTCCGCTGACACACGCTGCCTCAATGCACCTGTTGATCTGTTTCTGTTGCACTAGCAGCTGCTTACTCAGATAATCCACGGCTGGAGACTCGACGCACAGCCCTGCGTAAGACCAACAGTGCCTCGCCAACAGGTAAATCGTTCAGTTATATAATTTTTTATAGTCCGCCAAATCAAGTTAAGAACGAGATGGTTTACCGACCTCAGTAAGCAGTGCATACGAAATTTCTGCGCGTTCTGAACGTATTCAAATTACCAACAGTGCACTTCGATAATTGTTGCACTGGTGAACTTTTTTGTGCTGAAATGTGGTAAAATTGTTTGCAGAAGTGGTAATACTAGGTAAATGGTTTATTAAGAATGTTGTAGGTTGAGTATCTACACATTTAACATATTCAATTGCTGGTGCTTAAGCCTTAACGTTACTATGGAATTCCACAGTTTCATTTCTACAATTCAATCAAGACCACTTTATATAGCTTTTAAAGCTTTTTTTGACAAAGACGCTTTTTGATGACACAATAATAACTGGTTTCGGCCACAAGAGTTATTTTCATATGCTAAGAGCAACATTTGGTGAAAACATTGTTCATCTGTTGCTTGACAACAATTGGTGAAGATATGTTCATGCGTTGTTCGACTATACATGAACGTGTGTTCACAAGAAACCTCCCTTAGCATCTGATTATTGCTGTTGCGGTCGAAATCGTTTATCACTGTTTCATAAAAAATGACTGTATCAAAAAAATAAAACGTATACAAAGCTATATAATAAGGCAGTCACCGTCATGTTACACGAAATGTAGTTGTTCCCAACTCATTACTTTTAACTTTGTGGGCATTTTGTCTTGCACAAAATGTGTGTGAAATCCTATGGGACTTAACTGCTAAGGTCGTTAGTCCCTGAGCTGACACACAGCTTAACCTAAATTATCCTGAGGACAAACACACACATCCACGCCCGAGGGAGGACTCGAACCTCCGCCGGGACCAGCCGCACAGTCCATGACTGCAGTGCCTTAGACCGCTCGGCTAATCCCGCACGGTTTTGTCTTGCAGAAACGAATAGTTCCCAGTAATCAATGTCTTGCTAGGTTTCAAAAACTACAGTAGCGCTCAAAAGTATTTTGTTAAAAGCATTAATTACAATTACATAAAGACAAGTGCGTAATAGAAAAAAACTGCCGGTGTATAGTTGAAAAGTATGTAATTATAATCCATTTAGTACAAACTACACTTTCTTTAAATAAAGTTATCTTATACCAAAACAGAAATGACAGTTCTTCCAGCTCAAAAGTAGTTTGTAGATCTACGTATGTAAGGGAAAAAAGTGCTGTTTAGGAATCTGAAGAACAAGTCAGTATTTCGTTACATACCTATGGTCTTAGGTCACAGCCGCGCCTCTTTTTGGCACTGAATCCAAGTGAAAGTTTCGATCATTCGTCCAATTAGGCATCCTTGTTTGAGTCGACCCAGTGCATCCCAGAAGTTTTCCACTGGATTTAGCTCCGGGCTCTGTGTTTATCATTCCAAAGGTTTGATTATTTTTTATTTGAAAAGATTATTTTTAAATGGCTGAAGGATTGTTTTGAATCATTGACCTCCTGAAATATCAATTTATGTGGCACATTCTTTCTCCTATTGCAATCACATTGTTTTCTAAATCATCATTGTACAGGAAACGATCCATTTTGCCTTCTATTTGGACTAGAGGACCAACACCACGCCTAAAAAAACATCATCATCCCACCACTAGATTTCCTCTGGTGCATGTTTTTTTTTTTTTTTTTTTTTGTCACATTTAATATGCCTCTAGCCTATGGAAATCCTCTGTACACTTGAAATAACTCTGTATCGCCAAAGCTTGATATACATCCAAAGCTGTGGATTTTCTATGGATGTATCGTTACAGTGTGGAAGCGCTATAAAAAAAAAGGCCGGAAAATGACGCGCGCAGAATCGCGTTTTGAGGGAGGGGGTCTTGGTGCTCGTTTCCTATTTCAGCTAGGAGCAGAAGATCAAAAGTTTTCTTTTAGCCCGGACTATCGGCCATTTATAAAGCCATTCGAACATATGCCTTACTGTATCTATGGTACAATATATTAAGCAAGGTTTGGACTATGAACCAGAACTGGCGCCCAGGCAAATTAGCTAATCGACTAATTCGTTTTGAAAATTAGTGTAAAATGTCACAATCGGAATAGGCCTACGTTTTTGCCGTTGTCACTTCAATGCTTCAGTTGCAGGTGCTAGGTACAGGTTTCTGCACCAGTGTTGTGTTTAGACCCGGAAAGAAAATGCAGTCATGTCTCTCTTATGCCTACGTTGAGATTAAGCAGTCCCGTCGTATGCAGATGGTCAATTAAATATTAACTCCATCATCTATCACTTTCTGATATATGTGGTGTACTTTTGAAATTTCTATCTGGCATCATTTTGAAATCACTTTTTATAGTACATAAAGCTAATATGGAGAAGATGACGATTTTGTAAAAATATGAGCTTTGAATATTTTCTACTCCCATTACCCTGAGGCACTGTTACAAAAATGAACTTGCAGCTCCTTTTCTTAATTGCTTACTGACAAGACATATTCCGACAAATGACTAACTATCGAAAGAATTCATTGTGTGGAACACCTGAAGAGGAGCTAAGAGCAACACTTACTGTCAACAATGCATTGCGCAAGTGAAGCTGTAGCGTTTGTGTCTCTCTTTAATCGCAGGAGTGTTTAAATATTTTCTTTCATAGCTTGTTTCATCAGTAGTGATCATTGTCAGACCAGTGTAAGTAATTTCAAGACAAAATCATTTGTGCTAATCGTTCTTAGTTTCTCATAACTTCATTATTTCTTTTTCAGTGAAGTTTGCTATCTACGTTTGACTGATTTCAAAGAGGATGCTAGGTGTACTAAGTGCGACATAGCCATCGCCGACTACTAGAGGAGTACATTAATACAATGTGTTACGTCCAGCAAAGAACGGTACAAAAAGGGATGTTGCACTAATTGACTGTTTCATCGGTTCTCCGTATAATATATTGTACGTTATGAATGAAAACACACAGGGCATTGGTGTAATACTACACTAGTGTCGTGTCCGTTTTCGGTCATAAAAAGAAATGTGTTGATGCAGAGACAGGTCAACAAGTTTCGAAATGCCAAGTCAACTCTTCCTTCCGTCTACAAGTGTGGGAGAAAATGAAGTTACTTTACCGTTCGTCTCGCAGAGAGTAGATTAATCTAGGCCGGAGTCATATGATTCTCTATGCCATCTCCTACACGTATTTCAGAACGTCAAAGAGGAACAGTAAAGTTTATGACAGGCACATATGCAAAGCTCAAATGGCTCAAATGGCTCTGAGCACTATGGGACTCAACTGCTGAGGTCATTAGTCCCCTAGAACTTAGAACTAGTTAAACCTAACTAACCTAAAGACATCACAAACATCCATGCCCGAGGCAGGATTCGAACCTGCGGCCGTAGCGGTCTTGCGGTTCCAGACTGCAGCGCCTTTAACCGCACGGCCACTTCGGCCGGCCATATGCAAAGCCTTCACAATCGAACATCGCCAATAATTCAAGTGCCAGGATACTGCAACATGAAAGAAAATTTTATTTATTGATTCTAGACCACTTTCTTAAAAACCAGAACTTACTTATATACATACCAAACTGCATTTATGTAGTTCATTGTGACAGTCATTTTTTAGTTATCTCTTTATATAGTGGGTCTTAAAGAAAGTTTACTGTACGCACCATATTACTTTGTTATTTCCGTTTATTTCTGCTGCTATTACTCTAACGTATCGGTGATTGCCTGTAAACTGTGCTACATACAGTTTCCCTAAGTCATCTTTTTCCACTCTCTATCGCATGTTCCCTTCATGTCACAGAAAAAGAGTCAAAGGTTTTCGCTATGTTCAGTCTGTATTAACTGACCATATCACCACCTGAATCACAAAAGAGACATAATTAACACGTCTGTAACGGAAACAAGACGTATATGTGAGGCGCATTACCTCAGACGCGACTGCAACATCTGAAAAGCGTTCTAAGGAGCAGTGGGACCTTCAGCAGTTACATAAGAAGTGTCACAGAATAAAACAATCGGCGAAGTGATACGTCAGACAAAGAAATGTCGGGTACGGCCCTTTCCCCTCAAGTCCTAGAGTGGCGGACGGAATTGGTCGTACAATGCGCAAACACGGCGTAAACGCTATTTATAAACCTACAGAGAACATCAAAGAGTGTCTCAGAACGGCTGAGGAGAAAAGAGACTCACTTGCAGTATCGGAAAATAAGCGGCACTGCAGGATGGGGTAGGTAGAAAAATCGGCCGTGGCGTAGGGAAGAGCTATTACACCCTTTTGTTCAGGGAAGCTATAGAAAAACACAAACATGACAACAGCTTCAACAAGAAAGAAGAAAGCCTCAAGGTGAACGGATCCTGGATTCCCGTGGTGCAGAGAAAGACTGGTGCACGTAGCAACGGGAGAACCGCTGCGGTAATGACCATGAAAAGCCCTTGGATATTGGCGCACCAGGTACATGTTATAATCTGCGGGCACGAGCTCTATCCAGTCCACCACCAGAAATATAGAGTGAAGCTTTGACAATACCAGCCACTCGTTCTGCCGAAACGTCAGAAAAATTATCAAACAAACGTCGCCCAAAGAACCAGAGAGAGAAGCCAACAGGCAATTTGTTATGTTAGCTGAGTTCACTATTCTACGTGTCATCTGCTGCTATTTGTGCTATTACAACTACGACTACAGCTACACACACACAACAACAACAACAACAACAATTATATCTGTTATAACAAATATCTTAACGCCCTATTACTACTACCACCACCACCTAGAGTCTAATACAGCAACTTCTACAAAACGTATGTTAAAATTACTAAAAATAGTGGTAGGAATTATATTGAAAACAATAATAATAATAATAATAATAATAATAACAGACTACTAATACCATTACTTTTGATAATACCAATGTCTCTGAACGTGAGAGCGCAGTTAACTGGTACGTTGCCTTGTATTATACGCATTTTCTCTTCGCTAAATATTGAGAAACACGTACACGCGTTACTGTTATCGGACTGTACAGTTCCTCGTGTTTCTCTCTACATTCTGTTCCATATTGGCCACGCTGCCGGGTTCGGCAATATCTTGCTACCTGCAGACGACATGGCGACAGATCAGTGCGCTCCGCTTATCTTTCCCTGAGAACCACTGACTCTTCTTGTTCTCGGATACTCCTGGGCCCACCTCCCTTCACCAAGACCAGACCAAGAGATCAGAATGCTAACGGACCAAGCCACCAGAATGCTATCGGACTTTTTCTCGTTCAGTGGGTTGCTCTGCTGGCATTTTTCGTCTTTGCTGTAGTGTTCGTTATCTACAGCCTTGCTTTTTATCTCAGACGGCATCGGTCAGGAGATTTACAATATCAAAATCCTTTGTTACTCTAATTATGTCGACAACAGTTTTAATTGATGAAAGGAAAAAATATAAAAATGCAGTAAATGAAGCAGGCGAAAAGGAATATAAACGTCTCAAAAATGAGATCGACAGGAAGTGCAAAATGGCTAAGCAGGGATGGCTAGAGGACATATGTAAGGATGCAGAGACATATATCACTGGGGGTGAGATAGGTACTGCCTACAAGAAAATTAAAGAGACCTTCGGAGAAAAGAGAACCACTTGTATGAATATCAAGAGCTCAGATGGAAAAGCAGTTCTATGCAAAGAAGGGAAGGCAGAAAGTTGGAAGGAGTATATAGATGGTCTATAAAAGGGCGATGTACTTGAGGGCAATATTATTTTAATGGGAGAGAATGTAGATGAAAATCAGATGGGAGATATGATACTGCTTGAAGAATGTGACAGAGCACTGAAAGACCTAAATCGAAACAACGCCCTGGGAGCAGACAGATGGCCTTGGGAAAGCCAGCCAGCCCTGACAAAACTCTACTATATGGTGGACAAGATGTATGAGACAGGCGAAATAACCTCAGACTCCAAGAAGAACATATTAAATCCAATCCCAGAAATGAAAAAGTCTTGACAGGTGTGAAAATTAACGAACTATCAGTTTAATAAGTCACAACTGCAGAATATTAACACGAATTCTTTACAGTCGGATGGAAAAACTGGTAGAAGCCGACCACGGGGAAGATCAGTTTGGATTCCGTAGAAATGTTGGAACACGTGACGACTCATCTTACAAGGTAGATTAAGGGAGAGGAAACCTACGTTTTTAGCATCAGTAGATTTAGAGAAAGCTTTTGACAATGTTGACTGGAATACTCTCTTTCCACTTCTGAAGGTGGCAAGGGTCAAATACAAGGAGCGTAAGGCTATTTACAATTTGTACACAAATCAGATGGCAATTATAAGAGTCGAGGGACACGAAAGGGAAGCAGTGGTTGAGAAGGGAATGAGAGAGGGTTGCAGTCTATCTCCGATGTTATTCAACCAGTATAATGAGCAAGTGGTAAAGGAAACGAAAGAAAAATTCGGAATCGGAATTAAAATCTATGGAGAAGAAATAAAAATTTTGAGGTTTGCCGATGATACTGTAATTCTGTCAAAGACAGCAAAAGACTTGGAAGAGCAGTTGAACAGAATGGACAGTGTCTTGAAAGGAGGATATAAGATGAACATCAACAAAAGCAAAACGAGGATAACGGAATGTAGTCGAATGAGGTCAGGTGATGCTGAGGGTATTAGATTAGGAAATGAGACACTTAAAGTAGTAGATGAGTTTTGCTATTTGCGGAGCAAAATAGCTGATGATGGTCGAGGCAGGACTGGCTATGGCAAGGAAAGCGCTACTGAAGAAGAGAGATTTGTCAACATCGAGTATAGATTTAAGTGTCAGGAACTCTTTTCTAAAAGTATTTGTAAGGAGTGTAGCCATGTACGGAAGTGAAACATGGACGATAACTAGTTTAGACAAGTAGAGAACAGAAGCTTTCGAAATGTGGTGCTGCAGAAGAATGCTGAAGATTAGTGGGGTAGATCACGTGACTAATGAGGAGGTATTGGATAGAACTGGGGAGAAGAGAGATTTGTGGCACAACTTGATTGGAAAAAGGGACCAGTTGGTAGGACACGTTCTGAGGCATCAAGGGTTCATTAATTTAGTATTGGAGGGAAGCGTGGAGTGTAAAAACAGTAGTGGGAGACGAAGGCCTGAATACACTAAACATAATCAGAAGGATGTAGGTTGCAGTAGTAACTCAGAGATGAAGGAGCATGCAGAGGATAGAGTAGCATGGAGAGCTGCATCAAACCAGTCTCTGGACTGAAGACCACAACAACAAGTCTTAAGCATATCAGCGGAAGAATCCATATATACGACATAACAGCTTATTTTAAGATTATAAACAAGGTAGGAACTTGCTACAAGACTTAACATTAAGTTTTACAAACTCATAAAAAGGATATAAAAAAATATCAGAAAAGGGATGTTTATATAAGTCTAGAAGATAATGTATCAGGAGTTGTTATAAGAGTACACCCTGTAGACTGTGAAGGATCCCTTTTTGAAATAACTCATAAGGTATCTTCATCCTCTAGGATTGCTAGCCCACCCAAGTACTCAAGAAAGCTTCTCCATAGTTTGGAAGGATATGACAGACTTAGTTATCTACTGAAACGGGTGTCCCGAGAAGTGTGCTCCGAAATTTCAGTCGACAGACGCTCTTTCCTCGAGAAAAGTAAGCGTCTAGCTTCGAATCACGGACCAGCAAGAACTTTGACCAAAGAAGAAACTTTTCTGATTTTTTAGAACCTGAAAGAGATTTGTAGCTTAAAGCATTCCAAACATTAAGGGCCAAGTACGCCAAAAGATCTTTCTCGTGTTTCCCTAAACGAAGTTCGAATTACACAAAGATGACGTAGTTGTCACCAGAATTGCTTATGCATATCTTATTTTTAATCTGTGCCACTTGTACCCATGGTACATCTGCACGTTTTGTTGGAGTGTCTGGCATAAAACTGGTGCATGACACGAAAACCCATAAGCTGTAACATGGCAATGTCATTTCTCACCTTCCCTCCAAGCTTAATGCCTCGGCTCAATTATTATTACCAAATTACTACATGTTCTTCCGCACGTCTTCCACCTACGACTCCACCTAGACTCAGAGGACGCTTTTTATCAGCATCATATTGGTCCGGCAATGTGCAATTCATTTGCTGAAGCTATGTCTAAAATCTACATCAGTTTCTTTCTGACAAGCGATATAGAGACTTACTTGCTGTTTACATAAAATATTGATGGCATATATGTACATGACTTGTTAATTTTTATTTTTAGAGTCGCTGTCACGTAGAAATATCTAAATAGAAATAATTCAAAAGCCAAGACTGCTTAAATACTGTTTACTGGATAACCGGTTTCAACACATTAAAGGTGCCATAATCGGATCTGAATGTAGACTAACATTTATAAACCACTTGGATATAGCGATACATGAGGCAAACCAGCTGATACAAAATCATTGTCACAAAAAATAAAAAACAACTGCTCTCGTGGTCATTCTTTTCCATAAGATATGTAAAACCGAAGTCACAAGATAAAAAATATTTGGTACATGACTGCTGCTCGACTAACAACGGTCGGCATCACAGGTTTTTTTGGAGTGCCTGGCATGAAACTGATGCATGACACGAATACTCATAAGCTGTAAGTGTGATGCCGACCGTTGTGTACCAAATAGTTTTATCTTGTGACTTCGGTTTTACATATCTTGTGGACAAGAATAACCATGAGAGCAGTTGTTTTTTTTTTTGTTCTTTTTTTTTGACAATGATTTTATTTCAGCTGGTCTGCCTCATGTATCGTTATATCCAAGTGGTTTATAAATGTTAATCTACATTCAGATCCGATGATGGCACCTTTAGTGTGCTGAAACCGGTTATCCAGTAAACAGAATTTAAGCGACCTTGGCTTTTGGATTATTTCTACAACAGAGTGATCGTCCCACTACGCACTATGTGTTCACTGCAATTATTCAATCTGTATATTGAGCAAGCAAAATATCTAAATAATAACAAGTTAGCCATTTGACTCTATACACGAATTAATTATAAAGAAAAGGTAACTGATTTCTAAATTTATTCAGTTAACGAGGCAAAATAAGAAACGTAGTTAAATGCCAGTTTTTTAATACACAGAAGTGGCCGAATCTTAAGTCACATTGTTAATACTCATCATTGCTGCACAAATTATCCAACCAATGAACATAGCAATCTTTTAATCTGGTAATTTCTCTCGGGGTTTTAGAGGAAGTGCAATCAATGTTCCTACTGAAAAAATTAATCAGTCAAACTGTCGAAAAGACGAAGTTGTTAATACGAAAAACAAACAAAAGCACATGTCGACAAGGGAACTGTATCACTAGTATTCCGCCCCAGATACTGCAACTTGCTGCCGACAAGATAAAGACTGGCTGCGCGATAGCACAGCTTCTCAAATGGTTCAAATGGCTCTGAGCACTATGGGACTTAACTACTGAGGTCATCAGTCCCCTAGAACTTAGAACTACTTAAACCTAACTAACCTAAGGACATCACACACATCCATGCCCGAGGCAGGATTCGAACCTGCGACCGTAGCGGTCATGCGGTTCCAAACTGACGCGCTTAGAACCGCACGGCCACACGGCCGGCACACAGCTTCTCCTTGAACAAAGCACGAATCTCAAAATGTGCAGTTTCAGCTGGAGAGATGTAGTACGATAGAACGCACAAGGGAATGAATTATATAAAGTACTAACAAGCTTAACACGAATGGACAGTCCGTACATATCGACCGTTTTCACGTTTTCTAGAGTACATCAAAACCTCATGTTTATCCGCTGATTGTGAATATCGTGCAAGCCAGTTGTACATATATCGTAGGTCATTTACCAGGTTCATCTGATGCCACGATATAGGGGATGTTGTGACTTACGTGTACTCTCCGGTGTATAAAAGTTTTGTGACACGTCTACTTAATGTTGCGCAGTTAATGGAAATAAGGAATCAAATCTGAAAAACAATCTTTAACGAATGAATGCAGGCTGTTTCATCCTGATCGTTACCGCACGGAATTTTGTAAGCAAGTCAAATATCGAAATATAGAAATGATAATAAGTTACTGTTTCACTGAACATGGCAGTAATTCGAATAATTACATGGTTGAATAAATTCAGATAGCAGAATAATTACCGTCGCCATCTCTAAAACGACCAAAAGATAATAATCTTGGTTAATTACTAATGTGACTTTGGAACCACCTAATAACTGGGATTGCATAATAATGCAACAATTGAACAAAATGGACTCGAGCAAGCTTAATTGTTTAAGACACGTGGAACGTGAACAAAACGATGTTAATTTGTAATACACTGATATTATTTATAGTTTCGAACACCAGTTATAGGTATTTACCAACTACATTTCATATAAAAGTGCACTGAATTACGTAACTCACGGTAACGCGATCTGTTAGAAAACTGCAAAATCATGACAAATACTACTTACTGTTCCTTAAGGATTACTTCTCACATTCAGGCCGTAAATAGCTTCGTTTACAGTAACCACCATTTCGCAGTTACTAGATATAAGCACATGAAATTGTTTGTAAAACACAACGTGAAACGATAAAATTACTTTGGCTGCAACATATCTTGGCGTCAACATACTTTTATCGTTAAATGTTGATTGCTTTTATATAACTTTTGGTTTGACTGGTTGTTTGCAGCAGTAGTGCAGCATTGTATGAGGAACTATGATTATTACTACCTTTGGTTCTAATTGTTGTATTGGTGCGACGAAATGATTTTTATGGTATCCGTGATTGGCAACGAGCTCTTCGTGATTAGCTTGCAGCTTGTATAACTTTGGGCCACACAGCAAACTTTCTTAATTACCTAATCTTCTTATAACCATTTACCCATAAACGTGCTCGCTCACTTACGTATTTGGCTTTGATACATATTACAAAACCAACTCCGGTACCATCTTCATTTGGCGTTAGCACGACAACACTTCACGTCATTATCGCACCAAAGATGATACGCAGCTCCTTACTTTTCTTCCACTGTTACGACTGCGCACACTTGCGCCAACGATGTTATTAACATAAAAAAGATATTTTTTGGGCTTTGAGCAGTCTGAATTTTCGTGACATTGCCGGCGTGTTTACTACAGAACTTTTACATAATTATTTCTTACTTGTTGTTCTAGCATCATCATACACACTAATTACTGACAAAACGTAGGATTTCAAAAAATAATTTTAAAAGTGCTGTGTTATATTTGTGTTTTCGATCTCCCAGACGTGAATTTGCAGCGTCAGATGTCTCGATCTGCGCATCACCGTTCGAATGAGAAAAATAATTTTCGTTGTCTATTTCATTAAATTTTTGGCTTTACATTACAAGAAAACATAATGATTTATTATGATTACATGTGTGTTGGTGTTCGGGATGAATTATGCTGGACGTTTACAAAACACAAAATGCGGCATCTGGGAGCACAGCGTGCGCTACCAGATGTGCAAATCCTTTGTCTTTCTTTGATTGTTTACAGTTCCGCGGAAGGTTTATTTTAATTGGCTATGTATCCCCCCAATGTGCAACAGACCTCGCAAGTAGTCTATTGAACGTTAGCGTCAACAAACAAAGGAAAGGGATTTATTTCCCACAGTACCAGAAATACTACAAAGAAACTTCTTTTTCCGGTCGTGATCGCTATCTGCAAAAAAGAACAAAATAGTTTTTAGTAGAGACGGTAGTAGATTCCAACTGAGTGGAGGGGAGTCACTCGTTCCAAGATGACTTTATCACGAATCATGGCGTCGAGATACGACGGCAGCTTCAATAATCGTGAAATACGTTTCTTTGAAAAGTATGTGCGGAGTAGTGCTATGTGTAATGAACCACTAGTAGATGACGAAAAAGTAACTGTAAAAGTAACTTTCATTGTATAGTTCGCAATTTCATACATAGAAGTATAAAATATATGGTTGTATCATGACAACACAGTGTAGTTCACTGTCATTATATGGCCATTTTCATTCAGGTTTTCTATGAGTTGCGTTTGACTGGAATACTCTCTTTCAAATTCTGAAGGTGGCAGGAGTAAAATACAGGGAGCGAAAGGCTATTTACAATTTGTATAGAAACCAAATGGCAGTTATAATAGTTGAGGGGCATGAAAGGGGAACAGTGGTTGGGAAGGGAGTGAGACAGGGTTGTAGCCTCTCCCCGATGTTATTCAATCTGTATATTGAGCAAGCAGGGAAGGAAACAAAAGAAAAATTCGGAGTAGGTATTAAAATCCATGGAGAAGAAATAAAAACTTTGAGGTTCGTCGAAGACATTGTAATTCTGTCAGAGACAGCAAAGGACTTGCAAGAGCAGTTGAACGGAATGGATAGCGTCTTGAAAGGAGCATATAAGATGAACATCAACAAAAGCAAAACGAGGATAATGGAATGTAGTCGAATTAAGTCGGGTGATGCTGAGGGTATTAGATTAGGAAATGAGACACTTACAGTAATAAAGGAGTTTTGCTATTTGGGGAGCAAACTAACTGATGATGGTAGAAGTAGAGAGGATATAAAATGTAGACTGGCAATGGGAAGGAAAGCGTTTCTGAAGAAGAGAAATTTGTTAACATCGAGTATAGATTTAAGTGTCAGGAAGTCGTTTCTGAAAGTATTTGTATGGAGTGTAGCCATGTATGGAAGTGAAACATGGACGATAAATAGTTTGGACAAGAAGAGAATAGAAGCTTTCGAAATGTGGTGCTACAGAAGAATGCTGAAGATTAGATGGGTAGATCACATAACTAATGAGGAGGTGTTGAATAGGATTGGGGAGAAGTTTGTGGCACAACTTGACTAGAAGAAGGGATCGGTTGGTAGGACATGTTCTGAGGCATCAAGGGATCACCAATTTAGTATTGGAGGGCAGCATGGAGGGTAAAAATCGTAGAGGGAGACCAAGAGATGAATACACCAAGCAGATTCAGAAGGATGTAGGTTGCAGTAGGCACTGGGAGATGAAGAAGCTTGCACAGGATAGAGTAGCATGGAGAGCTGCATCAAACCAGTCACAGGATTGAAGACCACAACAGCAAACAACATGAGTTGCGTAGATTACTCCAATCAAATCTAAGACATGTTCTCCAAAACAGCACCGATTCTGCTAGCAGTTTTTTCTTCATCCATACCAGTTTAGCGTAACGTCTCTCGCTTATTCAACCGAGCGAGGTGGCACAGCGGTAAGGCAGTGTACACACAGTGGTGGTGTGGGTGAAGGGGGGGGGGGTGTTGGGACAGCGATTCAAATCTGTGCCGTGCATACAGCCTTAGATTTCTCAGAAATCCCTTAAATCACTTAAGGCGAATCCCAGGATGATATCTTGGAAACAGCAAACACTTCCATCCGTCCATGATCGAGTTTATGGCCCGTCTCTAATGACTTTGTTGTCGATGGGTTGTTAGACCCTCACCGCTATTCTTTCCCTTTATTCATAAAAGCCATATCACCAAAGCCTTATACATTAATTAATTAAAAAAATGTTTGTGTGTGAATTCCTAAGGTACCAAACTGCTTAGGTCATCGGTCCCTACACTTACACACTACTTAAACTAACTTATACTAAGAACAACACACACACCAATGCCCGACGGAGGACTCGAACCTCCGGCGTGAGGGGCCGCGCAGTCCGTGACATGACGGCTTAAACCGCGTGGTAACTCCGCGTGGCCATTAATTAATCAAAAGTATGCTGCATTGCAAACTCCCATAAGTGACCAGAACTGAAATTTTATTTCCTGCAAGATCGCTGACTTTGTATTGTCGAAGAAATCGTACGTCCTCGATCAAAATCTCCAATACCTGCAGAAATTTCCTTGCGTACGTAGCAGCAAAGTAATTATCGTTTCAAAACTGCATCACGGGTTATGACCAGATAGCAGAAAAGTCTGATTTAAACAGAAGTAATCGAGACTTTCCTCAAGAGCATTCTAGAGATTACGATGTTAACTCAATAAGAAAAAGAATAAATGAATAAAATAAAATTTACTTTGGTTGTAGACGGTATCGGATCAGCTCAGATGGCAGATGGTACAGTACGATGGACGTATGGATCAAGAGACGATTTAGGAACACTAACTGTCAGTGATGAAATCAAACATCCCGCAAGCGATGTCAGATGAGGTGTTTAAAGCCATTCGAAGTATGAAGAAACGAAATGGCCGAGAGACGGTGTTTCAATAGAAGGGTTAAAGCTGGAAGCAAAGGCATACAAAAGGTTATTTACTAAATTGTTTACAGAATGTGTACTAGGAAGACGATTCCTCAAAATACGAGCAATGCAGAGATTGATCTGCCTCATAAGCAAGGAAATAGAAAAGACACAAACGACTACACACCTAATAGACTCCTCTGTTGAATTAAGAAGATATCCACAAAATTGTCATCAGACACATAGAAGAAGCACTGGATTTTAATCAGTCGAAACAAAAATCATATTTTACAAGTCAGTACAGTGCAATCTGTTATTTACAAATTGTGAATGAAATTGCACAACAAACCGACAACTGCACTGGTTTGCAAACCGTAAGGACAAAAGTAACTATGGTGTAAGAGGTCAATGACTAAGGAATTTGTTGCTAGTGCACTTGAGCAGATGTAATTTCGATGGATTTCTCACGCGCTACCTGCGATATGTTAAGCTATAGGAGAATCTCAGACCAGAGAGCAGTGTTGTCAGCAGTAAGAACTATGTAGCAGTAGGAGTAAGACGTAGTGAGCAGTCGTGTGCATGAAGTTGGCTGGGCAAGTCGTGTGGAGCGATGGCGGGGCCTGAGCGATGTAGTATGAGGTAAAAGCAGCCTCGCGCATATGTACAATTCTTATATCAAGTCCCATGTAAATGTTTTAAAAAAATACCTTAATAGTAATCTTTCTTATAAAAAAATTAACTTTTGACAATCATTCATCTCAATTGAAAAACTTTATTAATTTCTCCAATCCAAGGACATTACGATTATTGTAAAAAAAAATCAATTGTTTCTTTTTATACATGACAAATCTATCGGCCAGCATTGCACTGGGCTGTGCCACAAAAACTAACTACTTCTCAGAAATTCACAAAGAAATACGATCCTGGCTGGTTGACGCCAAGTGTAACCTCCCAACAGATAAATTCCGTAACCTACCAATAATACAATGTGACTTATCTCCTAATAAAAATGTGACTCCCTTATAACCTTTCAATAATTGACTGCGAATTTAAACTGGTAAATTTTGGACGTCAGCAGTACTGCGTCCTGGTCCTGAAAATTCGTTCTGAATAAATTGAAAAATCATGTCTCAATTAAGTCGCCGGATAACGCGTATATATCTGCTCCTATAAGAAATTTTTGTGGCACAGCCCAGTGAAATGCTGGGCGATAGATTTGTCATGTATAGAAAGAAACAACTGATTTTTCTTTACAATAATCGTGATGACCTTGGATTGGAGAAATTAATAAAATCTTTAAATTGAGATGAGTGATTGTCAAAAGTTAATTTTTTTATAAGAAAGATTATTATTAAGATATTTTTAAAACATTTACATAGGACTTGATATAATAATTGTACATATGCGCGAGGCTGCTTTTACCTTATACTACAACGCTCAGGCACCGCCATCGCTCCCACGACCGGCCCAGCCAACTTCATACACACGACTGCTCGCTACGTCTTACTCCTAATGCTACACAGTTCCTACTGCTGACAACACTGCTCTCTGGTCTGAGATTCTCTTATAGCTTACATATCGCAGGCAGCGCGTGAGCAATCCATCGAAATTACATCTGCTCGAGTGCGCTAACAACAAATTCCTTAATCATGGACCACTTACAATGGGATGCTGTATCACTGCCACATAACATAGTTCGACGAAAGAAAGAACTGCTACAGTACAGAACAGAAAGTAATTCATATAAATTAGCACTGAGAGGAGCTGATATGAACTTTCATTCAAAGGCAAGAACTACGCTGTCCAGGATAACGTTATAAATCGCGTACTGACCTTCATATCTTTGAACACGGTATATTCACTGGTCAGCGCGATTTATGACGTTCTCATGGACATCACAAAAATCGGGGCACGGTTCTTAATAACGTGTGTGACCACCGCGAACGGCAAGCTCTGCATCGTGCTTCTGTGCTGGGCACAAGGTTGGTAAGAGTTCTGGTGGCAGGGAGTTCCACTTCTCCACCATTGTGCATGTGAGTATTCAGCAATACGACTCCGCACGGCATCCCAGGCGTGTTCGATGGAATTTAAATCGGGGGAACGGGTAGGCCAGTCCATTTCGCCGAATGCTCTCTCCTTGCAAGAGCTCCTCCACCTAGTCGCTCAGTGCCAGCCATAAAAATAGAGTCAGGGCCGAATTCATCCCGCAGAAGACACGCTTGTGGAAGGAGTACAGTATCGCTGTAGCGCTGACCAGTGAATGTACCGTGTTCGAAGATGTGGAGGTCAGTACGCCCCTGCAAATTTAAGTCTTCCCAAGCCGCAACAGATGGACCATCAAAACAATCATGTTAGACGAATTTTCAGCGCTCATTACATGTTCCCAACTTTACCCATATGAGGGTACGTCCAGAATCACTAATCAGACTGAATCTCCTCTCATTCGGCAAAAGCTAGCGGCTCCAATCTTCGTTGGTCCAGTCCCTATGCTGTTGGCACAATCGGAAACGGGGCCGCCAGTGTGTGGCTATCAAAGGAACACAACGTTCTGGTCGTCGGGCAAACAGACCTTACAATACAGTTGTGCCAGCGTGGAGCGTGGTACTATGTGCCCCGCAGATTTGTTACATGTGATTACAAGTAAACTAGCTGTCTCACTTAGTTCCCTTATTGCCTGTTGCACAATGTAGCTGTCATCTGCTGACGTAGTTGACAGTGGTCGATCGTCTCCTGTTCTTCGGGCAGCAGTGGCTATGGTTCGGAACGCTCCCCATGCACGTGACACAATGGTGTTAGGAATACAGAACTGCGCTACATTCATCACAGTTCGTCCTTCTTCCTGTTTCACGGTGATTCTTCGTCGTATGACGCCATTAGAATGTTGTCACCAGACGGTGTTGTATTGAAGAACACATCCACAATGCACAGTATCTGCTCGCTCACTGACCCATTTTTATGTCCCTTCAACTGACTCGTTTTGTGAGGCCAGCCTCATTTGACCCATAGTCACGCTGACCACACGCCATATGAGGTCCAACTCTCTGTGCATGACTGGGAGACCTCTGGCAATGTGCTCCCGCTCTTTCATTCATTTCCACCGATTAGTTAATATGTTATCTTACTCCATCTATCTCGTCCTTAAGTTTGTCACGCAAGTGAGAGGGCAATTTAACTGCCACGTCACCCGGGTTTCACATTCTTTTTGTAAGTTTTCACTTAATTTCGGAAAAATCTGTTGGAACAGCCATTCTGATTTTAGATTAGATTAGATTAATACTAGTTCCATGGATCATGAATATGATATTTCGTAATGATGTGGAACGAGTCGAATTTTCCAATACATGACATAATTAGGTTAATTTAACAACATACTTAAGTTAATATAACAACTTTATTTTTTTGTGTTTTTTTTTCTTAATTTATATCTAAAAATTCCTCTATGGAGTAGAAGGAGTTGTCATTCAGAAATTCTTTTAATTTCTTCTTAAATACTTGTTGGTTATCTGTCAGACTTTTGATACTATTTGGTAAGTGACCAAAGACTTTAGTGCCAGTATAATTCACCCCTTTCTGTGTCAAAGTTAGATTTAATCTTGAATAGTGAAGATCGTCCTTTCTCATAGTATTGTAGTTATGCACACTGCTATTACTTTTGAATTGGGTTTGGTTGTTAATAACAAATTTCATAAGAGAGTATATATACTGAGAAGCTACTGTGAATATCCCTAGATCCTTAAATAAATGTCTGCAGGATGATCTTGGGTGGACTCCAGCTATTATTCTGATTACACGCTTTTGTGCAATAAATACTTTATTCCTCAGTGATGAATTACCCCAAAATATGATGCCATATGAAAGCAATGAGTGAAAATAGGCGTAGTAAGCTAATTTACTAAGATGTTTATCACCAAAATTTGCAATGACCCTTATTGCATAAATAGCTGAACTCAAACGTTTCAGCAGATCATCAATGTGTTTCTTCCAGTTTAATCTCTCATCAATAGACATACCTAAAAATTTGGAATATTCTACCTTAGCTATATGCTTCTGATTAAGGTCTATATTTATTGATGGCGTCATACCATTCACTGTACGGAACTGTATGTACTGTGTCTTATCAAAATTCAGGGAGAGTCCGTTTACAAGGAACCACTTAGTAATTTTCTGAAAGACAGTATTGACAATTTCATCAGTTAATTCTTGTTTCTCAGGTGTGATTACTATACTTGTATCATCAGCGAAGAGAACTATCTTTGCCTCTTCATGAATATAGAATGGCAAGTCATTAATATATAATAAGAACAACAAAGAACCCAAGACCGACCCTTGTGGAAACCCATTCTTGATAGTTCCCCAGTTTGAGGAATGTGCTGATCTTTGCATGTTACGAGAACTACTTATTTCAACTTTCTGCACTCTTCCAGTTAGGTACGAATTAAACCATTTGTGCACTGTCCCACTCATGCCACAATACTTGAGCTTCTCTAGCAGAATTTCATGATGTACACAATCAAAAGCCTTTGAGAGATCACAAAAAATCCCAATGGGAGGTGTTCGGTTATTCAGATCATTCAAAATTTGACTGGTGAAAGCATATATGGCATTTTCTGTTGAAAAACCTTTCTGGAAACCAAACTGACATTTTGTTAGTACTTCATTTTTACAGATATGTGAAGCTACTCTTGAATACATTACTTTCTCAAAAATTTTGGATAAAGCTGTTAGAAGGGAGATTGGACGGTAATTGTTGACATCAGATCTATCCCCCTTTTTATGCAAAGGTATAACAATAGCATATTTCAGTCTATCAGGGAAAATGCCCTGTTCCAGAGAGCTATTACACAGGTGGCTGAGAATCTTACTTATCTGTTGAGAACAAGCTTTTAGTATTTTGCTGGAAATGCCATCAATTCCATGTGAGTTTTTGCTTTTAAGCAAGTTCATTATTTTCCTAATTTCAGAGGGAGAAGTGGGTGAGATTTCAATTGTATCAAATTGCATAGGTATGGCCTCTTCCATTAACAGCCTAGCATCTTCTAATGAACACCTGGATCCTACTATATCCACAACATTTAGAAAATGATTATTAAAAATATTTTCAACTTCTGACTTTTTGTTCGTAAAGTTTTCATTCAATTTGATGGTAATA
This sequence comes from Schistocerca americana, assembly GCF_021461395.2. NCBI lineage: Eukaryota > Metazoa > Arthropoda > Insecta > Orthoptera > Acrididae > Schistocerca > Schistocerca americana. The sequence goes on from NC_060120.1 coordinate 102,521,851, forward strand.
CTGTCTTCCTCTGCTCTTGGTTGACCTGTTTCTCTTTTAATAATATTCCAAATTGTTTTAATTTTATTATCAGAGTTGCTGATTTCAGACATGATACACATACTCCTGGATTTTTTAATATAACACAGTAGTTTTTATAATTTTTGATAGTTTCTGGGTCACTACTCTTTCTTGCTGTCAGATACATTTCCCTTTTCCGGTTACAAGATATTTTTATACCCTTAGTAAGCCATGGTTTGTTACAAGGTTTCTTACGAGTATATTTAACTATTTTCTTGGGGAAGCAGTTTTCAAATGCATTTACAAAAATGTCATGAAATAAATTATATTTTAAATTGGCATCAGGTTCACGGTACACCTCATCCCAGTCTAACTGCTGTAGGCTTTCCCTGAAATTTGCAATTGTTAAATTGTTGACTGAACGTACTACTTTGGAGGACTGTTTAGTATTGCTGAATGGAGCAAAGCTTTGATTCAATAAATATTAATATATTCATTAGTGTTACAGTATGCCTCAGATCTTATCAGGACAGAGGGAAAATCAAAGCGGTACAGTGACCAAACAAAGAAATTGTGTACCATAAAACCTGTTCTTAACAGCGGTAGAGGAAGTTTTTCGAAGCCTAAACTGCAGAAAAAAAGATAGCGTATGTGTTAATGGGGCATTATTGCTCACCTCTATTGCAGATAAACTTCAACAACTAACGGAAAAAGGCAATAGAATAATTTTGAAAGTACACCTAAAAATAAAAATGGATTGTTGTACGAGTAGTGAAGACATTCATGTCGTTAGTTACTAGAAGAGACATGAAAACAAAGAAACTGGGGTGGAAAACTATATTTATGACTGTAAAAAAAGAAAAAAGAAAGAGATGGACATGAATGAAATATAGGCAGACAAATAATTGGAAGACGATCCATGGAATTTCTTTGCTTCATGTAGGGAAATACTAAAGGACCCAGGCCACAAGTTTCTAAAATATGTGTGGATGATATCAGAAAATGTGGAGGAACAATGTGGATGACGGTACTAGATAAAGAGGTCTGGAGTAGGATTTTTAAACTCGAACTTTATAATTGGTTGGAAATTTGCTTCTCTGCACGAGTCAGCATATAATCAGGAAAAAAATCACTTCTGTGAAAAACAGCTTTATATGTTCACAGATTACAGTTTGCGCACAGTTTATTCTGGTATACAGGTAAATTATATGTTCTTGGATTTTCGAATGACATTCGGCAATGTGCCACATTATCGCGTACAAATAAGATAGACCACACTGAGTATCGCTACAAATATGTCATATACCAGAAAAATGATTGACTGATAGAACCTAGTACATTATATATGCCGGAGAACATTAAGCAGAAACGAAGGTTTTATCAGGGAGCGTAATAGAATCACCAATTTTCTTAACATTCGTAAGCGTTCTCAGATAGAATCTCACATGACTAAGCACTAACAACGCTTTTGTCTACAGTAAAGTACTGTCATTTGCCGATAGTATTCAAATAAGGAAAATCTTAGACGACATTTCAACGTGACATATTCTATGACATCCCTCGTTAAAGATGTATAAATGCAAAATGATACCCATCACAATGTGCGAGTACCCTATAACATCGGTTACAAGATTGGTCATGAATTTCTAGAGCACGTCACACTGTATAAATATTTATTTCCCTAGCTCTACGCACGAAACGAATAGGACAGAAAATCGTTGATCATCGATGCGAAACAGTTCCCATCATTTGCAGATTTGCATGTTACTTCTGCCTAATGGCACAAATAGAAGAAAAGTTTGTGAGCAACTTTCGCAGTTGTGGGATTGCTGTCAAGTTTCACACACTTAGGGCTACTTAAACATGTCTTAGAAACTTCTTTAGATGCCGCAGGAAAACGTGTATTGTTCCATGAGAAAGAAACAAATTCAGCGTCATAATTCAGCGATGCAAACGATAAAAATTACTTGCGAATGACATAAGATATGCAACATTGTCCGCAATAGCTTGACGAAAATCGCACACCGATATATTTGTTCATTCTGGATGTACTGGGGGTGGCCCGTCTTAGCGCCCCATTTTGTATAGCTTTATCTTTATTGCAACTTCTTCCTTCATTTTTTTCCAGCAGAAGACGTCTCGTTCTTCCATTTCCTTTGCTTTGTTTTACCTAATGTCTCAACGGTTGCTATTTCTGTTATGTTCCCATTCATGTTCAGCGCTGTCTGTTTCTAGGAGTCTATTCACTATTTAACCTAGCCGTCTTTGTTTCTTGGAAGATTCACGCTCTTGTAAGTATATTTTACATATTTCTCTTGGTTGCTCTGAGGAGCTTTTTGTGAATATTAGCTTGAAGTAGGAAATGTTCTGTAGTTATGTCATATCCTCTACATACACGCTGACCCTAAGAAAGTGTTGGTGCTTTTTGTTTTCTAGGAAACAGTGACGTATTGTTCTTGGTTCTCTGGCCGACTATGTGTGCTTATGAATATTTTTGTGTTTATAGAAACAGTTCAAAATTCTGAAGCTGCTGAATGATGCCAAATCATTTAACGTGGCTCCATTACTGTTGACCGGAATCTCTCCAGCGTAAACTATTATATTATCTATACACTCTCTTCCTGTTCTAGCACTGTTGTCTCCGCCAATTAGAATACAGTCTATCTTATTTACCTTGCCTAGTGTTTTCTTTAGGCTCTCGTAATAATCTCGCTTGCTTTGTTTCTCGCTTTCTTTTGGGCATACTCTATTATACATATTAAATAATCTCGAGATATCTTACATCACATACTGCATATCTGTTCGTTTATCCATGTATAGTTTACCAGTCTCTTCTTCCCTTTGTTATTAAGTATTGTAGCAACTCCAGCTTGCGCTCTTTTCCGTTGTTCTAGTCCACTATAATTTCCTGGACCGCTTGTTCCTTTCATTTTCTTTTTTGTTTCTGTGGTGACTGCTACATCACATCGCTTCTCTTGCAGTATTTTTTCTAATTACTTTTCCTTTATGGGTACCCCCGTAACATTCCATGCTATAAGTTCACATATTCAACCATACGAAAGTTGTTGTCCTTTTGCCTCTTCCGGTTTGTCGTAAGGGATTCTATCCCGCTTTTTCTCTTATGTTGCTTGCCAGTAATTTCTGATCATGCCTGGTCGCCTTGCGAGGGTTGCATGGTTGTATCTGGATAGTGGGGCAACCACTTTAGGGCCTTCCAAACTGTCTGATTTTCTTGGCAACGATTTACTCCCCTAGGGAGGTGGCTTCCCTACACCTGTAGGACCTCCCACGTCTTAGGTTGTGGGACACACTTCACTGCCTCCTCTGCCAAGGCATGTCTGGTTTGGGTGACCCTTCTGGTACCTGCGCTGCTTCATGCACAGCCGGCCACTTCCCTGTAGCTCGCAAACTTCCCACCCAGTGCAGAAACTGCTTTCGTTAAGGCAGTGTTCCCTAGAAGGTTGTATATGTGTTGTGAGATAATATATGGAACTACTTACGCCAGTATTTTTCTTGTGATCTTCACTGAGGTGACAAAAATCATAGCGATATGCACATAAACGGATGACGATAGTATCGCGTGCACAATGTATAAAAGGGCATTACATTAGCGGAGCTGTCATTTGTACTCAGGTGTTTCGTGCCAAAAGGTTTCCGACGTGATTATGGCCGCACGACGGGAATTAATAGGCTTTGAAATCGGAATTATGATGATCTACATGTACATCTACGTGATTACTCTGCTATTCACAATAAAGTGCTTGGCAGAGGGTTCAATGAACCACCTTCATGCTGTCTCTCTGCCGTTCCACTCTCGAACGGCACTCGCGAAAAACGAGCACTTTTCCATGCGAGCCCTGATTTCTCTTATTTTATAGTGATGATCATTTCTCCCGTGCCAACAGAATGTTTGCGCAATCGGAGCAGAAAACTGGTGACTGAAATTTCATGAGAAGATCCCGTCGCAACGAAAAACGCCTTTGTTTTAATTATTGCCACTCCAATTGTACCTTTTCGATGTCATCCGTCAGTCCCACCTGATGCGGATCTCACACCGCACAGCAGTACTCCAGAATAGGGCGGACAAGCGTAGTGTAAGCAGTCTCTTTGGTAGACCTGTTGCACCTTATAAGTGTTCTGCCAATGAATCGCAGTCTTTGGCTTACTCTACCCACAATATTATCTATGTGATCGTTCCAATTTAGGTTATTTGTAATTGTAATCCCCAAGTATTTAGTTGAATTTACAGCCCTCAGATTTGTGTGACTTATCGCATAATCGAAATTTAGCTGATTTCTTTTAGTATTCATGTGAATAACTTCGCACTTTTCTTTATTCAGGGTCAATTGCCACTTTTCGCACCATACAGATATCTTATATAAAGCATGTTGCAAATCGTTTTGATCATCTGATGACTTTACAAGACTGTAAATTACAAAATGGTTCAAATGGCTCTGAGCACTATGCTACTTAATTTCTGAGGTCATCAGTCGCCTAGAACTTAGAACTAATTAAACCTAACTAACCTAAGGACATCACACACATCCATGCCCGAGGCAGGATTCGAACCTGCGACCGTAGCGGTCGCTCAGTTCCAGACTGTAGCGCCTAGAACCGCACGGCCACTCAAGCTGGCCTTATAAATGACAGCATCATCAGCAAACAATCTAAGACGGCTACTCAGATTCTCTCCTAGCTCGTTAATATAGATCAGGAACAATAGAGGGCATATAACACTTCCTTGGAGAACGCCGAATATGACTTCCGTCTATTTCTACGAACTGTGACCTTTCTGACAGGAAATCACGAATCCAGTCGCATAACTGAGGCGATACTGCGTAGGCACGCAGTTTGATTAGAAGACGCTTGTGAGGTACGGTGTCGAAAGCCTTCTGGAAATCTAAAAATATGGAATCAATTTGACATCCCCTGTCGATAGCACTTATTACTTCATGAGTATGAAGAGCTAGTTGTGTTTCACAAGAACGATGCATGATGGTGTTTCGTTTGTGGGGCGCCCAACTGTGCGGTCATCAGCGCTCGTACAAAGTCACCATTTTTTCACAGTCCAATTTTTTTTGCAGTCCAATCTAGCCACAGTCACGAATGATGAGGATGATCATGAAATGATGAGGATAACACGCCCACGCCCCGGGCAGAGAAAAATCCCCAACCCGGCCTGGAATCGAACCCGAGGCCCCGTGATCCAGAGGTAGTAACGCTAGCCACTAGACCACGAGCCGCGGACCTGAAAGCGGAATGGTAGTTGGAGCTGGATGTGTGGAACATTCCATTTCGGAAATCATTAGGGAATTCAATATTCCGAGATCCACAGTGTCAAGAATGTGCCGAGAATACCAAATTTCAGGCTTTACCTCTCAGCACGGAAAGTGCAACGCCTGTTGGCTTTCACTCAACGGCCTAGAGCAGCGGTGTTTGTGTAGAATTGTCAGTGCTAACAGACAAGCGACGCCGCGTGGAATAACGGCAGAAATCAATGTGGGATTTTACCCTACTGGCCATTAAAATTGCTACACCACAAAGATGACGTGCTACAGACGCGAAATTTAACCTACAGGAAGAAGATGCCATGATATGCAAATGATTAGCTTTTCAGAGCATTGATACAAGGTTGGCGCCGGTGGCGACACCTACAACGTGCTGACATGAGGAAAGTTTCCAACCGATTTCTCATACACAAATAGCAGTTGACCGGCGTTGCCTGGTGAAACGTTGTTGTGAGGCCTCGTGTAAGGAGGAGAAATGCGTACCATCACGTTTCCGACTTTGATAAAGGTCGGATTGTAGCCCATCGCGATTGCGGTTTATCGTATCGCGACATTGCTGCTCGCGTTGGTCGAGATCCAATGACTGTTAGCAGAATACGGAATCGGTGGGATCAGGACGGTAATACCGAACGCCGTGACGGATCCCAACGGCCTCGTATCACTAGCAGTCGAGATGACTGCTGTAACGGATCGTGCAACCACGTCTCGATCCCTGAGTCAACAGATGGGGACGTTTGCAAGACAACAACCATCTGCACGAACAGTTCGACGACGTTTGCAGCAGCATGGACTGTCAGCTCGGAGACCATGGCTGCGGTTACCCTTGACGCTGCATCACAGACAGGAGCGCCTGCAATGGTGTACTGAAAGACGAACCCGGGTGCACAAATGGCAAAACGTCATTTTTTTCGGATGAATCCAGGTTCTGTTTACAGTATCATGATGGTCGCATCCGTGTTTGGCGACATCACGGTGAACGCACATTGGAAGCGTGTATTCGTCATCGCCATACTGGCGTATCACCCGGCGTGATGGTATGGGGTGCCATTGGTTACACGTCTCGGTCACCTCTTGTTCGCATTGACGGTACTTCTAACAATGGACGTTACATTTCAGGTGTGTTACGACCCGTGGCTCTACCCTTCATTCGATCCCTGCGAAACCCTACATTTCAGCAGGACAATGCACGACCGCATGTTGTAGGTCATGTACGGGCCTTTCTGGATACAGAAGATGTTCTACTGCTGCCCTGGCCAGGACATTCTCCAGATCTCTCACCAACTGAAAAGTCTGGTCAATGGTGGCCGAGCAACTGGCTCGTCACAATACGCCAGTCACTACGCTTGATGAACTGTTGTATCGTGTTGAATCTGCATGGGCAGCTGGACCTGTACACGCCATCCAAGTTCTGTTTGACTCAATGCCCAGGCGTATCAAGGCCGTTATTAGGGTCAGAGGTGGTTGTTCTGGGTACTGATTTCTCAGGATCTATGCACCCAAATAGCGTGAAAATGTAATCACATGTCAGTTCTAGTGTAATATATTTGTCCAATGAATACCCGTTTATCATCTGTATTTCTTCTTGGTGTAGCAATTTTAATGGCCAGTAGTGTACGACGAACGTATCCGTTAGCACAGTGCGGCGAAATCTGTCGTTGATGGGCTATGGCAGCAGACGATCGACGCGCGTGCCTTTGCTAACAGAACGACACATCGCCTGCAGCCCCTCTTCTGGTCTCCTGACCGTATCGGTAAGGCCCTAGACGAGTGAAAAACTGTGGCCAGGTCCTATCAGTCCCGATTTCAGTTGGTAAGAGCTGACGGTGGGTTTCGAGTGTGGCGCAAACTCCTCGAAGCCATGGACCCCTGTTGTCTACAAGGCACTGTGCGAGCTGGTGGTGGCTCCATTCACAACGAATGGACTGGTTTGTCTGGCCGAACTGAACATATCATTGACTGGAAACAGTTAAGTTCGAGTACTTGGTGACTATTTTTAGCCATTCATAGACTTCGTGTTCTCAACCAAAGATGGAATTTTTGGGGATGATAATGAACCATTTCACTGGACCGCAAATGTTCGTGATTTGTTTGAAGAATATTCTGGGCAGTTCGAGAGAATGATCCGCCCACCTAGATCATCCGACATGAATCCCATCGAACATTTATGGGTCATAATCAAGAGGTCAATTCGTGCACAAAATCCTGCACCGGCTACACTTTCACGATTATGGACGGCTATGGAGGTTGTCCGGCTCAATATTTCTACAGGGGTTTCCAGCGACTTGTTAAGTCCATGTCACGTCGAGCCGGGCAAAAGGATGTCCAATGCGATATTAGGGCGTATCCCATGACTCTTGTCAGCTCAGTGTATACCTGTCATATCAGTTTGAACTAAAAGAAACGCCTTGCTTAAGATTATTAAGAAATTGTTCAAATGGCTCTGAGCACTACGGGACTTAACATCTATGGTCATCAGTCCCCTAGAATTTAGAAATACTTAAACCTAACCAACCTAAGGACATCACACAACACCCAGTCATCACGAGGCAGAGAAAATCCCTGACCCCGCCGGGAATCGAACCCGGGAACCCGGGCGTGGGAAGCGAGAACGCTACCGCACGACGACGGGCTGCGGACGTAAGATTATTACTTACGTTTATGTATATTTCGATAAATCTTAAGCATCTACAAATATGATGCTAATAGGTGATCTCTATTCTTCACACTTCCTCATCAGAGTATTGGGAACCTTTTAAACGTTAGGACTAGCCAAATAAGGAATTTTACTACAACCGTTAACGGAGCCCCTTTGTCTTTCACCAGATACAGCGGATTTTGACTCCATCTGATTGATGAAAAACTCCAGTCTGTTAGGGTGTATCTCACCCTGAAGTCCTTGGTATAAGCTTAGCGCTCACAATACGTACAAAGTTGTAACTCAACATTTGCTGAGTGAATAAAATTTGAGCCCTAACAGCTGATCTCTTACAAATGAAAAGGAAAGAAAGACAACGCAACGGAAACGCCATCGGTTCAGAACGACATGTGGAGAATATAATTTCTTTACCACTTCATGACTCATCTGGCACAACATTATCTTTCACACAATTCAATTCTATTATATTAGTAGGACTGAATGGTAAATCAATCATGAATCATGTTTTATTACATGCACAAAATAAGATGTCAGCATTAGTGTTAATGATGGAACCACTATGGTTCCGTAACCACAGCAATAGTAGTATCAAGGTTAAAAGGTTGAAACACCAATAGTGCTATGAAGAGCATATTAGATCTCCACCAGTTACACAAAGAAAAGAGGCCATCCAAGTTACAACTGCTGAGGAAAGATTCGCCAAAGGCTATGGGTAAAGAATAAATGACTGAAATCGAGTTTATAAAGCCATACCTGCAGCTGGGAGCCATTATGCCTTCAAAGTTTATTCTGCAGTTAAGTCTCATTTCCAGTTGACACCTACTTTCAGATTACGTACTCCTAAATAATTTGCGACAAAAGGACTGAATAAAAGCATGATACATAAAGGTCATTCCAGGTAAGTACGATATTGTCATACGAATGATCATCATTAACAGACAAAGCCTGAACATTAGGTTTAACACTGTTCATAAGCTAACTAACATTCAAACGCAAATATAATTAAAGTGGCCAAAGCTAGTCAATAATAAGAGATGAAATTGCTGGTACTTTCATGGTAAGAACTAACTGACTGGATAAACCTTAACATCATGTACCGAAGGAGTAAGCGAACTCACCCATTGAAGGCTGCTGCACGATTCCCCCGCTGAAGAGTGTCTCTCCTTGCCATCAGGAACGGCGCTTCACTCTTTTACTAGAAGAGGGCCCGGCAACGCCTCGACCAGCCGAACGAGAGGACTAGAAAAACCACGTAAGTGGTAAGTTTCATGCTTCCTTCTTGGACAGGCAGGAAGTACCGAGAAATCCCATGGTCCCTGAAGATTATTTTTATCGAAAATCCTTAGAGCTCAAACTGAGAGCCAAAAGGCGTGAATATGACGGTTGGTACTGATACTTTAGAGCAAAATAAACTCCTTTGTCCTCTACCAGACATTCACAAAATACACTGCCATACTTTCAACTCAGATGGACAAAGAAGGAAGCGAGCTAGAAAATGGCAGTTGGGTAGACAGGTAGACACTCCCAGTTTCAAGTAAAGAACGAAAGAAAACAAACACATCCCCTCGTAGTCTTCTCCTACGCATCAGCATATGCTTGGAAAAAAAACAGAAAGGAAAGGGAAACAACGATGAGCCGTAATTACCCATGAACCGCATCTAAAATTATGAAAGGGTCGTTAAATGTACCGCTTTCAGAATCTCCATGACAGACAGAATACTCCAAGTCCTTCAGTCATTCTCTAGATGATATCAAGCCAAGCGATGGATTCCCGATAGTATATGTGCAAGGACTTGGCTGCATGCTGACAATCACATCGTGCAAGTGTGTGTGACTCGTCGTGTTGACAAAAGTGTGTGTGTATTCTGTTGACTATGTGTAAGGACTTGGCTGCATGCTGACAATAACATCGTGCAAATGTGTGTGACTTGTCGTGTTGACTAAAGTGTGTGTGTGTTCAGTTGACTAAGTATCCCACCACATGTCTCCTCACCTTTACCTGCCATAGTTAGCTTCCAGGGATGCAGACACTAATGTACAGATGTTATGCAGTTGCCATTAACATGATTGGACGAGAATTATATAGTGGCCCACCCCTCCTTGATGTAAAAAGCTCCCTGACTGGCTCTATTTCAGTGGTGAGTGATTGGGGGAGCAAAATATGTGTGTGTGTGTTCGCTTAGAAATATTCATGGCTTGGGAGAGGGGTGGTGGGGAGGGGTATTTCGGTGCGATGTCAAGCGTCCAAGGTCAGTTCCATGGTTCAAGGTCAATTTTGATCCAGTGTCACCATAGACTTCCCACTAACTATTACCCACTCTTAAGGGAAGGCCTTCTACAGAAACATACGAGTCATTCTGTTCAGGCTAGAAAGTTTCCCGAAAAGTATATCGAAATCGAACCCCATCAACTACATGACACTTTTACTGTACGAGAATACAGAAAGACCTTAAGCACATACACAGCTTGTTAAATGAGACAACTTGTAGCGCCAACTGATGAAGCTACACTCAAATTTTTAAAAAATTACGAGGGAACAGAAAGCTTAATGATTCAGAGGAAATGATATTGTTATCATTATACATACAAATGCAGTTAATGATTGCAACATTATTTCTCCACTGCAGAGTTTAACTGTAGTCGGCGAAATTAGTATGTTTATAAATCAATTCAGGCACGCATGTGGGAACAATTTGATGGTAGCAGTTCTTATTACATATATCTATTTTTTTATGTCTTTGAAAACCAAATCGACGGTGCTGAGAAATAGAAACGAGAGTCAATTGCTGATTCTGTTTGCATTTGTGTCACAGTCAGTGTGTCCTTGTTACTGGTGTTTTGCGTGAGCTGTCTAGGAAAAACGTTGTCTTGTAGGAGCAGTTTCATGTGTCCCACTAATGCTGTTTGGCTATTACTCTTGAATGAACGTAAAAACAACTTTCAGAACACATTAACCGCATACCTACTAAATATTTTCTCACTATATGAAACAACCGTGTCAGTGAGAGCGTTTATGCAATTTAGGCCATCGTTTCTTTATAAATATTGTATGACATCCGAAGTAACGTCAAAAAATAGTAAATAATGTGTACAGTATTTCAAAAAGTACTGTGCGATGTCAGAAACATTAGATATAACCATTGGACTTATATAAAAAAAGAAAACATTTATAATTTCAAGGTGACATTTTCCTCTCACGGGCGATGCTCTCGTCGATGGGATTTACTAATCGCTGCTATTTTAACAGATGCGGAAAATGGTGCCAGTGGAAATTAGTGTGGAGCAGTCTTGGAAGTGGCCTGGAGTGCGTATAATGTAATATATATGTCAATACAGACATATCTGTATGCTGTATTACGTCACTTGTCGACTACTATGTCAATTGTAGCGTCACCTGATGATGAAACACTTCACTATTGTGCTGACGAATATTAAATGTCTCTCTGCACATAGCTGTCTAAATGCTTGCATTTTTAATACTCTTCGGATTCTTAACGTCTGTAAATACCACGAAGTCCTTTTTAGACACACACTTTTTCGTATTTCCGTTATTTTTGTAACACTGAAACGTCCCCTTTTGTACTATTTATGCATGACTGTGCTTAAACTGACACACAATATTTTTAGCGCAACGCAATCTGACTATCAAAGATCCCTGCAGAAGAATGGCCCTGACTAACATTAAACTATACCTCTCACAAATCACTTACCTCACAAAAATCTTCGCTGCTCAAGCTACTGCAATACAGCGAGCGCCACTACTGCCAGCTAAATAAAAGATTCAAACTATGGAAGGCACTAACTACTGATAGGGATAGTTAGCAAATGAAAGATATTAATAGAGAACAAACAATGTATTTACCTTAATATCATCACAAGTCATAATATATATATCAGTTCATGACAAATTACAAATCTCCGCCATCTCTCTCCCCACATTCACCACTGCTGGCGGCTCACCTCCAACTGCGCAACGATACGCGCTGTTCACAGCCAGCTGCCGCTGCCCAACACTACAATGGCGAGTATTACAACAATGCAAAGCAGACACAGACTGCCCACAGCACAGCCAGTGATTTTCATACAGAGGTGGCGTTACCAATGAAAAAACCTAAACAGCCTACTTACATAGCCCCCATGCTCCCCACAAAAAATTTTTACAAATGGTGTTGGGCACTGGCCAATACAGATTTGACAAAATTTTTTTTTACAATTACAGTAACAAAGATATAAAATACACACACTTATTGATACAATGTTGGTCAAAAGCTAAAATTTTCTCACAGTCCATAAAGACAGTCCTGATCATTCATTACGGTAAAATATAGTGTTTTTCTCAAAGTCTGAGCAGTAGAAGAAAATGCACACGGAAGTAGTGGATTTCCATGCAGTCTTGAAGAAGTAGTGTTGTCCTTCCAACGGAAAGACAGTGCTGACTCTTGACATGCTGACAGATAATGGGCCACAACAGGGCAAACCAACAGCAAAGTCAGTCGTAGTTTGGAAGAATATTGGTAGGTAGGTCATCACAGAGCAGACCCACTGTATTCCTGGTAGAGAGTATGGTATTGGTGGGCCATCAGAGGTGCAGACCCACTGCAGTCCTTGTAGAAATAAGGATATTAATGGATCATCAAAGATGTAGACCCACTGTAGTCCTTGTAGAGATAGCCAGCAGCCATCTGTTGTGACTGTGCAGGTGCACAATCACCATCGAAGAGTCTTGCGGAGAAAATAGCAAGTCCATAAACCACCCCTTGTCCACTCACAAAAAATTTGTTTGACATGTCCTTAGAACCAGCAATGCTGTTATCCAGTCCCTTGCGGAATTATTAACACATGTGCAAACACTAACAGTCCCAACTTCTCACATATTGTCCATATACTATGACCAACAGAAACGTGTGCAGTGAAATGTAACTTACAAGTTAATAATATCATGAACTGGTGACAATTACAATTTTATAACAGAAGAATACAATAACAAAGGTACAAAATACATCATTAAAGAACATAACAATACAGATAACATTTGTAGTACAGGCTTTACAAAAGAATCGAACTAACATAGACATCAGTGTTACAGGAATTATGACATGAGTACGTACATAAAAGATCAGAATAACTTTCGAAACATCAACTTCACACATAAGCATTTAAACAGAATGAATAATGTCTAATATCTTTACAAAGTAAATAACATATTATTAATGCCAATTATATTTGATGATAACAGTATTCCTCATCATAGTGAATGTAGCTTAATATTAAAAGAGGGAAAAATTCTATGAAACTACACAGAGACAGGAAGAAAACAACTACACAAGGGTACACAAACACATAGTGGGATAACACCAATAGGAAAGGACAGGGTTCGTTTTCAGTGTAACATTTGGTACTGCAGTCCAACCCAAAACTTCATTCTATAGATCTTTCGTCTTATTTCAACCTTTGCTTCCCCCAAAAAAATCTTATCCAAGCATGCTTTCTGTATTCTGTTCATATTTCTTTCAAAATAATTATTTCTGATTGTACAATACTCATTTGGGCCCAAATCCTTTTTATATAACTTCGCAATGCATTCTTTACCTATTCTCCATAGTCAGTTTCTCATATAGTCTACCCCCTCTTAAGCTAACTTAAATCTACTGAGCTCAGATGCTAAACTAAGGGACGAGGCAATGCAGCAGCACGTAAAACAATTATTATAAACACCAATGAAAAAAATGGAAAATTGCAAAGCAAGCTACAGTACAAATTAGCAAAAGTCAAATTCAATAACACTATGCCTGGCAAACAGCAGCAACTTACACCTAAACATGACATAGCGCAAGCAGAAAAAATATTACACTAAAATGGCCATGTCTAATACCTATGTCACATCTTAACATTAGAGTGATGCATCACAATTTATTCTACAAAAGAAATTACCAAGTACTTGAAAAGAAAATTATGTGTTACTGTTATTAGTTCCTTCTTATTGTTCTTTCCTTTCCAAGTGCTCCTTTTTTTTAAAGAATGTGGATCATAAAATAATTATTTAATAGATCTGTTGACAGAAAGTGTTCACATTAGCAAATGCATTTCATTTTATAAAAGCAATGCTGCAACACAGCTGAAAAACAGGTATCAAATGAAATAAGCAGTTACGCAAACCAAAGCATAAAAATATCATTCAATAGTCATGTGACATTTCATAAGTTAGTAGAAATTCTCTCAACTCTCGTAGAAAGACGCTTGTCGTAATCAGGTGTGCAGATGTACGAATATTTCCCATCAATTCATAAGCATTTCAGTAATTAGCACAAAGTGCGAGTAATCATATGTTTTCAAGTAACGAGGGTGTCGCATTAGCGATGAAAGGCACACCCTAATGGCTTTTTCTCCAGGCGTCTGACACAGCTGGGTGCCCGCGACGCATTACGTGCAGGTGGTCACTTAACTTTCTTACGGAAATATTTACCGCAACAGTGACAGCCTCACATAAAAATATTTCACAGGTCAAGAATTAGCGTTGCAAATCTGTAGAAACAAAATCCTATGAATATAACAGTGTCCAAAAAATGTTCAGTGGCATTGTGATACATTCACACATGATTCACACATGTCATAACTCTTAAAGTACGATTCTTGGTTTCCAACATCCTTTTTCACAAGTCAAGAGTCCCTACCCACTATTCATTACTCCTTACCTTATTACACATATACGTATCCATCGACACTCGTCAATATTTCGTCATTATAAATATGAAGCATAATCAAATAACTCATATAGCCTCAGCCTATTAATCGTAAACATACCTCAGCAGCATAATACACATCGTCGTCGTAAAAATAACATCATAACACCTCGGTCAAATCTCAAAATCGTCGTAGCTTCCTCCAATAATTAAAAAAATTCTCTGCTCATGTCAAAAGTGTCATCTGCCTCAAACGTACTTTAAAAATCATAATCCCTTTACCAAATACATCATTCAAAGCTCTCATAGTATCACAATGGTTCCAAAAAAATATGAAGAGTTCACACAGTACAGACAAAATACAATTTCGTAAGTGTGAAGTTATCCAACGGTGTAATTACGTAAACATGTGTCACTGATGTAGTAAAAATAAATGTTTGTCTCTCTCAGTTAAATGATCAGATAGCTGTGTAAATTGTGTGTTAGAGAAATATGGTACCGATGTGTAAAGTTGTATAAGCAAATACCATATTAGCTAGGGTTCCTTGTGGTTGCCACACACATGGTACACAAAGTAAGCATGTACCCCCCTGAGGATTAATGTAATTATACCCTCAGGTGCTACAGATTATTGCAATGGAATGAAATGTATCACGGAAAAACTTTGTATCATTGTGTTTCAAATATCTTTGAAAATAAATGTTTTAGTACAAAATTGATCACTCAAATACGTGTCCTGTAGCGCTAAATGTGCGTCTTGTTGCAACATAATCTCTGTGGAAGTGTCGTAGTTATCGTCCTCCGAAAGCTAAGTTCTGCAGAAGTCAATGTACTGACCTCATGATAAACAAAGTGAAATGCTTTGCGTATAGATATCATACTTATTACGCTTATTGCCGTGATGAAGAAAGTACTGTGCTGTAACGTATTGTTGTGCTACAGAAAAGGCTGTCTCCTTGTAGCTATACCATAAAAGTTACTACTAAAACATGTTTTACTTTCCAGAATAATACAGAAAAACTGTGCAGATATAAAACAGAAACACCGCAAAATCAACATTGTAAATTGTCACTCATTAGTAGCGTCGTGATAAAATCGTGTAGCTGTCACATAAACTAACTATTGTCTCATCTGGTATCTCACAGAAAGTACTTTAAATCCGGAATGTATTTTCAAGTAAACCAAAATGTTGCATTAAAATCTCATTAGCAGTACTGGTAAATGTTCTAAGTATGTGAGCTTTATAGTCGTTACGTAATCGTGCAACAAACAAGCAAGAATGCACACACACAATAACACTGTGTCGTCTGTCCACAATAACAATGCATTCGTAATTTCTGTTTAAATAATTTCTCTTGGTTCTTGGCTGGATATTTAACTTCAAACATTGTTGCATGGTAACAGTTTCTAAAGCATACTAGTAACGTGAAGTGAAACGTTTTATGGCAAAGACAAAGTTAAAAGACAGATTATCTGTCAATAAATGGTTTTACATGTGAAATGTGGTGTAAACCTTTACTCTTCCTAGTACGCAGAGTTTCAACTTCAACACAATTATCATGTGGTATACGTCGGATTCTGTAAGGTCCATTGTAAACTAGAAAGAATTTGTGACTCAAGTGTTTCTTCTTATGTGACAATGAATGAGCTTTAATGAGAACTTTCTGACCAATATACAATTCTTTGCATTTGCTTTACCGTGTAGTTTTCTCCTTTTGTCTGCTGCAGATTTTATATTTTTAAGAGCCAAATCAATTATGTCTTTGTGTCGAAGTTTACGTGTATTTGGGAAAGGTACAAGCTCTCTGATTCTGTTCGGTGGTTCTTCATTCTTTAGTACAAGAGTAGGTGGTAAAGCAGTGGAATCATGAGGCATTTCATTCAGCACATTTTGAAATAAGTGTAAATATCTGTCCCAATGCTGATGCTTTCTGTGACAATAAAGTCTGCAAAGCTTATTGATTTCTTTCATAATCCGTTCAGACGGGTTACAATGTGGTGAGTACAATGAAATAAAAACAGGTTTGATTTTATGGTTGCGAAGCATGCGTGACCAAACAGCAGATCTGAATTGCGGTCCGTTATCTGAAATGACTTTACTAACGTGTCCAACTTCACGTAAGAAATTTTTAACAAAGGCGTTGGATACAGACCGTCCAGTGGCTTTACGTAACGGTGTGAAAGAAACAAATTTTGAAGTAAGTTCAACAGCGACTAGAACGTACGAAAATCCATTAGATGTTCTGACAAGCGGTCCCAAGAGATCAACAGCAGCAAATTCTTTTAATTTAGAAGGAATGATAGGAAACAACGGAGCACGATGTGAGACAGTAGATGGTTTCGCCTTTTGACAAAGTTTACAAATAGACAAGACTCTTCGAATTCTTTTTTCCATATTGTTAAAATAACAAGTCGTTCGAAGAATATGATAACATTTTCGTGGACCAAAATGTGCGTAGCTGAAATGAATGTACCAAATGAGCTTATTAACAAAATCGTCAGGAATGCAAAGTACCCATAGCTTGTCATCAACAGTGCAGCGTTTGAACAGTATGTTGTTTCTAACCAGATAATAATGCCGAATCTGTGTGTGTGTCTTTTCATGCCATTTGCTCTTGATGTCTTTCCAAATCGGATCTTTATCTTGTTCATGAGCAATGTCCTTTAAAGATGTGGTGATGAAGTTTTCAAAGGCGACTTTCTGAATGTAAAGAATACTGAAATTTTTCTCGAGGTTGCCTTCTGTGTTACTTTTCTCAAGCCCAGCCGGTGCGCGTGACAGTGCGTCCGCAACAATGTTCTCCTTGCCGGGAATGTAGACTATTGTGAAGCGGAATTCTTGCAGAAACAATGCCCAACGTTTTAACCTGTCATGATTTAATTTTGAGGACATAAGAAATTGTAATGCACGATGATCACTGTATACTTTTACGTGCTTACCAGAAAGAAAGAAACGGAATTTGTTAAGTGCCCAAACGATAGCTAAAGCTTCTAATTCAGTAACGGAATAATTTTTTTCAGATTTTGTTAGCACTCGGCTAGCAAAAGCAATGGTTTTCTGAACGGTAGTGTCATTTTCTATGGCTTCTTGAAATAAATGGGCACCAAGACCGACTTTAGAAGAATCCGTGCTAAGGCAGAAATCTTGTGACAGATCTGGATGAGCTAAGATTGGCGCGTGAAGTAACGCTTCTTTCAAAGAATTGAATTCCAATTGTGCTTGTTCGTCCCAGTTCCAAATAGTATTTTTTCCAGTGAGAGAACAAAGTTTTGGTGTAACAAGAATTTGCATATTCAGAAAACGACGGTAAAAATTTACGAGACCTAGAAAACTGCGGACTTGTCTTTTTGTAGATGGAACTGGAATGGCTCTGATTGCTTCTAACTTTTCAGGATCCGGCTGAATGCCTTCAGAAGAAATAATATGTCCCAAAAACTTCACTTTTGTCCTACCGAATTCAGACTTTTCCAAGTTAACTGTAATTCCAGATTCTGCAAAAATATGTAACAAACTGTTGAGAGTGCGATTATGTTGTTCCCATGAAGCTTCTGCTATCAGAATATCGTCCACATATAAGGTGATGTGACGTTTTAAGAACTCAGGTAATATGGAATTTAACCCACGAATGAATGCTGCCGAAGAAATGTTCAAACCAAAGGGAAGTTTCCGAAACTGATAACAAACGCCGAAACAAAGGAAAGCTGTGTATTTTCTGCATTCTGGATGAAGTTCGATCTGATAAAAGCTGGATCTGAGATCAATGGAAGACAACACTTTTACACCATTAAAATTTTGAAGAAGTTCTTCCATCGTCTGCGGCCTGTCTGTTTCAGGAATAATGATAGTATTGATTTGTCTCGAATCTAAGACAAGTCTGATCGATCCATTTTTCTTCTCAACAACATGTAACGGATTGTTGTATGAGCTTACTGCAGGCTCAATAATGCCCTCGTCAAGCATAGATTGTATTTCTGTTCTAACACGGTCCCTATAATGTGCTGGAATTACGTATGGTCTAACACAAAATTTAGTATGCTCACGAACACGAAATTGGTATTGAAATCCCTTGATTGTTCCTGTTTTGTGAGTAAAAACTGTGGAATGTGCTTGTAAAATTTCAAAAAGGTCCTGCCTATCAGTGTCATTACAATTCTCAATTGCTTGAATTTTATTCTGAATTAACTCATTAATTTCAAATATGCCGTCGATGTCATCCCTGTCAGTACTTGCAGAGTTATTGTTAGTGTCAAGTTCCGTCGAAAATTCCGAACTGTTGTCTAACAGAAGGTAAAGCCGATTAATTTCCTCGTCATGGTTTGAGAGCCAATCTTCAAATTTCAAAGCTACTGACTTACCTTCTTTTTCTAAACTTATTTCAGCATCGTGAAAGCTTAAGATTGCTTTGTATTCATTTAAAAAGTCTACTCCCAGTATAATTTCCGTCGACAATAATGGAACAATAAGAAAGTTCATAGAGAAGCTGTGGCTTTGACAAAAGAATTCTAAGTTGGTTTGTTGGCGTACATCTACACTTTTTCCAAAGATTGCACCTTGTAATTTAATCTTACGTAACGGAAGTGTGGGGCAATCGTTCGATTTGTTGCATTTGCTAAAGGCTGTTTCACTGATTACTGAAATGGGACTGCCAGAGTCAAGTACTGCCGTAAATTTTATGTCATTTACTGTAATGTGAATCACAGGATATGCAATGTTGTTATGTTTTATGTCGTGTTCCTGGAGTAAGATGTCCCTAATGTCTTCCATTTTTACGTAATTACTAGCTACGGCAGCTGCGTCGTCAGGTTCATAAGTATGTTTTGTGGCTGCCAGCGGTGTGAGTCATTGCCTATTGTCTCTTTGTTGGCGCGCGTCGTTATTGGGATTTGGAGACCTAACTTCTACAAATTCACCTCCTCGAGAGGGCCCTGCTCTGTTTAAATCTCGCCAGTTCTGATGCAATTCAGGTCTGTCGTTACGATCATATCGTCTGTCGTCATGTCGGTAGATTTGATAGTATCTTTCTTGTCGGTCACGTGGTGGAGAATTTCTCCCTGAATCGTAACTGCGCGCTGGACCGTTGCGTCTGAAGTTATTCTGTCTCCCTTGATAATAATTATTTTGGTTCCCATATTGTCTGTTTCTCTGATTGTCTCTGTGATAGTCATTACTGCGGAGAGGTGATCTTTCCCTGTAATTATTACTACTCTGCCAACGGTTGTCATACGGGTGGTGTCTGTTTTGGTCACGATATGTGTTGTGAGAATAGCCTTGTCGTGTCCAGTTATTATTTCTTTCATCGTGGAATTGTGACAGATGTGACCTGTAATTGTTGTGCTCCTGTTTCCGCGTTCCCCGATTGTCAGTGTCAATTTCCAGTTCTTGTAACAGACCCTGAAATGCTTCAATGTCATCTTTGCAGCGTCCTGCTAAAATAATATGTCGTAAATGTTCAGGCAATTTGAGTAAGCAAATGCGGATGAGTTCTGAGGGGCTGTATGGGTTTGATAGATATTGATTCTTATGCAACATGTCTTCAAAATATTTGACAAGACTGGAAAATTCAGATTGTTCAAAGTGTTTCATCATCATGATGCTATGTTTTACACGGCCTTGTGTAGCTTGAGACCAATACGCTGAGAGGAAGGCATGATAAAAATCTCCTTCACTGTGACAATCGTGAATGACCGATCGCATTCTTACACCTGGTTCATTCTCTAAGTAGCCACACATAAATTCTAACCTGTGCTCCAATGACCAGTTGGGAGGGAAACAATGAGAGAATTGATGGAGCCACGCTTGTGGATGAATGTCGTTGGCAGAATTCTTAAACGTTTTGAATTTACGTGTAGTAATGAACAGCTTATAGTCAAAATCATCGTGTCTGCGAGTAGCATCTCGGTCATAGTTACGTCGTGTCGGCGGTTCCATCTCAAAATTCGGTGTACCTTGCCAATTTCTTTCATAATTACCGAAATGCCCTGTGTTATTATTTTGTGGCTTTTGCGTATTTCTAAGTTCCTCTTCCCGTGTTGGAGCGCGAGTGTCTTCTGAAATACGTAATTCTTGTATTACCTGTGTCAGCTGATCTTGTACTTCCCGGATTTCTCTTTGGTGTTGCGTATCAATTTGATTCAGATTTTGTTTCAGTTTCCTAATTTGTTCGCTCTGTTCTGTGTCATTAAAGACTACCGGTTTTGCGTCATTCAGATTATCATCTACCTTCGTAGATAAATTATTTAGCTGATCCGAAAGTTGAACTACTTTCTCTGATAATGAACACATTTCCTCAGTGTGTTTTTCTGAACCAAGTTTCAGAGTGTCCATTTGTGTTGAAATCGAATCTACTGTGTCCTTTAAGTTATCCTGAGTTTTTGCAAGTTGCGTAACCGAATCAGTAGATGCAACTGAGTCAAATTTAGCTTGCAAGGTCTCATGATTTTCATGAACAATAATTTGCAGTTCTTTTATGGCTGCTTCGTGATTCTGTAATGCATTTTCATGTCGCGAAAAAATAGGTTGAAAATGCTCACAAATTTGTGTTTTTACGTCATTACAGACTTTTTGACATTTCGATTCAATGTTATGTAACTCAGTAGTTAAGTCTTCACGTGTTTGTTCAAGAGTTTGTTCCAATGAGTCTAACTTTTTAAGATTTTGTTCCACTGTGTCTAACTTTTTGAGATTTTGTTCCACTGTGTCTAACTTTCGAAGATTTTGTTCCATTGTGTCTAACTTTTGAAGCTTTTGCTGTGTTTGTCCCATTTGCTGTATTAATTGTAATAACAATGCACTGGTGTCTGGAACATGTTCCTCAGTGCTTTTCGGCAGTGAATTTGCACCGGCAACATTCACATTTTGACAAGCAGAAAATGTGTCTTGACTTATTTGAGAAAACGGTGAGGAACCAAAACCTGAATCTACAGTATTTGCGAGAATGTTTCCTGTCATTTCGGATTCCTGAGGCGAGCTGTTGCCGACCGATCGTTCGATAATGCGTCCCTCTTCACTAATTGTTTCACTGTCCACGCCATTGTTTGCCGCCCGCTCCATTTCCCTATGCACAGTTACCAAATTACTACTTTGAATGTCTGTTAATTCATTACTCTGCGGCGCTAACACACTGCTTTCATCTTCACTGTCATTTCTCAGTTTACTTTGGAGCCTAGTATTACGTTTTTCACACGCCATTATTGTCACAATATTTCACACGACAACACAGAAAAGCACAATTTGAAGAGCAAAAATAAGAGAACACATTAACATAACACTGAAAAAA
The DNA here is from genome assembly GCF_021461395.2 of Schistocerca americana. Classification (NCBI taxonomy): domain Eukaryota; kingdom Metazoa; phylum Arthropoda; class Insecta; order Orthoptera; family Acrididae; genus Schistocerca; species Schistocerca americana. The sequence continues at coordinate 102,543,752 of NC_060120.1, forward strand.
TATCTAGTTAATTGCACGCGCTGCTGAGAAATACTTGGTGTAAAACTGCATGCATGCTACAACTGTTTTACTGTACCACAATGAAAGACTGCAACTACAAAGGAAATTCTCTCTATAATTACGCGCTAGCAATAAACAAAATCTACACTAATTACACAAACTACAAGAAAAAAATCAGAAGATTCCAGTGAGGTATCCTGGCAGGGTCGCCATATGAAACGTCCCCTTTTGTACTATTTATGCATGACTGTGCTTAAACTGACACACAATATTTTTAGCGCAACGCAATCTGACTATCAAAGATCCCTGCAGAAGAATGGCCCTGACTAACATTAAACTATACCTCTCACAAATCACTTACCTCACAAAAATCTTCGCTGCTCAAGCTACTGCAATACAGCAAGCGCCACTACTGCCAGCTAAATAAAAGATTCAAACTATGGAAGGCACTAACTACTGATAGGGATAGTTAGCAAATGAAAGATATTAATAGAGAACAAACAATGTATTTACCTTAATATCATCACAAGTCATAATATATATATCAGTTCATGACAAATTACAAATCTCCGCCATCTCTCTCCCCACATTCACCACTGCTGGCGGCTCACCTCCAACTGCGCAACGCTACGCGCTGTTCACAGCCAGCTGCCGCTGCCCAACAGTACAATGGCGAGTATTACAACAATGCAAAGCAGACACAGACTGCCCACAGCACAGCCAGTGATTTTCATACAGAGGTGGCGTTACCAATGAAAAAACCTAAACAGCCTACTTACAACACTTGTCCTATACGAGAAGGATTGAGAAAGTACTTTCGCGGCACCATTTACATTATCTTACTGCATCTCAGTGCTGGAATTGCGAAATCCTCGTCCAGATATTTTAATGATCAACAGCAGCATTCGGTCCTCGTCCTGTGATTTTATTTCAATTGTCAGCGAAGAGGCAGTACCGCATGAATCATGGTGCCAAGAAATCCATCCGGTAGTTTCCGCTACTGGCGTCTTTATGAGCTCTTGAGTACATGTCATCGTTTCTACGGAGAGGTTTCATAACTCAAATGAAGAGCAGATGATGTCTTCAGCTAAAATTCCTCCCTTTTCACAGAATTTTGCTACTTCACGGAAGTAACTTGAGCATTAGCATTCACCCAGAAAGCAAACAAGCACGTGTGCCAAGCAACCATGGAATCTGCCAAGAGATCGAATGAATCAGAAATCCTTGGACTTCGTCCAAGAGTGACAAATTCTTATAATTCGCAATGTTCGAAATTAGTGTATTTTTAGTGGGCATTTAGACATGCGGCCGATATTTTAGTAAGTAAGGCTAAATTCCTCGACTATTTCTGCAACTTCAAAATGCTGATGTGCAAATCAAAAACATGTCGTAAGACACTTTCGTTTTACTGTTTCAAAAATACCACATTCTTCAGAACATCGTATATCGTATTTTACTGATATCTTCGAACTCGTGAATTTGGTGGAACTCACCGAGTAGCGGGCGGCATCTGTGACTGTACTCAGGATTTCCTTGCAGCAGGGCTGAACACGTCATCCTTGGCGGAACGAAATACACAAATGCAAAGGTAATTTCGGGAGTCTCCCAAATGAAAGCTATAGGGCCGTTACTCTTTAGAATATATATTGCAAAACCACATTGGTGGTTACATTCCCAACTACGTGAAAGAAACTGCAGGCTCTCCCTTAAGATCTACTCTTCAGATTTCAATTGTGCGCAAAGTTAAGCGGATAATCCGAAATTACAGCCCTCGGTATACACCTTAAAATGAGGAAGTTGTATAAATCTGAATGTGATTAACAGCATCTGACAGGAATAATTTATTTGCAGCCGATATACTGTGATTGAAAATATCTCCCTCAACACTGGTTGATCGCATCTAGTTTGACCTAGTGAAAATAACAAACAGAAACACTGATTAGCTAAACACTCAGATTTACTCACAAGCGCGACAATCAATGACACATTGTCACATTTTACAACGATAATTCCACTCTATATAACCATGCAAATTCTTGTCTGAAACAAGTACCTAAGGTAGGTGACTATGTCCAAAAGTCCACACATTCATACACGTGCTTGTGAACTTGCACACGATCTTTCTGGATTTCAAAAGTGGGAAATCGAATTCAGCTACTGTGCTGGTGCTGCAAATTCGCTCACCCTGAGTATGGCTGTGCTGCGCTGTGCAGCAAGCGGCAGAAGTGCTGGCTGGCCTTTCGTGATGAGCTGGCAGCACCCTATCTCAACATGAAGCTGCTGCAGGCCCAACTGCGACACAACGCCAAGTCCATCCGCTGTCTACAGCTACTGTCCATGGATTCGATCTGGGCACCTCTGCGGTCAAAGCGTAAGACGATCCAGAAACATCCGCGATGAAACCTGAAGTCGATGCCAACAAAATAAAATGGTTCAAATGGCTCTGAGCACTATGGGACTTAACATCTGTGGTCATCAGTCCCTTGAACTTAGAACTACTTAAACCTAACTAACCTAAGGACATCACACACATTCATGCCCGAGGCAGGATTCGAACCTGCGACCGTAGCGGTCACGCGATTCCAGACAGTAGCGCCTAAAACCGCACGTCCACAACGGCCGGCTCGGGCCAACACCTCTGCGTCCCAACGCCTAGTGCCTTCTGTCTCAGCTCTCACTTACGCCCTCTTAATTCCTTCCCGCCAAAAGGTTGTTAGTTGCCAACTGCAAAATTGAGATGTACTTTACCATATCACAAGGAGTTCCTCCAACTTGAGAATTCTGTCAAAATAACTTGTCTTCTTTAGATTCCAATAACACCAAAGACATTTCCCGTGCTACAATAAAAGATGCAATACAGAGCTGCGCTCTTGTCGACACACATTGTAACGCCAATTGCACGTTCTCCCGCCTATGTCATTACCCCCGCACCTCAGGGTTCGGGAAATAAAGCAAGAGCTGCTAGGAGGCTAGTTTTCGTTTCCTGTAACCTATGCTTTCTAAACCGATAGGTGGCTACCTTCAAAGGAGGTCAGCAAAACATGGAATATAACCCCCACTTCCTGCACTTAGCGCAGTACTTCTTGCCGACATCATAACCTGCGCAGTCGTGTAGGTAAATAATAACTCGCCGACTTCAAGGACGGGCGTTTCAGCCTTCCATCTATGAATTCAGTACGCGGGATGCCAATCCTTACCCCGGCCAGTCCCATCTGGCTGTCCCGTTGCCTACTCGCCATTTCAAATCCAAGGCGTTGCTTGTTTGCTTGTGCACCAGAAACTTTCAGAAACAGTGAATCTATAACCGTGGTAATAAAGGGATGAAATTCTGTCTCATCGACAAACGATTTAGGAGTACCTTATTGTCAGTCTCTGATTACAAAATCACACCCTAATTTTGATGAAACTGGCCTGCAGAAGTGGCTGCCATGTCTCAGTATAAATTATGTAGATGATTACGCTTGAAGCGTCGTGAAGCTTTTTGCAAACCAGTTGTTGTTTATACGAAGTTTGTAACATGAGAAGAATGTAGTGACATGCAGCAAGATCTAAAGGATCGGTAATTGGTGCAGGGAATGTCAGTTGATATTGGCCCAAAATTAAAGTCGACAAGGTGGGTTTTGGAAGGGGGAACTTAGGATTACGTCACCATAATGGAAGGACGTGAGCCCCAAACAGTTGCTGCAGCATTCATTGTCCTTTAAATACAGTTTCTCTTGTTGAATTATTGAGAGATTCCAATAGCTGCCACCATTGTAAAGACCAAAAACAGTAATTAGCAGAGAAGTCATATGATCCTTCACAGTGCGTGAGTTTAATTAGAAAAATATTCTAAGAGCTGCAGAATTTTTAAATTACCAATAATCAGTTATTATGCCAAGAACCCCAAATGACTTTTTAGTGTACCCCAGTTCAACAAAAATATTCTAAGAGTTGCAACAATTTTTAAAAATACAGCAAAACACTTATGTAGCAGACAGCTCACATGACTGCTTAGTACTCATCAGTTTACGAAAAATATTTAGCAGCTTGCACAATTATTCCTTAAAATAGCAAGAGCAGTCATTAAGCACACAGGTCATCTGACTTCTTAGTATTCACCAGTTTAAGTAAAATGTCATAACAGCTCTCACACTTGTTTTTAAACAGCAAAAACAGTTATCAAGCAGATAGCTCATGTAACTTCTTAGTATTCATCAGCTAAGCAAAAATAATCTAACAGCTGTCTTTTTTGTTTTTTTTTTTTGTTTAGAATAGCAACACAGTTATTAAGCTGACAACTCATATGACCTCTGATTAGTCACCAGTTTAACAAAAATATTCTAATAACTGTCAGTTCTTTAAAATAGCAAAACAGTTATTAACTGGGCAGCTGAAACAATAAGTTACTACTTACCACCTGAAGCCAAAATTTTGTTTCAAGGATACCCCTATACTTGAGTACCAACCCAAAGAAAGGAAAAAATCAGAAGCCAAAAAACACGTGCAAAATTACTTAATATAAAAGACAAAGATCCCATCCTTTGGTTCCTTAGGGGCAAGTCATTTCCAAATCGTCTCTGCACTCAGAACTTAGGCGAATATAATATGTCCCTAATGGCAGACATCGGTCTGCAGAACAGACGATCCTAGTCGATGTAAACCAGGCTCATGACCCTTCACAAAAACAGCTGACTATGTCCGCAAAACGCCAGTATCTCAACCCACTAGCTCAGACTACGAAGAGACACCTTACACTTCGCTGTTGGAATCACCTCCTGAGGTAGCATTTCATTTTCACACCAGACCGCGTCGCCACACACCACCGTTTCATCTTCCTTTCATCTTTCTGCGAGCGAGCACAAATAGTGTCACCGAAAGCACTCCGGACTATTGAGGCATCGATGTGGAGCCAGAGCAGAAATCGATAAGGGACAGAGACGCCACGGATCTGAAGTAACGTATTGCTTATAAGTTACTGGAAAATACCTAGAAATAACCATCGAAAACGACATAAAGTGGAATGACCACACAAAACAAAATGTGGGAGTAGCAGATGCCAAGCTAATATTCATTTAGACACTCTTAAAACTGGAATTCCTCCACCAAACAAATGACTTGCAAAACACTTGTTCCAACAATTGTTGGGTATGGCTCATCACTCTAGGATTCTTACTAACAAGGGAACCTCCCCATCGCACCCCCCTCAGATTAAGTTATAAGTTGGCACAGTGGATAGGCCTTGAAAAGCTGAACACAGATCAATTGAGAAAACAGGAAGAAGTTGTGTAGAACTGTGAAAAAATAAACAAAATATACAAACTGAGTAGTTCAATGGAAGATGAGCAACAATAAAGACAAAAGGAAATCAGGGGCGCCGTGGTCTCGTGGTAACGTGAGCAGCTGCGGAACGAAAAGTCCTAGGTTCAAATCTTCCAACAAGTGTAAATTTTAATTTTTTATTTTCAGTTTATGTGACAAACTCTTATGTTTTCATCACTTTTTTGGGAGTGATTATCACATCCACAAGAAAACCTAAATCGGGCAAGGTAGAAGAATCTTTTTACCCATTCGCCAAGTGTATAAGGTGGCTCGACAACATATTCCTGTCATGTGACGCACATGCCGTCACCAGTGTCGTATAGAATACATCAGATGTGTTTTCCTGTGGAGGAATCGGTTGACCTATGACCTTACGATCAAATGTTTTCTGTTCCCATTGGAGAGGCACGTCCTTTCGTCTACTAATCGCACGGTTTTGCAGTGCGGTCGCAAAACACAGACACTAAACTTATTACAGTGAACAGAGATGTCAATGAACGAACGGATAGATAATAACTATGCAAAAATAAAGAATGTAATATTTTCGGTCAAGGGAAGGCTTGAACCAAAGATCTTTCGTTCAGCAGCTGCTCACGCTACCACGGGACCACGGCGCTTCTAAGCACGCTTCGTCCATGATGTTGCTTATCTGGCCCATGGACTACTCAGTTTGTATATTTTGCTTATTTTTTCACAGTTCCACACAACTTCTTCCTGTTTTCTCAATTGATCTGTGTTCAGTTTATCAAGGCCTATTTACTGTGCCAACTTATAACTAAATCTGAGGAGGGTGCGATGGGGAGGTTCCCTTGTAAGTTATTTTAATAGAAGAAGTAGCGAATATCCAACGAAGGGAGCGTGTTTCTTTCCGAGATCGTTTAGGAGAGACGTTCAAAAAACTCCAGCGGCAGATGATACAAGAGAAGCGTTGTGGATCATGGTGAGACTTACTGATGACATTCCCTATGGCTTAAGTGCTAAGAAGAATCGAGCAAAACGATTATTACAGTTTTAAGATTTTTTTAAAAGTTCATACATTCAATTTGCAATAATAAATAATATCTCAAAATAAATAGCGATGCAGACAGTATGTTTGCAAGTATTCATTGTAGGCACAATCCGCCACATGCCACACACCTCGTCGGTAGTCGAGTTCTTTCCAAATCTTGATCTGGAGTCTAGAGGAATTGTTGCAACAACTGTTTCAATCCTGTTTCTGAAGTTGGTTAAATAAACTAATAGCGAAGGCACATACACATGACCCCTTATGAAACCCCAAAGGTAAAGATCGCATGGGGTCATATCTGGTGACACAGAGGCCAAGTGAAACAAGCTTTGTCATTCGGCCCCTTGTGGCCAGCGCAGCGGTCGCTTACAATGCTGCTTAACCAGTCTCGTATTGAGTTATGTCAACGACGCAGCGGATCATCTTGTGCCAAGAAAATTACTATCGTTCATCTTTTCCTAGTTGAAGAAATAGCCACAGTACTAGCGCATCAACATAAGAAACACCACTTACAGTTTCTTCGTCGGGAAAGGCATTCACTTTTGAGGAGTCTCCTTGGAGCTGTACGATCTTGTGGGGAGTTGCTGACCGCCAGATGCGCACATTATTTGTGTTCAGATTTGCACCTTGGTGAAATGACGATCCATCACTGAAGACGACGCGATCCGGAAAATCATCGCCATACAGCAGCATTTCGTTTTTAGAACTGGCACGTAAACCGTACTCTGTAGGCTTTAGACATTGTGACAACTGCAAACGATATCTATAAGCGTCTCCTTAAAAGTCTCCGCACAGACGTCACTGGAGATGCTCATTCACGACTAACCTTCCGAAATAATTTCTTTGGGGCTACACACTCTCTCACTCGTTCAACACGATGTTCTGTCACTCTTGGTCAACCCCTTTTGCAAACCGCATGCGCACAGGCATGCAAACGAAACTGTCTGTGTTGCTCTTTCTTTTGATGTATTATCTATGGCAGTAAGTTCAGTGTAATAAATGCTATAAAGCATTAAAACCCCGATGTTCATTTTGAAACAATGGTATTACATTTCGAAGATACGTTCGCAAAATGACGACAAGTAGAAAATCGGAGAAATTACAGCTCGTACGGAGGTTCACTGAAAATCATTTTTACCGTGCACCATTCTCGAATGAAACACGGAAGTGGAAGAAAGGATAGTGTACCAGAAATACCCTCCGCAACACCCCGTAAAGTGGTTTGTGCGTAGAGATTTAAATGTAGAATAAATAAATGTAAATGTCGTGTGACTAGGGCCTCCCGTCGGGTAGATCGTTCGCCGGGTGCAAGTCTTTCGCTTTTGACGCCACTTCGGCGACTTGCGCGTCGATGGGGATGATATGATGATGATTAGGACGACACAACACCCAGTCCCAGAGCGGAGAAATCTCCCACCCAGCCGAGAATCGAACATGAGCCCTTAGAATTGACGTTCTGTCGCGCTGACCACTCAGCTATCGGGAGGGGGGGGGGGGGGAACAAACGTAGAATAATGAGATAATGAGGATTTCCTAGACTTCCCTCTGTACTATTACCAGTGGTAATAAGATCTGACAGCTGTGCTTACCTCCTCTCATCTTTTTGATTTTAATTTTGATGTCTACTGAAAAGAAGTATTCTTCCTGAGCTTAATATCTATTTTTATATATTAGTATAGCAGAGCACCACGTATCTATGAAAAGTGTGATTTTTTCATGTCAAAATGTTGCCTCTCTAAGAGCTATTCTGCTAATGTTCAACGTTCCCTTTTGGGCATAACCTAAAACTGGTTGGGGCCAACCAAGGGCTTTGTAGAAGGCGGCATAACGGTTGCGTTATGATCTAAAGTCTTACAACGCCTTGAACAGTGTAATACACATCTTTCTAACTGAATGATACACGATACACTCACACCAATGTGACCAAAGCCTGTGTTTGACGTCAGTGTGCAATAACTATTCATGGACGGCAGATAGCAGCACAAGCATCGGAGGGTGCATGAAGAGTGTTGGCGGGACGCGGAAAACAGTGCAACCGTTTTCGTAATGCGAAAACTGAGCGATTTATTTGATATCCAAAAGGATGTGACCGTTGGCCTTATGGCCAAGGATGGAAGCATTTTCGAAGATTGTAAACTGTTCACGTGCTTCGTTGATAAAGTACGAGTATACCGTGGAAACCTTCCCGTCTCCTCTATATCTCTTTTGTTACGCAACCTTCCCTTGTACAACAACCTATGAAACCTTTCCTTAGGATTTCTATCTCTTGCTTAATAATAACAGATGAAATCTTCCCTTTGAAATTTATTCTCTTTCTCAATCTTCGCATACAAATTTAATTGCTGCTTTTTAAAAGTGATTTTCTGATTATTTCGACGAAACATAGAATGTGTCGTCGTCGTGGCCCTCAGTCGTTACCTGCAATAACCCAAAACTGATCCTCACCTTTTTTACTGTTACTGGATCGCCATCTGACTGCTACATCGAACTGCGACATGAATATACTTACTCTGGTTTACTATACTCTATTAACTGCTGGAGAGCTGTCATAATAAGTGGCTGTATTTATTACCAAAGCTGACGTTATTCTTTAATAGCAAAGCTGACGTTATTCTTTAATTAATTTGACTGAAGTTATGTAATTCATAGTTACACTTTTTCTTGACAACAATAAAATTTTTGCAAAGTTTTACGTTGATGGTTTTTGGGATGGATTATATCAGTAATGCAACATTGCTGGCAAAAATTAATTATATTTTGAAAACGTGTCTTCAAATATTTACTGCTGGTAATGAAATGATTTTACAAACGTTCAAATGGGACTTAATTTTACATTAATCTTACAACTAGCATTGCGCAAACATACCTTCAGTAGTCTTGAGTTTCGCAAAAAAATAATTCAATAATATTAGTTCCTCTTATGATAATAGTTAGCTGATGTCTCTGTACATCCGTTTATAATCCCTTGTAAATCATAGCTGGTGGCTGGCAGGCACACTGCTTCTCTCAACCTCTCGCTTCAGACCTGCTACCAACTCACTTCACATCTCGCTTACTACTGAGTGTTGCCAACTCTAAAAAACCCGAGTCGCTAGATTCAATATCAAAAGTCGCTAGAAAGTCGCTAAAACTGATTTTACTAGGGGTGTACTGAAAATTTCGTGCTGTGAATGGTGCAGTAAACCAGTGTGTGTGTGTGTGTGTGCGTGGGAGGGGGGGGGGGGCTAATAAAATATTAATAAAAATGGTCTCATACGTAATTGCTATATTGTCTTAATTAAATGATACATCGCTTGCAACAACATACATATAAAATATGCTAACGTTTAATTAAACATGTTATCATAATGGACGCAACACATAAATTGTTGTTTCAATCACAGTAGTCAAATATATTAGAAATATACAACTATATTTGTAACAAAAGTAAGCAAGAACTCAAATTAGGTTACAACAATCATTGCTAGATGTGAAATCAAAGAAAAAGGATTCTCCACTGCGGCATTTTTATACTGCAAAACCTCACTCCAAAATCGAACAGTGTTAGTAGTGTTATTCCACCTAACAAAGTTGATATTACGCCATTCTTGCAGTATACCGACTATTAAATTGCCACTAAAACCCAATTATTTGGCTACATCCGCTAAAGCATTATTTTTATTCACTTTTAGTGTTTCTTCAACATTCAGCATTGACATTTTTTTCAGGATCGTAACGTTAGTTGGCAGTCTTTGTTGAATTTCTTTTATGAGTTTCAGACTAAACTGAATGCATCTCTTCTTCAAATAAACTTTATTTTCTTCAGACAAACTTGACTCAGACAATTTATGTTCAAACATAAAGCTAAGGTTCGGATTTCCGTACATACATTCGCTTGGAACTGGTGTTGTCAACAAATCAACAGTTGGATAAACTATGTTTTGTGCGAGTGACTGTATGAGAAATACAAATGTATCTAGTAATTTAGTGGGGTCATTGTCTTCTCCTACAAAAGCTTTTATTGCTGTTTGTACGTCTTTTAAAGCATGTTTAAGGTAAAACATGTAAAGATGATTTGATCATCACAATACATCATGTACAAAAGATCGGCAGTGTAACAATTGTCTTGAACCACGGCAAGTGAAAAATGTAGCTTTAGTTCTTCCCACTGCTCCAGAATTCTTCGTATTGCTGGTTCAATTGAAAGCCAACGTGTTGCACAGACCTTCAAAATTTTTAGTGGCTGGTTTCCACAATTTATTGTCTCATAAACCTTTTTATATTCCTCTTGTCTTTTGGGTGAAATGGAGAACCAATTGTAGGTTTCCCGTACAAGAAACTCTATGTTTCTAGGTATGGTATTCACTGAGGCGTGCGAAACTGCAAGCTGAAGAGAGTGACAAATGCAACGGATCAATACCAAATACTTCAAGCCATATTCTCTCTTGAGTTGTTCGAAAAGCCCATTGTTTATTCCAATCATTGCAGAAGCATTATCTGTGCCAATTCCTACCATATTAGCGATTGGAAGTTTGAGATCTTTCAAAGAATTCACAAGAACAGCAGCCAGACTTCTTGCATCTTCAGTTTCTACTACAGCGAGTTTGAGAAATGCTGATCTAATGGTTTGGTTGTTTACACTATAGTACCATATAACGATACCTAGCATTTCAGATATTGATACATCTGTGGATTCATCTATTAGTACACTGTATTTTCGGTTACCTATATCTTCAACCAATGATTGTGTAAAATACGGACCCAAAACTTCAGTTATAATGTTAGTGCACTTTGTACGATGTAATTGCACATTTTTAGCACCCTCATCACCGGGAAATACCTTCTTGCACAGTATTACTAAATGATTTACAGCTAAAATAGAACAATGTTCAGCAATAAATAAAGAAAGGGCGCCTCCGCTCTGCTTGATATTCTAACTGTAGTTTTCGGAACAATTTTCACAGGTAAGGTGGTTTGTGTTTTTTTAAAATCAATTTTTTGTTTATGCTTAATAGTTTTCGAATGCTTTCTAATATCACACAATTTAGCATAAAACTCTGTTGCACATACTTGACATCTTACCTTGGATAAGTCTCCAACGACTGGTTTCAGCCACCCATTGAATTCAGGATCTGCTTCCCACGCGTCCCGATAGTTTTGAGCGTACTGCTTCTTCTTCTGCGGTAAATCCATTATGTAAGCCACCACAACATAAGTTTCAACAATTTATAATCACTGAAAATACATTAAAACTCAGGTGAACTAGAGGTCATGAAACAATCTACTCACTCGGTAACTCGATATCAGTCCTATTGTTCATTGTTTGAAACGTAATAATGTCTGAGATACCCCCACCGAATTGTTCTTGCGTTACCACTGTGCATATGGTAATAATTTGACTGCGAATTAACATTTCGAAAAATTAGAGGTTGCTGGACAGAAATGTATTTTATTATACTTAATATTATGTATGTTGTTTGTCAATTCGGAAAATAAAAGGATTCAAAAGTTGAAGAATTATAGGTCAATACGCTAGCGGGTAATGAATGATGAATTGTTCTATGGTCAAGGTTTTCTTACTCTGTAGGCAATTCCCACATTCAGGTTTACTAAATGCTGAACAATGCTACATGATCTGCTAAGAACTTAATTTAACTTAGTAAATATAGAACAAAGTCAGTGTAGTACCCATTCTACAGTTAAAATCTTAGTTTTGTTAATGAAAATACTGGCCCAAAATAATTTTAATTTGTACTTCAAAAGTCGTCAGTACTCCAAAAGTCGACAGATAAGTCGCTAAATAATTTCTGTCACTAAAAAGTTTTTTTTGGTCGCTAAATTGGCAACACTGCTGCTGACTTCCTACGAACGCTAAAGTGCGGTCTCTCCTGCCAACAATGCTTTCTGGTGCAGACAATCCCTGCTACCATTGCAAAATGTATCAATGCATGGTCTTTCCCACTCTTTTGTTAAAATGTATCCATACGCAGTCTCTCCCGCCCTTTTTAAAATTATATCAATTTGTGGTCTCTCTAGCCGACAATACTTTGGTGCAGACATTCCCTGCTACCACAATTATTTCCAACATGAGAAATATTAATTATTCTTACTTAATCCTATTAATAAAATATAAACATTTTTCATAAATTGTGGTTTGACAATAGACAATAGAAATATACGCGTCTTACACCGCGTATGCCAAAATGGCGTTATCCACTGGTGCATGTGCAACTGTGGTGTACCACGGGCGTTAGATGATATGGGTGAAAGACAGCTGTGGAGATGTGGATGGGTGAATATACGTGCAGCTCTTGAGCAACTAACAGCCCAGATGAACTAAGTGGCTACCAACAGCACCTCCTCAACAACTGCTCAACGAAAGTTGCTGCGTATGGGCATCCACACCAGGTGCCTGGTTCATGCAGCCATGATGTTCTTCATCGGCGACGAAGGCTGGAATTTGCCGATAATAGCACAGCTGGATGTCATTGAGTGGCGACAGGTGGTCTTTTCAGACGAATCACGTTTAAAAAAAAGTGGCTCTGAGCACTATGGGACTCAACATCTGAGGTCGTAAGTCCCCCAGAACTCAGAACTACTTAAACCTAACTAACCTAAGGACATCACACACATCCATGCCCGAGGCAGGATTCGAACCTGCGACCGTAGCGGTCGCGCGGTTCCAGACTGTAGCGCCTAGAACCGCTCGGCCACTCCGGCCGGCGAATCACGTTTCATGCTCCATCGGACGGATGGCCGTTGGCGTGTACGGTGAACGACCCAGGGACAATCGTTGGAAGGGTCCAGCCCAGAGGAAGGGACGTTATGATCTGGAGAATGTTTCCGTGGCATTTCCTGGGTGATCACGTCATTCTAAAATGCGTAATGGATCAACACAGGTATGCATCTATACTTGGGGACCATTTTAAGCCCTCCAAGCAGTTTGATTTTTCCTCGGTACGATGGTGTCTACCAGCAAGACAACGCAATGTGCTCCCAGTGTTCGTGCGTGGTTGGAGGAACACCAGGATGACTTTACCGTACTCGCCTGCCTGGAGTTAAAACCCAATCGAGAATCTGAGGTAGCACCCCGATCGACCTGTTCGCACCATCGAACCTCAACCGATAAGCCTAGCGCAGCTGACCACGACACTGGAGTCGCCTTATCCTTGTCGGTACCTTGCAGAACCTCAACTACTCTCGTCCTGCACGTCGTGGCGGTTTGTTTGTGTCGGCTCGATGGTGATGGTTGTCCCAGTCTGGTTGACATGGAACAGTGTCTGTCTATCGCGACGACTCCGATCTGTAGCTGTTAAACACAAACTCCTCGCTTGGTTGATCAGTTTCAGACACCATCTCCCTTACACTGATATCATCGTATCGATGTAGCAGCACACCGGAATGTGTAAGCAGCGCTTGTTTAAAATTGAAGCACCGGTGTTCGAAGTCTGTCTGTCTTCTTTACTTCGAACTCACAGCGACTGCACCACTCGGTACCGCAACAGCTTCCTTGATCTGAAACAATTAACCAAAAATGCTTCGCGTGTTCTCTATAGACTGATAAGCTTACGCGAACTTGGTAACTTTAGTTCTTATGCCCGGTTTGCGAATGATTGTTCAAACGCGGATAATAGGATATCTTGAATTACAAAGGCCATCACTCAAGCCGATGCCACATCATAGTTTTGCGAGGATGTTGATTTATTAATATAGTGTCGCTAAGGAGTCGGTACGGTGTTAATTCAACAACTAATACGACGTAGTTCCAGAGATAAAATACTCTTCTGACAACGTACGGAAAGCGTCGTATTTCGGTGTAAACTTGCTGTTCACTGTTAATAAAATCACTAAATCACCTCTAACTTCTGCGTTCTCTCAAGAAATAATTAATTTCCCAATTACACAGTAAATTTCCATTAAATGACATAGCCGACACGAAGCATTGCCGTTATATTGGAGTTTATTGAGCTTGTAATTATTTAAACCTGCACTGAAAACACACCGATCTGCCATTCAGGGTCTTGAATCTCTTTGCATCAGCGATTCTGCCACTGACTACAGCTTCCGACAACACGACGTAAGTTCTTCGTGATTACGTGTAGCTGTTTCCCACCCAAGGCTAATAATAGAGCTTACGTCAGCGGTTGGTATATTGCTGTGTCCTTTGATGTTCGTGACAATCACAGATCACGAAGGCTGAGTCCCACCGTTAATCAGGTATCACACGATTTACTTTTCTTTCACATATAATACCTGTTCCGTTAACTGGCTAAACCGTAAACGTTATTTTACTTCAGTCGAAATTGTGACTAGTACGTCAAGTCGATACAGGAAAACTTTTAAAACTTCAGATCGGTGTGAAACAATCTAATAGCGTTCAATAGGCTTAATAATATTGCGACGTCTACAATCGAGACTGAATGAACGTCTCCATTGCAGTGTTCAATTGTATTCGCAGCAAACTTACAGCTCGATGTGGCTACAAGTCTCTTCTTGTATAAATGTTATCTCTGATATATTTATGGTCTGGGGTTCAACCTTCGTAATGAATATATCTTGAATTATTTATTTAAAGTTTCAGGCTTCGTATCATCTAATAGTCTTTCATTTAGTTCTTTCCTTATAATAAACGTTATTAGTTACATAGCATTCCTGTTAGTCAAACTTGCAATAGTATTAATTTCGTTGTCAGTAGCTCCCGTCAAAGTCAATATAACTAATTTTGCTATTTCTTTTGCTACCAAAGAGCTTTTATTAGGGGTTCCATATTTGGGGTGTCACAACGTCCGTGCTGTAAAAGATGCTTAATCACGTTTTTGACAGGTGGACACATTGATGTGACTAGACGGTGTATTTTTCAATTTCTGTCAACTGCAGCTCTTAAAAACAAGAGGCGTGTAAAGAACGCCAGTTTATTGAAATCTAAGAGTTTTTCTATCTTTCACACTGTGGAGAAATGATTACTTCAAGCTGCTTCCACAGAATCCTATTGTTTCATTATTATTTGTATTTTATTCCTATAGGAGTCTGCGGAATGAAAACCGAAGACCGGAACAACAACGCCCCCTGTATTCGAATCGCCGTCCTCGGAGATGTCGGTGTGGGAAAGTCCGGTGAGTACTGGCACACGTTCATTCACCTTCACTGTTACTTCCACAAACTTCTCTAATATCTTCTTGTTGTTTTTCTTCTGTATCTACACAGTTTCTTTTTCACTTTTGATCAAACTGCGCTTAGTAATGTAACTAGCGTGTGATTATCTTAATGAGACTACAATCCTAGCTCATAAATTCCACCTTGTTCTTTACATAAATAAGAAATGTAGGTCCAGCGCAGCGGTAATTACAGGAAAAACAATCCCAATATGCTGTTGCAGATATCCTCATCTGACAGTCCACAACCACCCAATTCACTTAACTAATACACTACAACATCTTGGACTAACGCCCGATAGGAAACTAAATCGGAACACTAGTGTACTCAGCATCCAAAAGTAGGTCCTCAGTTTAAAATTACTGTACTGCCAAAACCACCGATATTCATAAAACTTACATCTACCGCACCCTTATCTGTGCCAATGTAGTATGGGTTGCCATTCATCCTACATTGAATCGCTCCATCGAAAACCTTGAAAGACAGGCATTCTGCCTCACGTGAGCCCCAAAACCCTACAGTCTTCCTCATGTCTGCTTACACAGCTCCCTCAACCAGCTCCACCTTCCCTTTATCTCCCAACAATCCACGTCCCAACCTAATTTCATTTGCCTTCTCTTCCCAAAACATGAACACATCCCCGAATTCTAACCTTTGTTATGTAAATGGAAATGAACAAATCCATTATTTTGTTCGACCTGAAAATAAGCAACACTAATAACAAGCACACCTTAGAAATTCATAGATAACCGACCACAACCGACACCATAATAAATCACAATTTTTGTGACCAAAATTCAAAAAATATACATTCTTGCACCGTATGATAAGCAGATATATACACCTACAACTCAGACCAGAAGTCGCAAACAGTTAAATAAGAAGACTAGCGTATGGCATATGAAAATGACCTAGATTAAGGCATAAAAACCAATCCCAGATACCATCCTATACAACAAAAGATAACATTCATACGAGAAATAAAAAAATTAAAAAATAAAAACACATAAGTACCTGCGAATAAATTAAATGCTACTTTAGAAAACAGATCTATAAAACTCGTTTTCAAAACACCCAACAGCTTCAGAACAAAAATCCATTCAGCAAATGCCACAATATCAAAATACTCGTATCACGGAATATATGTATTTAATTCTTGGAACTGAGAGAAATATTACATACAACAAATGTGACGTAACATCTAAATCACATATAGAGAACAAATGAGAAATTCCAACACTAACCCATCAAATTTCTTTCTACATCTAAAAACCCATAATTACGAAACAGAAAATATGGAACAGAAATCCATACACTACACAAAATTCCAAAAGGAATCAGTATGAGTATTTCAGAAAAATAGAAATTTACCTACACACAGAAAACAGCCTGCAAGATATCGTAAACCAAAAAACGGATCTAAAACATAAACTCTATTTAGATAACTTTATTAGAATTTTTAAACCATAAACTAAATTGAAACATACACCAAAAACTATGGAAACAGCAGCTAAGACCACTATATCCATGGTATAGATAAGCAAAGGTAAATATACAGCTTCTCTTGATCAAGCTACAATGTTGCAGTGTAGAACAAATCGTCAAATCTTACACAAAATTATTCGCAACAGAAGAGAGTAAGATAATTACAACAATACACAAATCCACTATATAAATACGTCATAACACTTTAATGTAAGTAAACTTTGATCAAATCAATAAGCTGTCAGAATAGAAACGATTGTCAAATCTTATGAATAACTTATAATTAATCGTAAGCAAGCAAATTTTGATAAGACACAGATGCAGTAAGTACATACGTTATGAACAACTTAACGTAATTATACCTGTGTACACATTCTATGTAAACTAGCAACTAAGAGAAGACATCCACACTGTGTATAATGGTTGAAGGTTATGCTAGAAAATGCAATAGCTTAGAAATAGGCTAATAATACAAAAGAATAATAAATTCTAAGCAGCTAATAGGAATAAAAGATTCATTAAAATAAATCCTGTTTGTTCAAAACCCTGCCGGCTTCGGGTGGCTACATTCACTTTCACATTTACACATTCAGTTTTAGAATTCACTGGTTGACAAAAAGAGACAAATCATGTGATGTTGATTAAGGAGACGTAAGTGAAAGCACTGGAAGGGGCAAAGTGGTAAGAGGTGAATGTACCAATGTGCTTACATATAGATCCAGTAACCTAGTAGTAATTTCACGCTTAACTCAAAAGTAGTCATTTGCACCATTTTCATATTTCCACACACTAATTCCACCTAAAAGGGCTCTAAATTGGGGATGAAACATGAACATTGAACATTAACTTATCGTGCACGTGTTAATATTTGAACACAGAAGTTATGGCCAACGGGGCACAGTGATGTTGTACACACGAAAGCATAGAAGATATTACAAGCTACGCAAATTATCACATGTTTATACAACCATGCTGTCAAATTACAAAAAAAAAAAAGAAATTATGACATAATACTGAAGTAACGTAATAGTAGTTTTTCTGAATTACATACGCACTTAATTACTGATAGCTGAAAAGAAATAGTGTTGAACTTTTGTTGTGATTGAAAGGGATCAATATTTGGTACATTATCTATTATACAGGTCAAATTAAAAATGTATGCATAAATGTGGCAATGAGTGTAAAGTAACCTACTAAACCAGTCCGTTAAAGCTTTGGAGTCTGGATTAATAAACAAATAGAGAAACGTTAAGAAGGCGATTTTAATCCTCCAGTTATTCTACTCACTGTCTCTCCACGTGGGTATAACCCATAGAATGTTGCGAAACTGTCAGAGAAGGTCTCCTATTGGATGTTGTTCAACTTGAACGTCACACGGACTTCGATTTCGGTTATGTGTTCAAAGTGTTGATCAGTCAGGTGAATTTCTGCCCTTTATCGTTATGTGGTAAGTTCGTATTGATAACATGAAGCGTCGCCAGTAGTGTTGATTTGCTCCAGAAAAGAACTGTTCATGGTGTGCATTTCAGTCAAGTCGTAGCAAGCATCCACCCGTCGTTGTTTTTGCTCGGTAGCCAGGACCTGTTGATCGAACTTCGCACACACTTTTGTCTTCTTCAAAAGCTTCTGGGAAATGTCTCGAACATTTGATTTAGCGGTGTTGCTTCATTGCCATTTGTGCCACAACATTGCCACACAACGTTCGCATGTCTGTTAGTTGGTAATGATGACGACGTGGTGGTGTGGGCATACGATAACAAGGTCTTTGCGCTCAAACTAAAATTTCTGAGGAAAGTGTGGATAAAGGCAGTAAAATTATTGTAATGTGAAGTGCAAATGATAACAGAACGGAAGTCCTATAAACGGTCTTGTGAAACTTTGAAAAATTGTACAAGACTGTGCTTAAACTGATATACAATATTTTTAGCGCAACGCAATCTGACTTTCAAAAATCCCTGCGAAAGAATGGCCCTGAGTAACATTAAACTATACCTTTCAGAAATCACTTACCTCACAAAAAACTTCATTACTCGAACTACTGCAGTACAGCGAGCGCCACTACTGCCAGCTAAATAAAAGATTCAAACTACGGAAGGCACTAACTACTGATAGGGATAGTTAGGAAATGAAAGATATTAATAGAGACCAAACAATGTATTTACCTTAGTATCATCAAAAGTCGTAATATATATAGCGGTTCATGACAAATTACAAAACTCCGCCATCTCTCTCCCCACATCCACCACTGCTGGCGGCTCACCTCCAACTGCGCAACGCTACGCGCTGTTAACATCCAGCTGCCGCTGCCCAACACTACAATGGCAGACAACAATGCAAACTAGCCACAGACTGCACACAGCACAGCCAGTGATTTTCATATTGAGCGCTACGTAACGTTGCCAATAAGAAAACATAAACAGCCTACTTACACTTGTAAAGCAACAAAAATCACGGTGTCAGGTAAAAAACTTAAAAGAGAAAGGGAAAAAGGACTGGAATTAATTTCAGATAATACAGCTGATAGCTATGTTGGGCAGATCGCTGACATAATACGAATGACGCCAGTCTCAAACACGATATAATTTCCAGTCTAAAATCTTCGGCCAGAGTCCAGATACTTCGCAAAATTTTAAAACCCTTAACTGCATTCGTCTCGTTATCAGTTAAAACAGAGAGCAGATCCCCACCTAAATTTACCTCTGTCCAAAATATGAAACAAACTGAGTTAAAATGTGGCGTATAGGGATTCACATACCACAGGCATCTTACCTGGGGCGTCCTCTCACCAGAGTAGGGAGCCGACTGTTAGGAGAGGTGGGTCAGGATCGCTGGAGTAACTGACGTGCGGAACACCACGGCCAGCCAGTCGCCTTCACCAGCCACAGCTTATTGTACTTCAATGGCAGCCTCTCTTCCTCCCACAACTGCATGAATCTCTGGCATCAGTGAAATGACAGCTTGCAGAGGGATGCCACAGTCTATCACGGCATATTCCCAGCAGGCGTCCCAGGTACTTGGTCTACTTCTTGGTTTCCCCAAATTCCCACATGTTCCAGTATTCAGAATAATAGTTTCCCTATTGCTGGAGAAAGTACGGTTGACCATATGTTGGCTGGACCTTTTCCTCTGATGGGCACTAATGGAGCAGACGAGAAACTATTTGCTCTGAAGACGCCTCATCTGCTCCAGCGCTCTGCGGTTAATACAGCCCATTCACGCAAAACGAAATGTAATATCTGCAGCACGATCCCTCTTATAATTCGTCAAGTACAAATTGACTTTGGGCTCACGTAACAGCCAATATAAAGATCTGCTCCAACCTTGGAGTAAAGCTTCAAAATCGCCACACCCATCTCTAAAAGCCAATTTTTCTCGTGCCTGCCTTTGGGTCCCTTTGTTCGTTGTCAAATATGAAAAAGCCTTTCCACTGGTGGCCGAACAGCAAAATAGAATGCAGACGCATTTGGAGTGGACACACACAGACAGTGCAGAAATTAAAACCCCTCTTTTAAGCTCAAGCCTCCAACCGTCGACTGGTCAGTTTCCACTGACGAGTTGTTGTTAGTGTTCCAGGGCTTGAGGATGATCAAAACACGGAGGCGGCATCAACAAGCAAATAACACTGGACAGGGAGTTTAATTACCGACTTCACATTATCAATAGTTAAGGAAAGAGAATCGCACTTGAAACGCTACTCTGAGGGCCGATCGGAAAGGATAAGAGTGCCGGGAATTTATACTATTCCTTGCGAATGCGGCAAGAATTACGTGGGCCAGTCTGTGAGAACCGTTGCCGACCGCTGCATCGAGCACCAACGCCACCTGAAATATAGGTATTTGGAAAAATCAGCGGTGGCTGAACATAGCCTGCTTAACAAGCATAAGATTTTTTTTTGAAGAAACCAGAGTAATAGCTCACACATCGAATTACTGGGACTCTGTGATCCGGGAAGCAGTCGAAATTAGACTTAGCGATAATAACTTTAATAGAGACAACGGCTATGCACTTAGCAACACTTGGAAGAGTGCACTGGATAAAGAAAAATCGCAGAGAAAAACTTCTCGCACTTTACCTCCTGATTTAAGGGATGGCGCTGCAAGCAACGCGGGATAGCAACTACATCTATGGAAGTAGAGGGCACCACTTCGCTACGCGCCGTATCGCTGACGTATTGCAGCCAATAAGAAGCCGTCTTTTGCATATAAAAGTGGGAACCTCGCTAGTTCACGACAGTCAGTTTTAGCCCTGACGACGACCATGGAGGTAGTGGTCGAAAGCTCGGAGATTTATCCTGATTTGACGCGGCATGTACACCGAGAAAGTTTTACCCAAGGATAACACCAATTCGATATCTACAACAGTGTAATATGGTCTTCAGTCGGACGACTAGTATGATGTGACTTTCCATTCTGCTCTATCCTGTGTAAGCCTCTTCATCTCCGACTAACAACTGCACCCTACATCCTTCTGAATCTGTCTACTGTATTCATCTCTTGGCCTGCCTGTACGATTTATACACCTCCTGCATCCGTCCAGTACTAAATATATCTCAGAACGTGTCCATCAACCGGTCGCTTCCATACATGGTTACACACCATACAAATGCTTTCAGAAAAAACTTCCTAATACTGAAACCTATACTCGATGATAACAAATGTCTCTTCCTCAGAAACGCTTTTCTTGCCATTCCCAGTCTACATTTTATATCCTCTCTACTTCGACCATCATCAGTTATTTTGCTGCCAAAATAGCAAACTCATCTACTAAATTAAGCGTCTCATTTTCTGATCTAATTTCCTCAGCATCGCCTAATTTAATTCGTCTACATTCCATTATCCTCGTTTTAGTTTTGTCGGTGTTCATTTACTCTTTTCGAGACACTGTCCATTCGTTCAACTGCTCTTCCAAATCCCTTGCTGTCTCTCATAAAATTACAATCTCATTGGCAAAGCTCGAAGTTTTTATTTCTTCTCACTGGACTTTAATTCCTGCTCCAAATATTTCATTTATTTTCTTTATTGCTTGCTCAATATACAGATTGAATAACAGCAGGGATAGTCTACAGCCATATATCACTCCCTTCTCAACCAGTGCTTGCTTTCCATTCCCTTCGATTCTTATAACTGCCGTCTGGCTTCTGTACAAATTGTAAACAGCCTTTCTCTTCCTGTATTTTATCCCTGACACCTTCAGAATCTGAAAGACAGTATTCTAGTGAATACTGTCAAAAGCTTTCTCTATGTCAATAAATGCTATAAATTTACGTTTACCTTTCCTTAACCCGCCTTCTATGCGAACTCGAAGAGTCATTATTGCTTCGCATTTTCCTGCATTTCTCCGGAATCAATACTGATCTTCAACGAGGTCAGAATCTACCAGTTTTTCCATTCTTCTGTGAAGAATATGTGTTAGTATTTTGTAACCGTGATTTATTAAACTGGTAGTTCGCGAATTTTCACACCTGTCAGCGCCTGTTCTTTTCATTTTTTTTGGCTTGGAATTATTATATCCTTCTTGAAGACTGAGAGGTCTGACTGTAAGAAGATGAGATCATCAAAATCCCCATCAGCCGGCCGAAGTGGCCGTGCGGTTACAGGCGCTGCAGTCTGGAACCGCAAGACCGCTAGGTCGCAGGTTCGAATCCTGCCTCGGGCATGGATGTTTGTGATGTCCTTAGGTTAGTTAGGTTTAACTAGTTCTAAGTTCTAGGGGACTAATGACCTCAGCATTTGAGTCCCGTAGTGCTCAGAGCCATTTGAACCATTTTTGAAAATCCCCATCCATTACCTTCCACTGCATGCACATGACTAGTGGCGAGAACAGCCGAATGAAAACAATTGATTCAGTCAGTTGTTTGAAAACAGTCGACTCATTTGGTTGTAGTTTTAAGGATGAGTTGAATTATTCATTCATTGTTATAAATGAAATAAGCGTCGTACATTTCTTTTCATCATTTAAAATGTGTTAATATAATGCTGTTGTTTCAGTGGTTCCAGATGAAAGAACTAATTAAGGTGATGTATCGTTGGGGTTACAAGGTTGAATAAAAAAGTTCCCTTAGGGTACTTGAAGAAGAAAGGAACATGGTCAAATTGTGGTGACTCTTTGAGTTCCGTTTTACTCAAAATGCGCGATGAAATCCATCAAATAAAAATCATTGGAATCTATCGGTTAAACACTTCTTAAGCCTTTTGTTTTAATGGAATTTACGGGCTACGTACATACAAAATCATAAGCACGCTTTCCTATTTATAATTCACAGACTATGAAAAGCGTCAGATACAGTTTTTCACGGGTATGAAGAAGTACTATGTCAGATACAGTTTTTCACAGTCAAACTATGGTATTTCAGTTTCATCAATAAGCCTATTTCTAGCCAAACTGTAAGCAGTTAGTAACCGAGTTCGCACCCCTTTGGACCGTTGGTCGCGACTATTGGACTCCCATCATCCCTGGCGCACTCAGTTCTGAGCAGGAACAATCGATCGGTTTGGTGTTATTAAGTCATTGTAGTTGACTGCGTGACTGCACTCCGTTATCACCTATTAGCACTGTTGCCATCGCTCTGATATTTGTTTTCTATTTAGTGCCAAGAAGTAGCTTTTAGTTTAGTTGTCGTGCTCGGGCAGCCTCGTAGTAAGCGGCTTGTTTCACGGTAAGAGGGAAATCCGAGTTCGAGTCGAGGTCCTGCACAAATTTTCATTGTCATCATACGATTACGGATTGTCCAGATTCGCAGCTGCGAATACATTTCATGTACCACCATAGTGTGTCTTCGATTAGTCTTTTAATTTATTAAGGGGTGTTGTGCTACTTACAACTAAATGTATCATCAATCCGAAAATTGTTCTGACGAACGCTACAGTGCTTTGCTAGGCATGGTCCTGTTGGATGTGTTATGCTTTTGCTTTCCTCTGGCCTTTGAACTGACTTACCCAACCAGTTATGGGGGAAGGGGGGGGGGGGGGGCGTGCAGTTTAAGGCGAATTCCCACCACAGTGCATCTTGACTTTTTTCCATCACCAAACATTGCCCGAGGTAAACGAAGTTACGAGTGACAGACAAAAATGCTAAAATTGACCGGAAATCGAACATGAGACCTTTGGTTTTGTAGTCTGGCACTTAATCAAATTTTTTTCTTCAAGAAAACAGCAGAAGCACCAGTTGGTGAAACCAAAAATTAACCCTCTTCTTGTCCGTTAAAATGAAAGATTTAAGTTACGAAGGCAAATCGAAAGATATTTCATACTGCTTTGGGTGAATTAATTGGGAAAAAATCGTACGTGAAATCTCATTCTTGGATTAAAACAATAATTAAATGTCTCTGAGAACTCTATAGGTATTTAAGATGCTTCTTTTAATGAAACTCCTTTTCACTGATGTATTCTATGTAGTCTTCTACCACTGAGGCAACGAGCCACACGTGGGAATGTTGACACTTTTGCAAACCTCTTCGCATATTTGTCCTCTTTATATCACATGAGATTAACGATTTGTCACGACAAGAAAAGAAAAGATGAAAACATAGCTTTTGTCAGATTCGGAAAACAGTCCATTAAATCTCCGAATATTAGACCTATGTCTCTTCTCTGACACCTACACAGAGCTACAGTAGTAAACTGGAACACTGCGTTAAAAACAGCGAAAATGTTTTCATAGATACAATAGTCTTAAAATGACAATCATTTCTATTAGTCTTCTGAGAGAAATTAGTCTCTTATTTAGACCTTTCGGTGTGGACTGTTCTCAAGAGAATAGTCTTGGGTAGAACGAATATCAACACTTTACGTTCTACAATTAGAGGCACGAAATTTTAGCAGATAGTATTCTGTGGTAAAAATGAAAACAATGAATTTATCCATCAACGCGTTGACAGTAGACATTGAGGTTTAGTTAATGAAACGACAAGAGAATAAACACTTGTGGTTGAGAAATAGCATTAGCGGTTGGTGTAACAAGTATTGGCATCGGTGTGAATAAAGATTGAGTAACAGAAGTAGGTACTAAGGGCAACACATTCACACAGCTATTTTTAGCAGTGAATCGAAATTAACACCAGACACAGCGACCGTGAATCACTTGGTCACCTCTCAAGATGATAATGAATAAATAAATAGAACGGTAGTAGAAACTGGTAATAGAACACAAGACAAGGAATGTAAAAGTAGTAGTTTTGGCAGAATGAATCACTGTCAGTGATAAAGACTAGTGTAAATAAAAGAGAGTGGAACACTGTTTCTTAAGTTCTACGACCAGATTTCTGCTGAATGTAGTGAACAAACGACGATAGAATAAGATACATTCGACACGAAAGGAGGAAGAGCCAGACATCTAGCAACAGAAACTGATCCCGGTTAAAACTTCGTGATCCGGAACACAAGACCGACACTCAGAGGAGTAAAATCAAGAACGTGGCATGTAAAACGTTTACACATTAATGACTTAAGAAAGAATAAAAAAACTGAAAAATCGATCAGGTAACAAGAAACATACTGCGTATAAGAGTCGAAGCCCGTTGAGCAAAATAATAAGTAAGGAAACATAGTAATATCCAGAGGCTTATATATAAAGAAAACGTAGCTGTTGAAACCTGTGAACCCCTCAGGAGATGTTCCAGGTTATCGATGAAAGAATGAAAGACGACATCGAACCCCTAAGAGAATTAATGAATTAAAACATACAAATAATTTAAAATAAACAAAATATTGTTTTTAGTGCTATCCGAACATAGCACGGCATCGAAAGTGATCAGTATCACATAAAATGTCACAGAAATGGGCGGTCCAAGAAGGAATCTTTGGGTACTCTTGACTGGCGCTTGCTCGATGAATTATGGAGCCACACGAGTGGTGAAATATGAAAAGAAATCTAAACCTGAGACAGGATTCATGGGCACTTCAGTGGTAATGATAACTTTGTTCCTTCACTATGTTTACTTTCAACGTAATAGGCGCAACCTAAAGTGGTCAAAATAAGACCAAGGTTCATAAGTATGATTTCTAGAATTTTCGTTAACTGGTGGTTACTGACGAACGTCGACTACAACCACAAAATCGCAGAAAAGGCGATCTATTTCTAAACTCGCATTATACATTTTAAGGATTCATAACGGGCACGGATTAGATTTCATTCAAATACCAACTAATGTTCAGTGCCAAGAGGCTAAAGTTAACCACTGTGATAACATTTAAACAGGAGCCGATCTCTTCATCATCATCATCATCATCATCATCATTTAAGACTGATTATGCCTTTCAGCGTTCAGTCTGGAGCATAGCCCCCTTATACAGTTCCTCCAAGATCCCCTATTCAGTGCTAACATTGGTGCCTCTTCTGATGTTAAACCTATCACTTCAAAATCATTCTTAACCGAATCCAGGTACCTTCTCCTCGGTCTGCCCCGACTCCTCCTACCCTCTACTGCTGAATCCATGAGTCTCTTGGATAACCTTGCTTCTCCCATGCGTGTAACATGACCCTACCATCTAAGCCTGTTCGCCCTGACTGCTACATCTATAGAGTTCATTCCCAGTTTTTCTTTGATTTCCTCATTGTGGACACCCACCTGCCATTGTTCCCATCTACTAGTACCTGCAATCATCCTAGCTACTTTCATATCCGTAACCTCAACCTTGTTGATAAGATAACCTGAATCCACCCAGCTTTCGCTCCCATACAACAAAGTTGGTCGAAAGATCGAACGGTGCACAGATAACTTAGTCTTGGTACTGGCTTCCTTCTTGCAGAAGAGAGTAGATCGTAGCTGAGCGCTCACTGCATTAGCTTTGCTACACCTCGCTTCCAGTTCTTAGACTATGTTGCCATCCTGTGAGAATATGCATCCTAAGTACTTGAAACCGTCCACCTGTTCTAACTTTGTTCCTCCTATTTGGCACTCAATCCGTTTATATTTCTTTCCCACTGACATTACTTTCGTTTTGGAGATGCTAATCTTCATACCATAGTCCTTACATTTCTGATCTAGCTCTGAAATATTACTTTGCAAACTTTCAATCGAATCTGCCATCACAACTAAGTCATCCACATATGCAAGACTGCTTATTTTGTGTTCACATATCTTAATCTCACTCAGCCAGTCTATTGTTTTCAACATATGATCCATAAATAATATGAACAACAGTGGAGACAGGTTGCAGCCTTGTCTTACCCCTGAAACTACTCTGAACCATGAACTCAATTTACCGTCAACTCTAACTGCTGCCTGACTATCCATGTAAAGACCTTTAATTGCTTGCAAAAGTTTGCCTCCTATTCCATAATCTTGTAGAACAGACAATAACTTCCTCCTAGGAACCCGGTCATATGCCTTTTCTAGATCTATAAAGCATAGATACAATTCCCTGTTCCACTCATAAGACTTCTCCATTATTTGCCGTAAGCTAAAGATCTGGTCCTGACAACCTCTAAGAGGCCTAAACCCACACTGATTTTCATCCAATTGGTCCTCAACTAATACTCGCACTTTCCTTTCAACAATACCTGAGAAGATTTTACCCACAACGCTGATTAAAGAGATACCTCTGTAGTTGTTACAATCTTTTCTGTTTCCATGTTTAAAGATTGGTGTGATTACTGCTTTTGTCCAGTCTGATGGAACCTGTCCCGACTCCCAGGCCATTTCAATTATCCTGTGTAGCCATTTAAGACCTGACATTCCACTGTATTTGATGAGTTCCGACTTAATTTCATCCACCCCAGCCGCTTTATTGCACTGCAATCTATTGACCATTTTTTCCACTTCCTCAAATGTGATCCTATTTCCATCATCATTCCTATCCCATTCTACCTCGAAATCTGAAACATTACTGATCGTATTTTCACCTACATTGAGCAACTCTTCAAAATATTCCCTCCATCTGCCCAAGGCATCCACAGGATTCACCAGCAGTTTTCCTGACCTGTCCAAAATGCTTGTCATTTCCTTCTTACCTCCCTTTCGAAGACTGCTAATTACACTCCAGAATGGTTTTCCAGCAGCTTGACCCATAGTATCCAACCTGTTTCCAAAGTCTTCCCACGATTTCTTCTTGGATGCTGCAATTATCTGTTTGGCTTTGTTTCTTTCTTAAACATAACTTTCTCTGCCTACCTGGGTTCTGGTATGTAGCCATTTTTGATACGCCTTCTTTTTCCTTTTACAGGCTGCCTTGACTGTATCATTCCACCAAGCTGTTTTCTTCATCCTACTTTTACACACTACTGTTCCAAGACATTCTTTAGCCACTTCTAGTACTGTGTCCCTGTACCTTGTCCATTCCTTTTCCAATGACTGTAATTGACTACATTCAACTAACTGGTACCTTTCTGAGATCGCTGTTATGTACTTGTGCCTAATTTCCTTATCCTGAAGTTTCTCCACTCTTATCCTCCTACATATGGACCTGACCTCTTGCACTTTTGGCCTCACAATCCCAATGTCACTGCAGATTAAATAATGATCAGTGTCATCAAAGAATCCCCTGAATACACGTGTGTCCCTCACAGCCTTCCTGAATTCCTGATCTGTTATTTTATAGTCAATGACAGATCTGGTTCCCCTGCCTTCCCAAGTATACCGGTGAATGTTCTTATGTTTAAAAAGGGAGTTTGTGATTACTAAGCCCATACTGGCACAGAAATCCAAGAGTTGTTTCCCGTTCCTGTTGGCCTCCATATCCTCTCCAAATTTACCCATAACCTTTTCATACCCTTCTGTTCGATTTCCAATCCTGGCGTTAAAATCACCCATGAGCAGAACACTGTCCTTGTCCTTTACTCTAACAACTACATCACTGAGTGCCTCATAAAAACTATCCATCTTATCTTGATCTGTCCCTTCACAATGCGAATATACTGACACAATCCTAATTTTCTTGCTAGACACTGTCAAATCTATCCACATCAGTCGTTCATTTACATACCTTATTGCAACTACGCTGGGTTCCATTTCTTTCCTGATGTAAAGCCCTACACCCCATTTTGCTATTCCTGCTTTGACTCCTGACAGGTAGACCGTGTATTCTCCCACTTCCTCTTCTTTCTCACCCCTTATCCGGATGTCACTACCAGCTAAAACGTCCAGCCCCATCTTACTTGCAGCCTCTGCCAGCTCTACCTTCTTCCCAGAGTAGCCCCCATTGATATTAATAGCTCCCCATCTCATTACCATTTGTTTGCCAAGTCGTATCTTAGGAGTCCCTGGTTTGTCAGTTAGAGGTGGGACTCCGTCACCTCCAAAGGTCCGAGGCATTTTGCTCTGATTGTTGCCAGCATCATATTTAAAGTATCAGGGAAGCAGGTTGCTAGCCTTACTTGCCCCGAGTCCCATTGGGTTTTACCCCTAACGGGAGGGACCAACCGGTGGATTTGATAGTCTTTGCCGTATGAGCACAAAGGTGACCACGACTCAGAATATGTCCGAGATGCCCAGCCTTATTCCAAAGTAACTGGTATCCCGACTGTCGGGACCACTTACTTGGCCACTCATACCCTCTTGGTGGAAGAAAATTCGTTAGATACGACGCCATGTTAAGTACTTACCTTGCGAGTATGAGAAGACAGGTATTCGAACAATATTCTGGTAAGGAAGCAGAAGCCAGAAATGAAAATACTCTACGAAAAATTAGCAGATAGACCTTCTATTGCTCCAGTAAGTGAGCTAGTGTTATAGTAGACACACACTCAAAGGCTCCAAATCACCGTGCGATTATGTAAGTTTAGGTCTTCCGTGGTTCTCAGTGTTTCGTAAACTCCATATGAAACTGAAAAAAAAATTTGTCTGAATATCTTGAAATGAAGCTAATTTAAATTCACTGTCAGCCATTAAAATTGCAATACCATGAAGGCTGTAGGCAACAAACGTCAAATCAGCGTAAAGTTGTTTTCCTACCTCTCCTTTCTCTGAAGCAGCGAAAGTTTTCAGAGAGGGGGTTCAACTGAATGAAGTTGAATGACTTGTATGTAACAAATGCAGACAACAACCGCCACAAGTGGACAACACTTCATTTGCTGGTGGTAAGTGATTATGTTTCCGCACTTGATTCGTGCTTGGAAAAGGAAGTGCCCATGTTCAGTACAGAGAGCTGCATGAGAATAATAGACATTTTTTCTACCACTATCAACTAAAAATTATACAACGGGGCTTGTGTCTGACTGGTATTGAAGATCGACAATATCATTTTGTGTAATCATTCTCAGCATAACTTGGACAAAAATTACTGCAAGATACTTTAAATGACTGATAATGTATCTCAAGGCCGCTTTGCACTGTGTTCAAAGAGATATGAATGACTGAAAACGGTATATGTCATTTCGTTTCCCAACTATTCGTTGCTGGCTTCTCTGTTCATGCCATTGAATATTCTGAGACATATTGAATGAATACATGTGAATATGTGTCAATTTTCGAGACCAGAAAAGTACTCTGTAAATGATAACAACAGGTCACACACACTAGTTTAATCTTATTTACAGCTAGCGGAAAATAAGTACACGGGCAGACACTTACAGAATAACTAAACTCTGCTGCGCAGAAAACGGAAAACAAATTGGAAGCAATAGAAGCACCATTACATTTTCTACTCTAGCAATCGAATGTTGTATATGTACGTCTTTTTGGGAAGTTCTGATTTGAAATACAGATCGCTGGTATCTTTCATAGAACATCTGCGTTTTACAATACCGACTTAAACGCAATTTGTGTGCACGTAATTAAAAAGTAGAAAGGTGCATATACGAGTTAGAGCTAGGCTCTGCCTTTAATATTAGTAAGAGAAACCTGGTCAGGTCTTGCAGAAAGTGTCATCACTTATGACTCTATGCTGTTCATTTTTGGAACACAACCTACGACCAGCTTAGAGACAGAAGTGATGACACTTTCTGCAGGACCTGACCATCATTTGGCAGGACAATGCTCAAGCACGTACAGTGCAAGCTGTTACTGATTTGTTTGACTGATGGGGCTGCTAAGTGCTATACCACCTACTGCACTCCCCTGACTTAAGCCCTCGTGAGATCAACTCGATTTCTAAACTGAAGGAAACACTTCACGGCATTCGCTTCAGAAGTGCTACAAATTCGTCGGGCAATAGACCGCGCCGCTCGAACTGTCAACACAAATGGCGCTGCTAAGAGTATCCTACGACTTCCACATCGCTGGTAACGTGTTATACACAATGCTGGTGACTACTTTGAAGGTCAGTAAAACTTTGAAACACGCATCTCTTCTTAACGAGATGTAAATAAATAGTTGCCACTATTAAAGTTCCAACCCTCGTATTCGAAGAGACAGATTTGTGCACCAATTGTCCACATATAGAGTGTGCACATTTCCCAAATAAGTTCCCACAAGTGTTGTCACAAGATTGACAGTAATTCCCAAATTGTATCCATTGACAACTGTGTCACACTTTGCGCCAGTACAAACTAAAAATTCACGTATAAATCCGATATCTGCAATGAGGGTGGCCGCCCAACCCGACGACGTCTGGACGAGGCTTCACTTTGGTTTCACCACATGTTCAAGACCCTCACGACAGCACTCTTCGAACACCCGACAAATCGTGCAGGTTTCGAAATGCTCGTGCCGAGCGTCCGGGCCATCACAGTATGCCCTCGTCAAACTCAGATAGATCGCTCGTCTTCCCCATTCTTGATACGAACAGTGCACTCAATGATACTACATGAATCGTGCATGTGTCCGACTGGCAGTCATTCATCGTCAGGTGACGCTGCTATCGCTTGGACGGATTTACACCGATAGAAGGTCGATGGTCATAGTGATCTGCCTGATCAGTGTGTGTGAGTGTGTATGTGTATAACGTTTGCATTCGTGACACGCTCAGTTCCGGTTGCAGATACAGAATGAAGAATAAATGAAGCACTTGGAGATGGGCATGCGATTGCTCATCCAGATTCAAGACAAAAGTTTCTCTAGAACAATTTGATCGGGAGCATTTTGAAAATACGTGCATGAAAATAAGGATCTCGCAGCGCTGTCACATCGTGCAGCGAATCGGAGTGTGCAGATGAATATGTATCACTCCACATTACCGTATCAGCCGTTGTAGCTCATTGAGAAGCCGGCCGGTCAGAGTGACCGAGCGGTTCTAGGCGCTACAGTCTGGAGCCGCGCGGCCTCTACGGTTGCAGGTTCGAAACCTGCCTCGGGCATAAATGTGTGTGATGTCCTTAGGTAACTCAAGTTTAAGTAGTTCTAGGTTCTAGGGGACTGATGACCTCAGATGTTAAGTCCCATAGTGCTCAGAGCCATTTGAACCATTTTGAGAAGCCGGCGCGGTAGCTCAGCGTGTTTGATCAGAGGGCTGGTGGCCCTACATACACTCCTGGAAATTGAAATAAGAACTTTATTGACACATTCCTGGGGTCAGATACATCACATGATCACACTGACAGAACCACAGGCACATAGACACAGGCAACAGAGCATGCACAATGTCGGCACTAGTACAGTGTACATCCACCTTTCGCAGCAATGCAGGCTGCTATTCTCCCATGGAGACGATCGTAGAGATGCTGGATGTAGTCCTGTGGAACGGCTTGCCATGCCATTTCCACCTGGCGCCTCAGTTGGACCAGCGTTCGTGCTGGACGTGCAGACCGCGTGAGACGACGCTTCATCCAGTCCCAAACATGCTCAATGGGGGACAGATCCGGAGATCTTGCTGGCCAGGGTAGTTGACTTACACCTTCTAGAGCACGTTGGGTGGCACGGGATACATGCGGACGTGCATTGTCCTGTTGGAACAGCAAGTTCCCTTGCCGGTCTAGGAATGGTAGAACGATGGGTTAGATGACGGTTTGGATGTACCGTGCACTATTCAGTGTCCCCTCGACGATCACCAGTGGTGTACGGCCAGTGTAGGAGATCGCTCCCCACACCATGATGCCGGGTGTTGGCCCTGTGTGCCTCGGTCGTATGCAGTCCTGATTGTGGCGCTCACCTGCACGGCGCCAAACACGCATACGACCATCATTGGCACCAAGGCAGAAGCGACTCTCATCGCTGAAGACGACACATCTCCATTCGTCCCTCCATTCACACCTGTCGCGACACCACTGGAGGCGGGCTGCACGATGTTGGGGCGCGAGCGGAAGACGGCCTAACGGTGTGCGGGACCGTAGCCCAGCTTCATGGAGACGGTTGCGAATGGTCCTCGCCGATACCCCAGGAGCAACAGTGTCCCTAATTTGCTGGGAAGTGGCGGTGCGGTCCCCTACGGCACTGCGTAGGATCCTACGGTCTTGGCGTGCATCCGTGCGTCGCTGCGGTCCGGTCCCAGGTCGACGGGCACGTGCACCTTCCGCCGACCACTGGCGACAACATCGATGTACTGTGGAAACCTCGCGCCCCACGTGTTGAGCAATTCGGCGGTACGTCCACCCGGCGTCCCGCATGCCCACTATACGCCCTCGCTCAAAGTCCGTCAACTGCACATACGGTTCACGTCCACGCTGTCGCGGCATGCTACCAGTGTTAATGACTGCGATGGAGCTCCATATGCCACGGCAAACTGGCTGACACTGACGGCGGCAATGCACAATTGCTGCGCAGCTAGCGCCATTCGACGACCAACACCGCGGTTCCTGGTGTGTCCGCTGTGCCGTGCGTGTGATCATTGCTTGTACAGCCCTCTCGCAGTGTCCGGAGCAAGTATGGTGGGTCTGACACACCGGTGTCAATGTGTTCTTTTTTCCATTTCCAGGAGTGTAGTTTGAAAAACTGTGTGAAGCAGTCAACTATCAAACTGAAAAGGTGCCATGTGACGTCCCCCCCAGACCAAACTCGAAGAACAGAAGTAGAGGGCTCGGACACCAAACCTACCTCCATCATGGAGCTATGGTTGCTTTTTTTAATTTTAGACGTCCGTTCCCTTGTTCTCGTCGTTTGTAAGCAGGACATCATTTTGTCACATGACAGTAGCCTACACACGACAGGGGGATCCATTCTCGTCGTTTGTAAGCAGGACATCATTTTGTCACATGACAGTTGCCTACACACGACAGGGGGATCCATTAAACTGCCTGCCTATGTCCTCCGACCGCTCAAAATCAAAACTGATCCTGTCAAGTTCGTGTAAGACGGCTTACTGAAGGAGTACACAAATAATGAATATGTCGACGTTCTTTAATTGCTGGGTGCATCCGATAACCAAGCTGTTGCTGCTCGTGCGTATGCTGCACGGTACCCTCAAAGGAGCCATGCCGATAAGAATATTTTTTCTCGCCTGGAGCAACGCTTTCGGGAAAACGGCAATCTTCGTCCACAAGTAATGTACAGAGGTTGTCCGAGGACTAGACGTACTCCACAAACAGAGGAAGCGTTTCTTGAAACCGTTCACGAGTGGCGTGGTGGAGTGCCCCTGATATTGCATGGCAGTTCCAGATATCTAGCCAATGGCCTTGCCGCAGTGGTAACACCTGTTCCCGTCAGGTCACCGAAGTTAAGGGCTGCCAGGGGCTGTTAGCAAAAGAAATGCACTTAGGCCAGTTGACTTGAAGGAGAAGTAGCAGCACAAGTCATGAAAACTGACAACGCCTGGGAGAGCGGTGTGCTGACCATGAGCCCGTCCTTATCCGCAGTCTAAGGCTTGAGGACGACACGGCGGTCGGTCGGTATCGTTGGGCCTTCAAGGCCTGCTCCGGAGGTGTATGTTTTTTGTTTTGAAGTTCCAGATATGTCAAAGGGTGGTTGTTGAAGTGTTGTAAGATGAAGAACTGCATTCGTAAGTTATCATTAGACGTTAACTCAACACCAGAGGCCTCAAGACCGCATTCGACGAGTACAGTTTTGTGAACGGTTTTTGCTCCAAGTGGAAGAAAAGGAACATTTTATAAATAACGTGATACTGACTGACGAATCTCTCTTCACCTGTGAAGGTCTTTTGAACCTCCAAAACAGCCATTATAGATTGGAACACAACCCATATGTCTCACCCGTTAACTCAACACCAGAGGCCTCAAGACCGCACTCGACGAGTACAGTTTTGTGAACGGCTTTTGCTCCAAGTGGAAGAAAAGGAACATTTTATAAATAACGTGATATTGACTGACGAATCTCTCTTCACCTGTGAAGGTATTTTCAACCTCCAAAACAGCCATTACGGATTGGAACACAACCCATATGTCTCACCCGTGAACATGTCTGCACGCTTTGGTATAAACCTGTGGGCTAAAATCGTTAGAGGAGTGCTTTTGGATCCATACCCATTTCTGAACAAGTTGAATGCGCCCCTGAAAGCTACATTTCTTCGTAATACTTTCCATGACGCATTAGAGAACGTTCCACTTGGTGCTCGGTAACAGCTGTGGTTTCCGTGTGGTCGTTCACCGCCACACTATGGAATGGAAGTGCGTAACTATTTAAATGAAGTGTTTCCAGCGAAATGGACAGGTTGCGGAGGTCCAGTGTTACGGATTTTAAACCAGTGTAGTTTTATTTGTGGGGGCACTTAAAAGAACAAAATTATAGCACTCAGCCGATGGATGTACACGGCCTAATAAGTCACGTGCATGCTGCTTCGGCAATGGTGGAAGCAGGTCTGTTTCGTATGGTGCAGTTATTCGTACATGTTCGTAACGGCTCTGTGAAGATAAGCCTGGACGTCACATTTAAAGAATGGAATTATTGTGCGAAGCGTGAGGTACAATCTAGGGCAGCATACTTGTAGTCTTTTATGTACCTCGCTGAATACAGACGATGTTACTGTATCCACTGTTATTTTTTTTTTTCTGGCTTCATTCGTCTCATGGTAAACAAACAGGTCGTTTACGTCTGCAAGATGTTCATGTCATGTCTTAATGTTTAACTAAAGGTAACAGTAACAGAAAGAAATCCACAATATACCTCTGTACGTAGTTACAGCGTTACCAAAACCTCGTTCTTTAAATAGAATTTATATTAAACCTATAGCTGGAACTATGTTTTGCTAGATACGCTTTTGTCTTGAGTTGGGATGGGCATCACATACCGACCGCGAAGTATGGTATTTTTCTTCATCCTATATACGTCGTTACCGCTGTTGGCATGACGACTGCACACTACAGTATACTCGTGTGTCCTTAGCAGTGAAAGAGTTAATGGCGGTGACTGTGTCTTAGTATCAAAGAACCGGTGACTGTATCTTTCAATAAGTCAATGTAATGCCAATTGTTGATCGTGCTGTCCAGGTCTATCTTGTTGCAGACAGTATTAAAATTCCTGTGTACGGTATAAGTCTTGGTTGACTACGGTGTCTCTTGAAACACCAGATGTTTCAGCTACCTTGGTTACGGAAGCACGAACCATTCTAACATCAACAATTTTCGCATGTTCTAATATACATAACTCTCACAAAATGGACTCACAACAACGTAGGACACGACTGACACTTGCAACGTACTCAAGACACTGCATAGGTATCGTTCGTAATCAAATACACTAAAGACTTTAAAATTGCTGCACCAAGAAGAAATGCAGATGATTAACGGGTATTTATTGGACAAATATATTATACTAGAACTGGCATGTGATTACATTTTCACGCAATTTGGGTGCATAGATCCTGTGAAATCAGTACCCAGAACAACCACCTCTGGCCGTAATAACAGCCTTGATACGCCTGGGCATTGAGTCAAACAGAGCTTGGATGGCGTGTACAGGTACAGCTACCCATGCAGCTTCAACACGATACCACAGCTCATCAAGAGTAGTGACTGGCGTATTGTGACGAGCCAGTTGCTCGGCCACCATTCACCAGACGTTTTCAGTTGGTGAGAGATCTGGAGAATGTGCTGGCCAGGGCACCGGTCGAACATTTGCTGTATCCAGAAAGGCCCGTACAGGACCTGCAACATGCGGTTGTGCATTATCCTGCTGAAATGTAGGGTTTCGCAGGGATCAAATAAAGGGTAGAGCCACGGGTCGTAACACATCTGAGATGTACGTCCAGTGCTCAAAGGGCCGTCAACGTAAACAAGAGGTGACCGAGACGTGTAACCAATGGCACCCCATACCATCACGCCGAGTGATACGCCAGTATGGCCATGACGAATACACGCATCCAATGTGCGTTCACCGCGATGTCCCCAAACACGAAAGCGACCATCATGATGCTGTAAACAGAACCTGGACTCATCCGAAAAAATGACGTTTTGCCTTTCGTGCACCCAGGTACACCATCGCAGGCGCTTCTGTCTGTGATGCAGCGTCAAGGGTTACCGCAGCCATGGTCTCCGAGCTGATAGTCCGTGCTGCTGCAAACGTCGTCGAACTGTTCGTGCAGATGGTTGTTGTCTTGCAACGTCCCCATCTGTTGACTCAGGGATCGAGACGTGGCTGCACGATCCGTTAGAGCCATGCGGATAAGATGCCTATCATCTCGACTGCTAGTGATACGAGGCCGTTGGGATCCAGCACGGCGTTCCGTATTACCCTCCTGAACCCACCGATTCCATATTCTGCTAACAGTCATTGGATCTCGACCAACGCGCGCAGCAATGTCGCCATACGATAAACCGCAATCGCGGTAGGCTACAATCCGACCTTTATCAAAGTCGGAAACGTGATGGTACGCATTTCTCCTCCTTACACGAGGCATCACAACAACGTTTCACCAGGCAACGCCGATCAACTGCTCTTTGTGTATGAGAAATCGGTTGGAAACGTTCCTCATGTCAGCACGTTGTAAGTGTCGCCACCGGCGCCAACCTTGTCCGAATGCTCTGAAAAGCTAATCATTTGCATATCACAGCATCTTCTTCCTGTCGGTTAAATTTCGCGTATGTAGCACGTCATCTTCGTGGTGTAGCAATTTTAATGGCCAGTAGTGTGGAATAGCGTCACCTACAGTCTCGGCTTTCATCTCCTTTTATGTTCAGATTTGTACTTACGGCGGCGTTTCTGCATTTTTGTCCAACGCCCGTATATCGAGTGACCAATAGCCAGAATGTGTTCACAAGTGGGTAACGGTAAACCTTCAATCAGTAGTGGAAATCAGTGTAAAGACAGGGTTCCAAGTAAGTAACAGTACAATGTCTGAAGCGCACATATTTCGAATTTTCTATGAAAGTAGTAGATATATGTAACAAACAAGCAGTCATAACAGAATTACACAGTTTCTTTTATAACACGAGTATAAACTAAGGGTTTGCATTTCTCGGATGGAAACTGGTGTGAAGGCACTCTCTGTCCTACTGTGTTATTGCATTGTTAGTTCTTTCTCCAATCTCAGTTCTTCCTAATTACCTCAAAAATTTTCTTCGGCATTGATTTTGTTAGGGTTTGTAGTTCTTACAGTGAAACTGTCACCCATTATTCTCGCATCGCTTTTTGCAGCTCACATAAGGCCTCAAATTTCCTTGCGTTGTGGTGCACTCGCCTTGCAATTGTTCCCCAAAGGTTTGGCATGGGGTTCAGATCCGGCAACGTTCGGGCCAAGGCAACACATCGGCATCTTTATCTTCAAACCACATTTGATTCTAGCAGAAACATTCCCATATGCATTATCTTGCTGTAACATTAGACTTTCGTCCTCAAGGTCCTCATACATTCTAATCAGTTCTATATTTAGCATCTCAGTGTACATATTGGAATTCATTACGTGTCCTACCAAGCAATGCCTTTAGCGCGGAAGGCTGCCCAGATCGTAACACTTACACCATCAAAATTTCTGCTCACGTTATCGGCTGTTCCGTTCTCAGATCATGTCAATAATTTGAAATCCTTCCTGCCCATCTAAATTAAGGTTCTTCTCATCACTGAAGATCACTTTATCCCTTTCTGATGTCTATGACATATTTTTGAACAAACTTCAGTCCAGCCTGTTGATGTTTGGTTATCAGAGCAGGTTTCTGGAGTAGTTTCTTGAATGCAAGATGTTTGTCATGTGACAAAATTTGTCGTACACACCTGGTAGTTAGTGGCACCTTACATTAAGAATAATGTGAGAAGAATAGCGGTTTGAGGCCCTTGCTGTGTGCACAGATTACCCTTTCTAAGCCTCAATAACTTTCTACTTTGCCCACATTTTCCGTTCTATTCATACCGTGCGCCCAACCTAACGAAATTATCTGCCACTGTCCTTGATCGAACAGTTCAACTTCTTGGCAATATGGTGATTGGAGAGTCCCATTTCCTTGTACATACCGATTTTTGCTTCTTCATCATACGATTTTTCCGCGTGGTATTGTCACAGTCGTGGTTTATATACACAACACGCATTGTGATTAAAATTCTTCTGGGTATTATGCCGCGTCATTGCTAGAAACTAACAACAATAATAAACTAACACCGACGTTTCGGCCGAATTGCAACGGCCTTCCTCAGGTGTCCTCCCGTGTCCAGTGAAAGAACGTACGCACACACTAACACCGTACGCGGACCACTGCCTGAATACCGACTTCCACCCTCTGCCACACGAGTCATCGATATTTTGTTATGTATTGTATTACTGACATCAAATGCCGAAATGTTCTTACTGGATTTGCCGGTATATTGGATATCATACTATTGCATATACATTGTGCACAACTATTCCAACCAACAATGTTAATTTTTCTGCAAATACCCATACCTTTGTACTGATTTCCACTACTGATGGGGTGGAAGACTGTCTGTTCCACTGACAGCTTACTTGGTATTTGCTTAAGGAATTGGGTTCTGTGATTTGACTGATCTTGTATAGCCCGCTCGGAGGAGTGACTGGACCACTAGAAACAACAATTTAAAAAAATTAGTGTGCTAGCCTACCCTGCTTTATAACAATGGAGGACTGCTCAGCGAAAAAAGCATTATACGGGAACCGCCAGTCAGTGGTCGGACGGTAGGGCAGGAGACGTGACCAGAGGCATACGGCGCCACGCCCTCTGCGTTGGAGCCGCGCTCTTTCCTCGTGGGACCAGCTGTGAGCGGCGGTGCCCGCGTCCAGAAAACAAGACTGGTCGTCAGCGGCTATTTGCACGCGGCGTGCCTGACGCAGAACAGGGCACTCATTCAGGGAGGCGCCGCCGCCGCCGCCACAACCGCGTATTAATAGTGTGTCGCGGGGGCGGCGCCTGGCAAAGCAGGCGCATTCTCGACAGTCGTCCGCGAATTTGCGGATCCCCGGCTACGACCGACTCGAGCTCTGGAACTCCGTGAGACACTCCCGTTGTCACATAGCAGCGTGATACATATGCTAACAATCAGCGTTTGTGAGTTCATCCGCGTCATGTTCCTTTCCAGACCTAAGAACACTACTGGCCATTAAAATTGCTACACCACAAAGATGACGCGAAATTTAACCGACAGGAAGAAGATGCTGTGATATGCAAATGATTAGCTTTTCAGAGCATTCACACGAGGTTGGCGCCGGTGGTGACACCTACGACGTGCTCACATGAGGAAAGTTTCCAACCGATTTCTCACACACATACAGCAGCTGACCTGCGTTGCCTGGTGCAACATTGTTGTGATGCCTCGTGTAAGGAGGAGAAATGCGTACCATCACGTTTCCGACTTTGATAAAGGGCGGATTATAGCCTATCGCGATTGCGGTTTATCGTATCGCGACATTGCTGCTCGCGTTGGTCGAGATACAATGACTGTTAGCGGAATATGGAATCGGTGGGTTCAGGAGGATAATACGGAACGCCGTGCTGGATCCCAACGGCCTCGTATCACTAGCAGTCGGGATGATAGGCATCTTATCCTCATGGCTGTAACGGATCGTGCAGCCACGTCTCGATCCCTCAGTCAACAGATGGGGACGTTTGCAAGACAAAAACCATCTGCACGAACAGTTCGACGACGTTTGCAGCAGCATGGACTATCAGCTCGGAGGCCATGGCCGCGGTTACCCCTGACGCTGCATCACAGTCAGAAGCGCCTGCGATGGTGTACTCAACGACGCACCTGGGTGCACGGATGGCAAAACGTCATTTTTTCGGATGAATCCAGGTTCTGTTTACAGCATCATGATGGTCGCATCCGTGTTTGGCGACATAGCGGTGAACGCACATTGGAAGCGTGTATTCGTCATCGCCATACTGGCGTATCACCCGGCGTGATGGTATGGGGTGCCATTGGTTACACGTCTCAGTCACCTCTTGTTCGCATTGACGGCACTTTGAACAGTGGACGTTACATCTCAGATGTATTACGACCCGTGGCTCTACCCTTTATTCGATCCCTGCGAAACCCTACATTTTAGCAGGATAATGCACAACCGCATGTTGCAGGTGCTGTAAGGGCCTTTCTGGATACAGAAAATGTTCGACTGGTGCCCAGGCCAGCACATTCTCCAGATCTCTCACCAACTGAAAACGTCTGGTCAATGGTGGCGGAACAACTGGCTCGTCACAGTACGCCAGTCACTACTCTTGATGAACTGTGGTATCGCGTTGAAGCTACATGGGCAGCTGTACCTGTATATGCCATTAAAGCGCTGTTTGACTCTATGCCCAGGCGTATCAAGGCCGTTATTAGTCCGCAGCTCGTGGTCGTGCGGTAGCGTTCTCGCTTCCCGCGCCCGGGTTCCCGGGTTCGATTCCCGGCGTGGTCAGGGATTTTCTCTGCCTCGTGATGACTGGGTGTTGTGTGATGTCCTTAGGTTAGCTAGATTTAAGTAGTTCTAAGTTCTAGGGGACTGATGACCATAGATGTTATGTCCCATAGTGCTCAGAGCCATTTGAACCAAGCCGCCAGAGGTGGTTGTTCTGGGTACTGATTTCTTAGGGTCTATACACCAAATTGCGTGAAAATGTAATCACACGTCAGTTCTAGTATAATATATTGTATAATATATCTGTCCAATGAATACCCGTTTATCATCTGTATTTCTACTTGGTGTACCATTTTTAATGGTCAGTAGTGTAGTTTACGTTTCGACCCCTCTGACTGGAACGCCTGCAGGACTCTTTTGATGTCCTTAGCTCGCTTAATACCGTAGGATTCAGACAATTGGACAAACAGAAAAGGTTCTGAAGAGGATCCTCTCTTTTGTAACTTCTTCATGACTCTTTCAATATCATCATTTGTCTGTACACTGAAGGTTCATGTCGTCGTTGACACTGTAGTGTCTTGTACCAGGAGAAGTAAGGTAGAAGATGTTGTTTGGCGGTCAGTATCCTCTTTCTGCAACACAACTGCACACATGTATTAACAGGGTTCTTTATTAACAAGAACAATAAGTTACTTACCTTTAAACTTCCATGTGTTGTGGTACAAGCTCCTCCCTAATAGTCCACTTTAGCCTCACTGCTGGTGAAGTACAAATCCCGCTGTAAACACTACACTCTCGTAGCCGATAATGTGAACTGACAGACGCAAACTAGAATAGTGACTGAGTTACTAATTGAGCTGACTGCATCTGCGAATCCGACTGCTACTCGGCTGTCTCTGTCTGTGACTGACTTCCGGTCTGCGACGGCCATCTAAACAGTGACGGTCAAGCGGGGATTGGCGGCGCATTGCTTGCAAGTCTGTCTTTGGTGTCTCTCCTGATATGCGCTCTTGATTCAGCGCCTATTATCGATCTTCTGGCAACCTCTTTGCCAATCGGTTGCTGGCGACAGCTTACGCCAGCACAGAAGTATTCAACCAATCGTGAACAGCAGAAGAATCCTGAAGATGGTCCCAGCAAAGTGGCCGAAATGCTGGCTATTGAAGAAGACGTTTGAAGAGGAAAATGATGAGGCGTAACAAACCAGGATATTGGTACCTCTAATGACAATGGCCACGAAAGTCTGTAGACTCATATAATCAGCGCAATAGTTACGTCAGTGTCAAAAGACAATGACAATACGATACTCAAATGCAAGGCTTCTGTAGCACAGCAGAAAACCTGCATCGTAAAGGAGATAATGCAGACGCAGCTCAGAGTGGACGACATTCTACCACACCTAAATTTTGCTTGTGACTCTCAGCAGTATATGCATAAAGAAAATGAAACCAGGTCGCACTGTCTGCTACGTTTATAGCACATGGACATATGTATCAAAGTATTTCAGATAACTTATTTAAAACTTTGATGAAAAGATGAAATGTATGTTAGGTATTGGTATACGGAGTATGTGTGTATTTTCGTCTAGAATTTTCTGTGTCATCAAAAACCAGCACCCTGATCTATCTCCCAAGGAGAATTTGTGAAATGCGATGTTGAAAGAGATGTACTTCCCTGTCAGCTTCCAACCAGGAGTCTTCATGAACTAACACGGCAATTGTTTCAAGCTTAGTAAGATATTCGTCAAGATAACAGTTGGGGGCTGTTTACTACCATGGCACAATCAATACAAGAGTTACATAGCCCAACAAAATCAGAAAAAATGTATTTTTTAGTTTACATTAACGTTTTTATTATTATTTAGGCTAGTGGCAACTGGTTGTGCTACACAGTAACACCCTCAGGCCGTTCTGTGATCAAAATACCCCAGTACGTAGTTAGAATACTAATGTAAATATTTTGTGAATCTCTTACGTTATTATACTATGTACTAGCATTTTTCCATCATAGGATGGCCTGAGGATTGTACTGTGTACGAAACGTGATGCGAGACCCTTTTAATAGCCTCCACAATGAAACTCTGTCCCTAAATCTGACAGAAAATCAAAAGAGATTCTGGTCGTATGTAAAGTACACCAATTAATATCTTCACTCCGCGATGACAGCGTCACTACACACAGTCTTCGGAAATTACGTCATCGAAGATGAGGAAGTAAATATTTCAGAATTCGAATGGAGAACAACTGACAACATGGGTTAATCAAAATTAAATATCTTCACTGTAGCGAAGTAGCTTAAAGCACATAATAAAGGCAAGTCCTCCGGCCATACAATATACCAGTCAGGTTCCTTTCAGAGTATGTTGATGAAATAGCCCCGTATTTAGCAACGATACACAACCGTCCGCTCGGCAAAAGATCCATACAAAAAGAATGTAAAACTGCGCAGATCACACCTATACTCAAGAAAGGAAACAGGAGTAGTCCGCTGAATTACAGACGTCGATTTGCAGCAGAATTTTGGAACATGTACTGTGCTCTAACATTAAAAATTACCTTGAAGGTAACGGTCTATTGACACACAGTCAGCACCGATTCAGGAAATATGGTTCTTGTGAAACACAACTGGCTCTTTATTCACACTATGTAATGACTGCTATCGACAGGGAATCTCAAATTGATTTCACATTTCTAGATTTCCAGAAGGCTGTTGACACCGTTACTCACAAGAGACTTCTAGTCATATAGCTAGCGTGCCTGTGGAGTTCGTTTTAGTAGTGCGACTGTATCTGTGGTTTCCTCTCAGAAAGGTTACACTATCTAATAATCGACGGAAGAACATCGAGTGAAACGGTAGTGATATCTGCCCTTCACCAAGGTAGTGTCATAGGTCCTCTGCTATTCCTGGACTACATAAACTTTTTAGGGGATAATCTGTGCAACTCTCTTGGGTTGTATGCACATGCTGCTGTCATTTAGCGTCTAGCAGAGTCATCAGAAGATCGCAACCAATTGCAAACTGACTCGGACACCATATCTAAATTGCCTCTCAATAAGAAAAAGTTTGAGGCCATCCAATGAGTAACAAAATAAATTACTTAAATTTCGATTACACGATACATCACACAAATCTAAAGGTTATCAATTCGAGTAAATACCTAGTAATTACAGTTAGGAATAACCTAAGTTGAAATGATCACATGGATAATGTTGTGGGTAAGGCAAACCAAAGACTACATTTTATTGGCAGAAAACTTAGAAGATGCAACAGGTCTACTAAAGAGACTGCCTAAATTACACTTATTCGTCATCTGCTAGAGTATTGCTAAGCTGTATGGGATCCTTAGCAGATAGGATTGACGGCGGAAACCGGAAACGTTCAAAGAAAGGCAATTCGTTTTGTATTATC
The DNA here is from genome assembly GCF_021461395.2 of Schistocerca americana. Taxonomy (NCBI): domain Eukaryota; kingdom Metazoa; phylum Arthropoda; class Insecta; order Orthoptera; family Acrididae; genus Schistocerca; species Schistocerca americana. Next base: position 102,588,563 of record NC_060120.1, read on the forward strand.
AAGGATAGATAAAGGAGTTGGGATGCCAATCATTAAAACAAAGGTGTTTGTCATTGCAGCGAGATCTTTTCCCAAAATTTCAGTCGCCAACTTTTTCTTCTGAGTATGATGATACTTTGCTGTCGCCAACCTATATAGGAGACATGATTATCTTTCTTTCTTTCTCTCTTTCGCTGGTGCCTTGTCCTGCAGATTCACAGGGTCGGCACAGTTAGAACGGATTTGACAAGGTTAATTGATGGGCTGGCCGAATGCACTTCCTGCCGCCACCCCATGCCTCCCGAGGACGGAATCAGTGTACCCCAGCTATCTGCGTCGAGTGTAATCCATGGAATAGTGCGAACATGTTCAGCTGTCTGTGACTCGTGTAACTGAGGCGGAATGTGGGGACCAGCCTGGTATTCACTTAGTGGGATGTGGAAAACCGCCTAAAGACCACAACCAGGCTGTCCATCACACTGGCCAACGTCCGTAATCCCCCAGGCGGATTCGATCCGGGTCCGACGCGCCTACCCGAGTCCAGGAAGCAGTGCATTAGCTCTCTCGGCTAACCTGGTGGGTACATTAGCGTCATAATGAAATAAGAGAAATCAGTGCCCGTACAGAAAGATTTAAGTGTTCATTCTTTCCGTGCACTGTCAGAGAGTGGAACGGTAGTGAAAATGTCTGAGGGTGGTTCGAAGAACCCTTTGCCAGGTACTTTAGTGTGAATTGCAGAGGAGTAATGTAGATGTAAATACAAACAATAGGCAAAATGAAAAAATGCAGCAATACGCTAAAACATATATTTTTTTCTAAACACAAGAATAGTCTTTTGCTATGTGGGAGGGACTCATACCTCATATTGGCACTCGTGATGGACATTTATTCTGAGTAGAACAAAAATTTAATCATTTGATACCCATTAGGCGATGAACACGCCCACGAAGTTTGATAGATATCAGAGGGGTGCTACGCGGTGTAACACTTTACGTCGCTACCAGTGAAGGTCCAACAGCTGGTGAATATGGGACGGCAGGAATCGGCTGTCTTCGTAGTGTTTACCCCCCCCCCCCCCCCCCCCGCCTGACCTTGAGGCAGGTGTCGGCATGTGCCCGGACGTGCCAGTCTCTCGGCGCGGCAAGGCTTGAAAGGGACGGCGTATGTGTAGGATGGAGGCGCAGAATGAGCCAGCCATTCACTTGTTTATAAATACCTGCGGCGGGCTTCGCGGAAGCGCACTCAAAGGCAGACTGCGCAGTGCGCCAACAACGTGGCCATCTTCCTGGCAGGATGGCTTGCTCCTGTAGCGCATCGCTTTAGAACGCTCCCTCTATTAATGGGAGTGACTTCAGGCAATAGGTCTTTTAAGTGGTGTTTTTCTTTCTCTTCAGTACATTAAGACGTAAAGGAAACTTCACTAAGTTTAGTATTATCTTTACAGAGGAAGAATGCAATGAATCCAAGTGGTGTAGGGTGATTAATCACTTATGACACATGGACAATTATTGTTAACTAAAAATAAGCTTTTGAGTAGGCTTTTGAGAGATCTCACATATACGAGGTGTGGCTATGAAACAACGGGACTCACTCTGACAGAAAGTAAGACCAATAGCTGTGAAGCGTGAAGCCTTCCCAGTGGAATGCGGCACCTCTCGTGTCTGTAGCTAAATCGTTGTGTCCGTGGCCCTAGGTTTGCGTAAAAGCTGTTATTTTGTTTTGCTAGAAAAAAGATAGTGCAATAACAGAACAATGAATTGTTGTGGAGTTCCACATGAAAATCGGAAAAACTGCTGCTGAAATTCATCTTTCATTAAAATAAACGTATAGCGAAGATTGTTTATCACGTACACGAATTTTTGAGTGGCTCAAACGTTACCAGGATGTCCGAGAAGACGTGGAAGATGAGTCACGCTCTTGACACACTTTGTAACACCGTAGCTCTAATACTGTACGGATTTATTTTGCCTTTGGTTTGATTTAATGTTATAACGTTGAGTTTCTGTAAATGTTGTTGGATTGAATCCACACCATGAGAGTGTTTATTCTTTTCTCTGTTATAAACTTGATGTCTTTTGGAATGTGGGAAGTTTGACCTATGTAATATGTGCGATATGAGCAAATGATATGTTTGTCTTTCTCACTTAATGTCTTTCGTTATCTTTGAGATTGAATAATTTTGTTTAAATAAGTTTTTGTAGCAATTGTTTTAATTGATATGTTTGGCTGTTATTATGTAATTGCTGATCCTCACTTAGGGTTCTTAGTTATTCTGTATGTAAAAGGTGTTGTGGTTCCCCTCGGGAACGGAACTGTGTAGCGAGCGTAAATTGTAGTTCGCCTAGGTAGAAAAGGTGAAACCAAGAGTCAGTCGATGACGAGCTAGCAAACTGTGAACTGCCCATGTAAAAGTTGTATATTATGCTGGTTCCGAGAGAGGCTTTTCCTGACGTTTTCCAATGCCTCGGATGGATAGACAAAGAGCTGGAATTATTCTGAAATTAGTATGTATCATCGCCACCAAGAAATGACAGAGTCCAGCAATTCTACCTGCAAATCCACCTAACAACACGCAATCGCCACCACATTGCGCAATCACTGTAATGGAATACTATAGTAATGTACAGTGAAGGATCAGCTTGTTGGATGTATTAGTGTGCTCAAATATAAGGTAATTTATAACGAATTTATGTACCTACCCTGATTTTTTTTCCTTATCATAACACCTCTCAGGTTCCTCTCCGTTTGAACTAAAGTGATTACCGAGTGTCCTTACTGAAAGAACATTAAAGCCCAGTGTTTTACTAATTAATGTCTCTTGAACATAGTAAAAAGAAAGTTAAAGTTAATGTGGCAAGTAAGTGAACTAAAGTAATTGATGCTTGCAGAAAATAATTTTTTTATTAGAACTGCTTATTAATATGTTGTTGCCAACTTCAAAATTAAGAGTTCTTAAGACTGAGGCTTATAAAGTTTTGCTTAGTAAATGATCACATTGCTGCTTGTTGTAAATCGCAAAAGGTGAGTCAGTATCTTACAAATATGTTAATTTTGTGTCTCACTCTAGTAAAAGTGGAAAACTGCAATTGTGGAAAGTTATTTACTCGTGCTTGCTAAGCACTTGTTTCTTTTGGGTATTGAAAGTGCATATTAATAGTGTAATAGAATCCACAGATTATCCTTCATGCTCATGATAAATAACAACTAGTAGAAAGACCGCTATTTATGAAAACAATAACCCCTTTATTCAAAAGACAGTGAGAAGTAATTTGTTAGTGAAATACATTTAACTTTCATTCTAAATACAAAAGTAATTAGCTGAAGGAAACTTAATCTATGACCAGTTCACAATTTTGCAGTAAACTACATTTAAAATTTTTTGTCAGGTAGGAAAATGTTTGAAAGGTAATCCTGAACCTATGTCCAATTTATGATTCAACAGTGAATATTTATAGTAATTTTATAAAGACCATTCAGTTTGAATAAGCCCTGAAAGTAATAGTGTGTATTATCTGTTATTTTTATGTAAAGAGTTTGTTCTGCTCTAGCTGTTAGTTCTAACCTTAACATTAACATATGCAGGTGTCAGAGTTCATTGCACTCGCATGTGACAAAGTATAGGTTGTGTTTGTCCGTTAAAGTTACTCATATCTATTTTCTTGAACAAGAATGTCAATCATTCTCTTGCCTAATTGGGCTGACGACCATTTTCCTTATTCTTTGAACACTGTAGATATGTAAAATATTGTTTGTTTCGGACTTTCACTTCCGATAAGCCACCTCCGTTAGGTACAACACGGTCAACATAACAAAATTCCTCTCAGAGGGTAACACTGCTCTGTTGCGTTATACCATAATTGTTTTAACAACATAGTTTTATTTCTCGACCTGCCTCCAGCTTTGAGATTATGGTATAGCAGTAGCGGACGGTAGTGTTATAACTTCAACATCAAATACCTATGAAAATATAAAAAAAAAATCAGGTAATCTGATTCGATTTGATCGTCGGTCGAGTATTCGATCGATTGCTTGAACTCTAGAAACTGACAAATAATGCCTATGGCAAATTTTACGTATTCAGTTTAACGTGCGAAAAGAGTGTTCGAACCTGGTACCGAAAATCCTCACAATTGAACAAAAACAAGCTGGCGAACATGTTTGCATTGACACTTTGGATACAACTGAAAATGATCTTAATTTCTTGGAAACATTGACAACATCTGAGAAATATTGTTTTCAGTTATGATTATGAAACTGATCATCAGTCCATCGATTGGAAGGGCCCAACTTCACCGAGTGTGGAAAAAGCTCGAATGAACAAACCTAGATTCAAAGCGATAATGACTGTTTTTTATTTTCGATATTTATGGATTTGTGTATCTTTTCTGGATTCCTGAAGGTCATAGTATTAATCAACATTACTACCTTGACGTGTTTGCTCAACTCCGTAGAAAAATAAGGAAAAACCTCCCGGTGGGAGAACAGACCATTGGTTCAGCATCAAGAAAACGCACCGGTTCATACCGCACGGTCTGTTAAGAAATTTCTAGCGAAGCACAGACTTCCCACCTTATTCGCCTGACATAGCATTATGTGACTTTTATCTATTTGCCAAGGAAAATCTGAAGTAAAAGGAACAAAATTTCAGTCTTCTGAAACAGTGAAAGAAAAGATACTCACAAAGGAAGACATCCAGCTCTGTTTCCCTCAATGGAAAATGCGCGTAAAGCATTGTAGGGATAGAGGAGGGGAGTGACTGATGATGACCATAAGTAAATATATGTGTTTCGGAAATAAAATGTTTTACAGCAGTAATCCCGTTATATTATAGACACGCCTCGTATATTTGAAATAAATTAGGCTTCCGCACCATATTCTTGCGTTAAAAAAATAACTCTTAAGAGATACTCCATTTTGATAACATTTCCAGATTCACGATGTGCTAGCACAAACACGTCAACAAAAGTCTGGTGTCTTTAACGTAAACAGCCGTGACGACGGGTGGAACATTTGAGTACTAAGTACGTGACGTCAAAATACACTCTCTAAAAAAAGAAAGTGAAGCACCTTGAAGGGGAGAAGGAAACGAAAAGAAACTTGACGGATCGTGCGATATGTGATGTTAATTCATTGATAACAAAGTCTTACCAACTTTACAAAGAAGTTGGCAGTATGAGACCACTAATTAGTATGACATTGCAAGCCTTCTGACCTGGGTAACGCACTGATTAGGTTGGAAATAGTGACATAAAGTCGTTCTACATCCACCTGAGGCAAGATGACCATCAACTGTTGTAACAGGTCCTTGATATTCTGGATACTGGCAATGGGACGGAGAATTTTTTTTTTAATTTATTGTCTTTCGTGGAGTGCCCAAACAGCCATCTCACTAGTGTAAAGTCAACTATGACGATACGAACGTAAGGACAACACAACACGCGGTGCCGAGGGGAGAAAATTTCTGACTTGGCCGTGAATTCAACCGGGGCTTCTTCGGACAGCAATTCGCCGCGCTGATCGCTTATTTACCAAGGCAGACTTGGGACGGAGTGGACGCCAAAGTTGGTGCCACGGATGTTTTATCAGGGACAGAACAGGGGCTTTGGCTGTCCGCGGGAGTATCTTCGCATCACGCACCAGTTCGTAGAGAACCGTGTCATGTGTGAACGAATATTGTCCTGTTGAAAAATGATACCATGATACGGTCGCAAGAGAGATAAGACATGAGGACATAGGATGTCGTCGACGCATCGTTCTACCGTCACTATTCCTCCAATATTTACCAGTCCTAACCTGATGTCGTACCCGAGCTCCTTCCACACCATTATGCCAGGAGTAACGCAGCTGTGGTCTGAAAAACATTCGAAAAATGATACATCTTCCCAGGTACCCATCATACTCTTTGACGAGTACGCAGAGAACCGCGATTCATCGCTGAACACAATGCGACTCCATTCGTCAGCAGTCTACACATCCCTGTGATGGCACCTCTCCAAACGCAGCTGTTTGTGTTGTGTGCGACGGTAATTCCCAAGTCTGGCTGCTGCCAGCCTCCGGTCAGTGATGCAGAATTGCAAAGAACGTTGTAGGAAGTCCATTACTTGTTCTCCTTCATGATGATAAGGCGTGGATGGTACGGAACTCGACGACGGGTGCACCTGTATCTCTACCGCTATTTTCGCAAACTGAGTACGAGGTGTGTACCGAAGATCCTTGCTGACTAAAACAAAGAGCAAAGAATGTCAATCGAATGAACGTTTCTGTAGAGATATGGTGAGGATGATTTCTTTCCGCATGATGAGGACCGACTATTACCTTTTCCTGTAATTCAAACAATAGTTTGTCGCTATTTTCCACTATTTCAGGTCTCAGGCGAGAAAGTTATACGCAGAGTGCGTGAAGCAGCTTTTGCTTAGAAGTGAATGGCAATTACGCGTAAAAGTAAACTAGGGTGTTAGGAAACTAAAATCACCAATACAAGCTTTTTCATGCGAATATTTTTGTTGATATTTTTGGTATGGTGTTAGCGTCCATCAAATGAATGTGTAACTGAGAGGTATCCACTTTTTAAAACTGGGTACGGTTCTTTGTTGCAAACAGCGGTGGAAGAAATCTAGAAGAGGGAATAACATATAGTTACCGCGCACCAGACCTAGTGCCACTGTCATGGGTTTAATCTCAGATCCTCTAGAGGAGTCTCACTGAAGAGGGACATATGTTAGTTTTGCAGGTAATCTATCCATCGAGAGGAAATCTAAAAACTCGGCAGTGCTAGGTCCTGATTGACCTAGTGTTTATGGAAAAAGCTCAAGGCAATCGTAAAATGCGTTTTAGACAGGTACGTGCCGAGTAAAACTGTGAGGGACGGGAAAAACCCACCGTGGTACAACAACAAAGTTAGGAAACTACTGCGAAAGCAAAGAGAGCTCCACTCCAAGTTTAAACGCAGCCAAAACCTCTCAGACAAACAGAAGCTAAACGATGTCAAAGTTAGCGTACGGAGGGCTATGCGTGAAGCGTTCATTGAATTCGAGAGTAAAATTCTATGTACCGACTTGACAGAAAATCCTAGGAAGTTCTGGTCTTACGTTAAATCAGTAAGTGGCTCGAAACAGCATATGCAGACACTACGGGATGATGATGGCATTGAAACAGAGGATGACACTCGTAAAGCTGAAATACTAAACACCTTTTTCCAAAGCTGTTTCACAGAGGAAGACCGCACTGCAGTTCCTTCTCTAAATCCTCGCACAAACGAAAAAATGGCTGACATCGAAATAAGTGTCCAAGGAATAGAAAAGCAACTGGAATCACTCAATAGAGGAAAGTCCACTGGACCCGACGGGATTCCAATTCGATTCTACACAGAGTACGCGAAAGAACTTGCCCCCCTTCTAACAGCCGTGTACCGCAAGTCTCTAGAGGAACGGAGGGTTCCAAATGATTGGAAAAGAGCACAGATAGTCCCAGTCTTCAAGAAGGGTCGTCGAGCAGATGCGCAAAACTATAGACCTATATCTCTTACGTCGATCTCTTGTAGAATTTTAGAACATGTTTTTTGCTCGCGTATCATGTCATTTCTGGAAACCCAGAATCTACTATGTAGGAATCAACATGGATTCCGGAAACAGCGATCGTGTGAGACCCAACTCGCCTTATTTGTTCATGAGACCCAGAAAATATTAGATACAGGCTCCCAGGTAGATGCTATTTTTCTTGACTTCCGGAAGGCGTTCGATACAGTTCCGCACTGTCGCCTGATAAACAAAGTAAGAGACTACGGAATATCAGACCAGCTGTGTGGCTGGATTGAAGAGTTTTTAGCAAACAGAACACAGCATGTTGTTATCAATGGAGAGACGTCTACAGACGTTAAAGTAACCTCTGGCGTGCCACAGGGGAGTGTTATGGGACCATTGCTTTTCACAATATATATAAATGACTTAGTAGATAGTGTCGGAAGTTCCATGCGGCTTTTCGCGGATGATGCTGTAGTATACAGAGAAGTTGCAGCATTAGAAAATTGTAGCGAAATGCAGGAAGATCTGCAGCGGATAGGCACTTGGTGCAGGGAGTGGCAACTGACCCTTAACATAGACAAATGTAATGTATTGCGAATACATAGAAAGAAGGATCCTTTATTGTATGATTATATGATAGCGGAACAAACACTGGGAGTATGCGTGCGGAATGATTTGAAGTGGAATGATCATATAAAATTAATTGTTGGTAAGGCGGGTACCAGGTTGACATTCATTGGGAGAGTGCTTAGAAAATGTAGTCCATCAACAAAGGAGGTGGCTTACAAAACACTCGTTCGACCTATACTTGAGTATTGCTCATCAGTGTGGGATCCGTACCAGGTCGGGTTGACGGAAGAGATAGAGAAGATCCAAAGAAGAGCGGCGCGTTTCGTTACCGGGTTATTTGGTAACCGTGATAGCGTTACGGAGACGTTTAATAAACTCAAGTGGCAGACTCTGCAAGAGAGGCGCTCTGCATCGCGGTGTAACTTGCTCGCCAGGTTTCGAGAGGGTGCGTTTCTGGATGAGGTATCGAATATATTGCTTCCTCCTACTTATACCTCCCGAGGAGATCACGAATGTAAAATTAGAGAGATTAGAGCGCGCACGGAGGCTTTCAGACAGTCGTTCTTCCCGCGAACCATATGCGACTGGAACAGGAAAGGGAGGTAATGACAGTGGCACGTAAAGTGCCCTCCGCCACACACCGTTGGGTGGCTTGCGGAGTATCAATGTAGATGTAGATGTAGATGTAGATGTAGACAGGAGTGAAGGTGTAGACTACATGCAGGCAATATGTTTCAGCTTTTCCTTCTCTCTTTCTCTCTCTCTCGTCCTCAATAACACGAACACTAAACTACATTCTATATGCATTCATCAAATGCAGTCTCACCATTTATAGTTTAAACACAAAATATTCCTAAGTATGCGAACCCTTCGGATCTCCCAGGAAGTAATACCACTTTTTTTTTTTTAGATCTGTATTTCTTTCCTTCCCTCCTTCTTGCTCCGCCCCCTGTCCTTCCTCTCTGTATCACTCTTTCCCTCCATCTTTCAGTATTTATTTTCCGCCCTGTAATCAGTAATAATACTTAAATAGCAGTCTAAGCAAGTGAGACTTCCTAGTAGATTAAAAATGTATGCCGGACCGAGATCCGAACTAGAGCACTTGCCTGCGAAAGGCAAAGGTTCCGAGTTCGAGTCTGGGTCCGGCACACAGTTTTAATCTGCCAGGAAGTTTCATATCAGCGCACACTCCGCTGCAGAGTGAAGATCTCATTCTGGAGTCTAAGCACGTGTTATACACTGACGTGATGAAAGTCATAAGATAGCAATATGCACTTACATAGATGGTGGTAGTATCGCGTACGAAAGGTATAAAAGGGTAGTGCATTGACGCAGCTATCAGTTTTACTCAGGTGATTCAGGTGCAAAGGTTTCCCACATGATTATGACCTCACTGCGGGGATTGACAAACTTTGAAAGCGGAATAGTACTTGGAGCTAGAAGCATGGGACATTCCATTTAGGAGATAATTAGGGAATACAATACTCAGTGATTTACAGCGTCAAGAGCGTGCCGAGAATACCAAATTTCAGGCACTACCTCTCACCACGAACAAAGCGGTGGCCGACGGCCTTCACTTAACGACCAAGAGCAGCGACTACTGTGTAGTGTATGTGTTACTCACAGACAAGCAACACTGCTGAAATAGCCACAGCAATCAATGTGGGACGTACGACGAACGTATCCGTTAAGTCAAAGCAGCGACATCTGGCGTTAATGGGCTATGGCAGCAGACGACCGACGCGAGTGTCTTTGCTAAAAGCAAGACATAGTTTGCAGCGCCTCTGCTGGGCTCGTGATCACGTCGGTTGGGACCTAGATGACTGTGAAATCGTCGCTTGATCGTCGAGTCCCAATTTCTATACGTAAGAGCAGATGATAGGGGTCGAGTGTGGCGCAGATCTCATGAAGTCATGGAGCTCGTTTGTCAACAAAGTACTGTGTAAGCTGGTGGTGGCTTCATATGGGTCTGGGTTGTGTTTACATGGAATGGACTGGGTTCTCTGGTCCAACCGAACCGATCATCGACTGGAAATAGAAGTGTTCGTCTACTTGTAGACCGTTTGCAACCAGTCACGGACTTCATGTTCTCAAACACCGATGTCATGTCAGTGGGCCACGGTTTCAAGAACATTTTGACCAATTAGAAAGAATGATTTGGCCATTCAGATCTCTCTAAATGAATCCCACCGAAGATTTATGAGACATAATCGAGCGGTCAGTTCGTGTACAATATCCTCCATAGCCCAATATTCCTGCAAGAGGCTTCCAACGACTTGTTGAGTCCATGCCATGTCTTGCTGGTCCACTATGACGGATAAAAGAAGGTCCGACACGATTTTGAGAGCTATCTCATTATTTTTGTCACCTCATTGTATGTCTTGGTTGCAGTATTTTTATTTAGGCTTTTCTTCTTCGGGCACAACATTGTTAATAGCTGTGTGCAGAATTTTACCCACGATTCTAATTTATGACGTAGAAAAATCGTCTCTCGATATTTCTGCTGCCTCTGACGCATTCAGGGAAGTGTCTGATTGTTATTGTGTACAACAAAGAAATTATCTTATGTTTTAGACTCGTGCCAACATTATTTTCCACTCTCTAAATTAAAAAGTGATAAAGTGCTCTGTTCCTCATGAAAGCACTTCGAAGCCCTGATAGTTTGGTTACATTAGAGTGCACAGTGAGTACGACTGTCGTTACACAGGTATTGAAGCCCATTAAATTTGGTTTACGCTCTTCATTACGCCTAGAACGAGACCACTTCGTCAAAATAAGAAGTCTCTGCTTACAACAATAAATCTTTCGTTTCACTTAAGTAAGTACTGGATAAGGAGAAAGTACGACTAAAATTACTTACCATTACTCTGCCTATTATCAAAGTTGGTGAAATATACACGTGTCGTCAGAGCTGCGAAACTGGATGGCATATATGGTGATTATACCAAGCTGCCCCACTTGCTGGAATGCGTTGTTGACGGATGGCCTACTTAGCTTAATTTAATTACTGCAACTGTAAAATTTTCTCATTCGCAAAATAATCTGTTCATGTTTGGCCAACGAGAAAGCAGAAGTTTAATGAGAAACGTGTTTTTATTAAAAATTAATTTCAGACCTAGCATACAAGGCCAGTTTTTTCAACGTTTAAAATGATCCCATTTAAGTAACTCCCTTTTTCTAAATACGAACAGCCAAGCATATAGGGCATAATTCCGCAATTTGTTTTTCAAAATCTTAAGTCAATACTATTAATAGTACCATAAACGCACTGCATTTTACGTTGAATATCACTTCTGATAGAACCACTCTAACTTGTAATTTCTGTCCATTACAAAACTAAATAGTATTACGGAGCAATTCTTTCAGTGGGCGGTAAATCATTTGTATCTCAGATATGGAATCCAAAATAGGGCAGATGACTCAACCAATTGGCCTAGGAAAGACTGAACGACTTTTACAATCATAATAAACTTCATCTGCAACATCATTCACATTTTTGATGACGTAAGACAAAGTAACATCGCAGTTACATGACGAAAATCGCAGTTCCTACACCAAACAGCTTTGAAGCATTACATTTACTACACACGCGTTCTAACTTACAGATTCTCGGCGACGTGCTAAAGATTCTCCGTGACGTGGCCGATGGAAGTCAAGGAGTCGAATGACATCGCCAGCACTGCTTATTTTCTGGTCTCTGTTAATTCCAGTTAGCAGAAGATACTGCCCTTAAAGACTCTACATGCATCCACGAAACCAGAAGTACAACACTGACGATCGCTCCAATTTGGTGTGTGAATGAGTTTCAAATAATCGTATTAATTGTCATGTTTGACCGATTTATCATTATACTGGTTACAATAAGCAGTAACTGGAAAGCCGTCTGTATCGTTCAACACCAATCGATTTGTAAAAGTCTACGTACCCCCATCAGTCATTCGCCAAGAGTCTTCTTAAAGTAAAACTATCGTAGTAGCACAGCCCATATTCGTCGTAATTACACTAGTGGCCATTACAATTGCTACACCACCAACATGACGTGCTACAGACGCGAAATTTAACCGACAGGAAGAAGATGCTGTGATATGCAAATGATTAGCTTTTCAGAGCATTCACACAAGATTGCCGCCGGTGGCGACCCCTACAACGTGCTCCCATGAGGAAAGTTTCCAACCTATTTCTCATACCCAAACAGCAGTTGACCGGCATTGCCTGGTGAAACGTTGTTGTGATGCCTCGTGTAAGGAGGAGAAATCCCTACCATCACGTTTCCGACTTTGATAAAGGTCGGACTGTAGCCTATCGCGATTGCGGTTTATCGTATCGCGACACTGCTGCTCGCGTTGGTCGAGATCCAATGACTGTTAGCAGAATATGGAATCGGTGGGTTCAGGAGGGTAATACGGAACGCCATGTTGGATACCGACGGCCTAGTATCACTAGCAGTCGAGATGACAGGCATCTTATCCGCATGGCTCTAACGGATCGTGCAACCACGTCTCGATCCCTGAGTCAACAGATGGGGACGTTTGCAAGACAACAACCATCTGCACGAACAGTTCGACGACGTTTGCAGCAGCATGGACTATCAGCTCGGAGACCATGGCTGCGGTTACGCTTGACGCTGCATCACAGAGAGGAGCGCCTGCGATGGTGTACTCAACGACGAACTTGGGTGCACAAATGGCAAAACGTCATTTTTTAGAATGAATCCAAGTTCTGTTTACAGCATCATGATTGTCGCATCCGTGTTTGGCGACATCGCGGTGAACGCACATTGGAAGCGTGTATTAGTCATCGCCATACTGGCGTATCACCCGGCGTGATGGTCTGGGGTGCCATCGTTTACACGTCTCGGTCACCTCTTGTTCACATTGACAGCACTTTGAACAGTGGACGTTGCATTTCAGATGTATTGCGACCCGCGGCTCTACCCTTCATTCGATCCCTGCGAAACCCTACATTTCAGCAGGATAATGCACGACTGCATTTTTCAGGTCCTGTACGGGCCTTTCTAGATACAGAAAATGTTCGACTGTTCCCCTGGCCAGCACATTCTCCAGATCTCTCACCAACTGAAAACGTCTGGTCAATGGTGGCCGAGCAACTGGCTCGTCACAATACGCCAGTCACTACTCTTGATGAACTGTTGTATCGTGTTGAAGCTGCATGGGCAGCTGTACCTGTACACGCTATCCAAGCTCTGTTGACTCAATGCCCAGGCGTATCAAGGGCGTTATTACGGCCAGAGGTTGTTGTTCTGGGTACTGATTTCTCGGGATCTATGCACCCAAACTGCGTGAAAATGTAATCACATGTCAGTTCTAGTATAATATAATTGTCCAATGAATACCCGTTTATCATCTGCATTTCCTCATGGTGTAGCAATTTTAATGGCCAGTAGTGTACATAGGGAAAATGATAAAATGTTCAATATACTACTCAGTGAGTCCAGTGTAGTATCAGTCGACGAATACAGCTCTTGTCGACTGGTACTTTCTGCTATATGCGGCAGCTTCGTGGAACAACTCCACGAGTCGTCATGGAGTTCCTGGCCTGGGGACGGTCCCATTTGACTGAAACCGGTTACCGTAACTAATAAATTAATGATTGTTGTGATCTTTACTGTCTCTTTGTGTTGCAATGTTAAATACGATAGCTGTTGTTCAATTACGACTTTTGAAAGTCAGTATAAAAGTGCCACTAACATCTCCTAAAGAAAAAGAGGAAGAAGCGGCGAGCCTTTTCCTGCAGTGATTATCCGTTCATCTAGTGACCTGCAGCAGATTAGCCGCGAAGCTTACGCAATCTAACTGAACCTATCACGCCGAATACCTCGCGGGCACCGAGCAGCGGAATGTGGGATTAACGGAGCGTGGAATTCTGGCAGCGCACCCCTCAGTTCTAATTCCGAACGCCAGAGCATGATTCCTAGTTATTAAAGGCTTCATCAAAAATAACGTCGCGCTTTCTCTAGCTTCAAAATAATGTTGCCTGCACCACCCAAGCATGGTGTCCGAAAGTCTCATAATCATAAACACATATAAACGGACGCTGTTTAAAAATATAAATACTATTTGAAACCGAAACTTGTTTACAGGCTGACATGTTTGTAAACAGCCACTCATCTACTCGACGCACGAATGTAATTTGATAATGTCTCTTATTTCTCGAATTTATGCTGTGCATCCTCATCATAATACAGTGCACAATAAGTTATAAAAATATTTTAAAAACAGCAGTAACTCGAGAAATCGTAACACAGTTTTACGAAAGATGGATGTGTTCCAGCACAACCACCTTCGTCATAGATATAAGTATCTCCAAAGACTGCTTTCAGCTGAGTTTGGTCTTCGGAAAAACAAAATTCCACACTGTTCCCTTTAGTTCTCGGTAGGATACCCCTTCCCTCAAGTTTATCAGCACATTCATTACCTCTTTCCCTTCTCCTTTACCTTCTAACGTGTACGTCTGTTCCCTTTCCTCTCTCTCATAGACCGCAGGGAGAGTTCCTGCCCATCATACTCTTTCGGTCACTTCCTTACTCCGCTCTATTCATTTAACACTAGGAGGACCTCAAGCAGCAGACTACCTACAAGGACCGACTGGGCCAAATTGGCTCCATGTTTATTTTTATTTACTTGATCAGATTGTGATAGGTAATGGAATGTAACACACATATATAGCTTTTGTTGATTTTTATTAACAAAATAAATACATTACACACACACACACACACACACACACACACACACTCCACCGTAGTTCACTGCTGTTTACTGCTGCACTTGTCGCACCACACTCGTCTTCTCTTCTCACATTTGCCACATACTGCTTTCTCACAACCTGAACAAACAGTAGCAGTATGGTTTCTTTTACATGAGGTACGAATTTTACGCTTCTCTCTCTTAGTTGCCCTCTGTGGTCCGCCTTTACTGTCTGCATGATTCTGGTCTGTCTCTTTATTTCTTGATGATACATACTGCGCTCGAAGCTCTTCGGACAAATGAAAAATATACTTCCGCTTGGTAGGTCGTGTGCCAGTCACTTCCTTATACAACACCCAGGAATTTATGGTATCCAAATCAAAAATGTTGTAAAACAAATGCATTGGCCAACGTCTTGTACCGGCTTTTGTGGAGTACATCCTAGTCATTTGATCGACAACGTCGACCCCAAATATTGTTTCATTGTAGAATTGCACTGTTTCAGGAGTCTTCTTCTGACTATCGGACAGGGATACAAGAGAGTGAAGTGAACTCAGTAACAAAACATTCTTGTCAGTTTTCCCTTGATAAACTGTTAGTGTCGTTCCATCATCATTTTTATACACAATAGTCGAGTGGAGTGGTTGTTTAGTGCTCTTTGCAGCAGGAGGCACCTCCCTTCGATTACGGTTCAAAGTACCTACTAAAGTTGTCGATACCGCCCTCAGACGGTTTGCAAGGCTTAGCGAAGTAAAGTAACTGTCAGTAGTGACATTCAAACTTTTGCCTAAGTATGGTCCCATAAGCCTAAGAACAACATTTTCACCTACGCCTTGGTCAACTGATCGAAGGGGATCAGCACCAGCGTGTGGGAATCCATTCAGTATGTATTTACTAGAAACAACTACAAGTAACCAGAATTTTATGCCAAACTTATTTGACTTGCTTGCAAGATATTGTGTGAATGGGCATCTTGTTTTAGACGGCAAAAGTTGTTCATCAACTGTAAGATAAGGTTCTGCTTTATAGCTAGACGCACTGTTTTCTATGAAAGCATTTCAAGTATCTGAGACCAAAGCAAATTTGTCAGCCTTGACGCGTTCAGATCTAGAGGACTTGGTGTCAAACCTCATGTAGTCCATTATTTCGATAACTCTGTTTGGTCCCATAGTTTGTCTGAAAAACGGAGGACCCCATACTGTTGACCATAGGCTTTTGAGAGGAAAATTCTTTGCCCCATACACTCCTCTTGCATACATTATGGCGACAAAAGCATCCAGTTCTTCAGTGTCTACTGCCCAGGAATCGTCTTGTGTTCGACGACGAGCGTCAGCTTCAGTACAGTGCTTGATGTGGCGCATCATGGAAGCACTGAAAACTAACCGCCAAGCACTAAGAAGTTTCCCACTTTGAATTTTCCTTTTAGCATATTATGTTGGTCCTGAGCTCTCCGGCAAAATGGTATGACTTTGTAGACGACCTGAAAACATATGAAAAAAGAACAGTATTTTTAGAACGTGTGATGTACTGATATTACATGAGTTTATCTCTTCTTGTAATTTTACAAACCAAAACTCTACACAAAGAGCTGAAATATTACTCACCTGCATTACAACCGACTGGTAGAATTTTCCACACAATCCCATCTTTTGCTGTTTCTTTTTCTTCAGTGGGTTGCCCAGTATCAGTTTCTGACTGACTTCCCGGGGAAGCAAACGTTGTCTGGATTGTTGATCTTATACAGCTAGAATTTGGAACATCTGAAGGCATGCTGGATGTAGAAGCTTCATATTCCCCTAAATTTAGCGGAAAACTGTCCTGGGCTGTGTTTACATCATCACATTCTTTGCACGAATCACATTCTTCATCTGCACACACTGGAACTACTAAACTTTCTTCATTGTCTTGATCGCTGTCGGAAAACTCAAATTCTTCACCTGAACTTTCATCTTCTATTTTTCTCAGTTCTGCTAGTATTTCAGCGTCTGTTAGCCGCTTCTTGTATTCGTAGCTCATGACTGCAGGGACGACTCTCAGATACCGTCACAACAGACAATAACTGAAATCCTTGATTCAACTAACCAGCAATCAGCGGTGGATTGAATGACATTGTTGTCGCATATTTGAACAACAAAAGGACAACAGTTGATGTGATTTCATACGCAGTATTGCAAAGAAGTAGCCTCTAAATACAGAGAATTGTTGGAGGGGCCAAACTGGCCCCGCCGTCCTTCGAGGTGGTAAGCTTCATATTTCACAACCTAATAAAAATAGGACACTCCAAAACGCGGTGGTTAATATTTCATATGACTGACGAAAAGTCACAAAATATCAAGTCAGTCGAACTTAAGATTTGCTCAGAAAACAAGTGAAAAGATCGGAAAGGGGCCAATTTGGCCCCTCGGTCCTTGTAGTGTTAATTTTCCCCATCATTCTCCCAGGCAGATTTCGAACAATTCTAAATGCTTCTCCCCTTTCTATCTTAATAACCAGTTTTCGGAGTTATGTGCAACTATACTTCAAATACAGTGTTTTGTAAATCACTTTCTCAGATCAATTTACATTCCTCTTGCATTCAGTAATCCTTGCCTTTTCCTAAGTGCTTTATTTCCACTGACTATCTTTGTTCTTATTGCTGCGGTGCACATTTCATCTGCTTTATGTGGTGGTATGCACGGTCAAGTTCCTTTCCCTTTAGTGTTATACTCGTATTTCCCGGGCTCTCTGTCGTTGCTACGAGGGTGTGCTGAAAAGTAATACTTCCGAATATCTTATGTCAAAAAGTAACGCTTTTATTTAAAGACTTTGTTAACATTTCTCATCTTTCTTCTTCATGTCTACATATTTACATCTCAACACAGTCACCATGGCAACGAACACGTTTGTTCCAACGAGAGTCCAGTTGATTGACGAAGCTGCAACCTCACCTCTGTTGGTAGCGCTTCGTCACTATCAAAGAAAAGTCCTCGAAGTTGTTCTTTACATTACGTAAACAGATGAAAATCGGATGGGGTCGAGTCAGGACTGTTTGGAAGGATCATTAGTAACAGTGAACACAACGCACTGGATTGTTGCAGATACCGCAGCGTCCGTGTGTGGTCGTTCGTTGTCAAGTTGAAGCAGAGGGTGCTCCATGTGCGGATGAGCTCTTCGAATTATTAGTGCTTTCAGTTTTTTTGATGGTCTCTCACGCACTGACGTGGTTACGTGATTCGCCGATATGTTACATCCTACAATTCGGAGTACCCTAGCGGCAGAGGTTTGCAACTTGCGTCAGCGAACCGGGAAAGTCGACCGAGTAATATGCACGACGTATAATACTGCAACCGATATTTAGAACAGAATAAAAAATTCAGAGGCGGTACTTTTCAGCACGCCCTCGTAATTTCATTACTTATTGGTATCAAACTTAAATTTCTCACGTCTGTGTGAAAGAAAAGTCTTGACGAGCTAACTGGCGCCGTCCGATGTGGCCGAGCGGTTCTAAGCGCTTCAGTGCGGAACCGCGCTGCTGCTACTGTCGCAGGTTCGAATCCTGCCTCGGGTATAGATGTGTGTGATGTCCTTAGATTAGTTAGGTTTAAGTAGTTCTAAGTCTAGGGGACTAATGACCTCAGATGTTAAGTCACAAAGTGCTTAGAGCCATTTGAACCATTTTGAGCTAACTGGCCCTCCATGTCTTTGTCGAGAGTTGTATCCGTACCGGTTTGCTTATTTTCCGCATCTGTGATCATCCTAACACTCGTTTCTTGATAAGGGGCATTATTTTACAGTTAAATCAATTGGAATACTGTTTTCTTTCACATTTTATTTGTGGAGCCATATCCCCTACAGTCCACCTTACAAAAATACCATTAATGTTTATAATTCCGAGGAATTTTTCACCAAAAAGAGAAAATACTTATTATAACGAGAGACAATAGAAATCAACGGGCCTTTCACCTTAGACCCGTCGAAACGTCCCTTAATTGCAACGGCCGCCAACGAGTGTCTCTTCTAGCAGACTACAAACTATTTTTCGTTTGTTTAGTAGTCTCCATCATGAACACCCACCAAAGTATATACAGAAAGCACGTGGATCTTGTTGTGTCTAGGCAAGACAGCCTAGACACAATGCGAGGAATCCGAAAGGCACGCACTTAAACTCACGCATTATGGCGTGAGGTCTGAAACAGGATACGTAATGAATGCTATAAAGAAAAGTAAGTAGCTTCTGGAATACTTAACTTTAATCCATCATTTGTATATCGCCCTTGACGATACAAGTGAGACTCTTTAGATACAAGCTATGTAAGGCTAATCGCGCCTTGCTAGGTCGTAGCCATCCACTTAGCTGAAGGCTATTCTAACTATCTGCTCTGCAAATGAGCGAGGCTTCGTCAGTGTGCATCGCTAGCTACGTCGTCCGTACAACTGGGGCGAGTGCTAGTACGTCTCTCTAGACCTGCCGTGTGTTGGCGCTCGGTCTGCTATCACTGAAAGTGGCGACACGCGGGTCCGACATGTACTAATTGACCGCGGCCGATTTAAAGCTACCACCTAGCAAGTGTGGTGTCTGGCGGTGACACCACAGAACTAGTAATGCCGTGTCCATGTGTCGAGAAATATGAAATACTTAGTTACGCCTGTTAACATTGTATGCAGCTCACCTGTACTTGTTAGCCAATGTTTCTCAATTCTCATTACACTTTCAAGAAGTATATGTTCGATGTTTCAGGAACGACACACAGTAAACTTCCGTGTGGTGTTCTACCGGTTATTTCCGCTTGATTACCTAATGTCAGTAACATAAATCATTTAAAGTGTTGAAATTTCCCAACTGTCTAAATTTCCCTACACGATCTTACTGAATTAATCCTCGAAGGAATCTTACCCCACGTTGAAATTATTTCTGTTGTAGTTGATACATTCACCCTTTATACTTCAACCATATTCTAATCTCAAATATAAATTGCTTGTAACTGTTTCTTTGAACTTCATTCATGACACGTCATTCAAACTAAATTACACCCAAGTTTTATCATTTTTGACACACAGTTGATTGAATTATGATTACTTTCACTGTGGTTATTCGATTTATGGCAAACTTTCAATATGGTCTAGACGCTGCGAGTATATATACATCTCTATGGTGAACCTACAGAAGTTCCCCCGGAAAATTAATCATTGTCTTTCGTGTTTCAGCTTTGACGGTGCGATTTTTGACGAGGCGGTTCATCGGCGAGTATCGCTCGGATACTGGTGAGTCAAGCTTCAGATTTAAGCAGTGTTGCACGACACAACCTTGCATCGAATAACAATAATAATAATAATGATAATAATAATAATAGAGTGCATGGGAAGGCAGAGAACTAATCTGCCAGATTCGTAGAAATACAAAAGTATAAATCCTCTGTGAAATCTCTGACACTTTTCAGATATGTACCAGTGTTCGACAAGGAGTCAGTGTCTCCCTTCTGCTGTTTCATTTGGTCTGGACGATGGGAAAATGACACGAACAGTATTAACATCTGCAATTCAGTATACAAAGTCAATATTAAACGTAGAGTCTTCTCTTATGATTCAGTGGTGATTACTAAGACTAAAGATCAAATTAATGCGCCACAAAGAAACTACACAAGTTCGACACAAGGTCATACATTCGCATATTTGAGGAGAAATTTCATTACATGGAAAAACTGCATCAAAATAGCAGGAAAGTCCGACTAAAAGTGGAATGTGGGACGTTTTACAAGTGTTTTCCTTCAAATGCCTTGGGGAGATACAACGGCCTTCAGGGTTGAAGAGCAGAGAAATTATGTAGATAGCCAGGAATAAGCAACATTCATAATCCCATTTAACCTCCACAACAAAAAAGTATTATTCGTAATATGAAATTTTACCATAAGTGCTGTGTATCTGGGGCCATATCTGCTGGAGGGTACTCCAAAGTTGCAGAAATTGAGAAACAGGAGCGGAATATTCTGAGGAAAATATGTATCTTCATTCTTGCAGGTTTTCTTCAGGATGGCCTGCTGCATCAATAGAATTAATGTATCAGCTGGCGGGTTGCTGGCGAGGGTAAGACATCACTTCAGAAGCATCCTCTGGAAGACAATAAAGAATGTGCAGTAGAAAGATGGGAGGAAATACAAGGGTTTGACATAAACGTGGGAACACCTCCATACTCTGCACATGATCTCTAATCTTAGCAGAAACTCTTTCAGGCACTTTCGATTTTCCTACTAAAGAGCACCGACAAAAATTACCTGTTCCTGCTTGCCTTCAAAACGTACAAGCAACTCCTATTCCTGCAACTTCACATTCGGTTTATTCGGTTTCTAAAACACATCAGTTGCAAATATAATCTCATACCTTATTTTTGTAATCGTGTAGAATATACAACGATCAGCAGGCGTCAGACTAGTTCTGTAGTCGTTCGTGAAAAGAAAGCGGCACCATGGGTCTTGGGTTTGTTCTAGGTGTTCCATTGCCCAATTTCTTAATGCCTCATGGTGTTGTCAGTTTCCTTCTTCTGTTCGTAATGGACACCCAAATACCAGATTGGTGTGTGGAGACAGTTGCGTAACGTCCGGTTCGACACAGCCTTCCCTGGTTCCCAAAAATGGCAGGACGCAGTTCAGTTGCGTTATCTTTGGTATACGAATATGTATAAAACGTGATCTGTAGATAGTGTTCGTTAGTTGGTGCTGACTGCGAACGACCTCTACGAGGCAGATCTTGACTACTTTGCGTCTCTTGATAGTATTTTATTGTTTGAATTCCTTGGCTGTGGTGCACTCCGATTTCGTGAGCAATTTCCCCTGCTTACAGACCTTCTTGCCGCAAAGAGACAGTGTGCGAACCCTCTACGGTCGAAATGCCCCTTTGAGGCATGCTGACGGTTCCAGCACTGCACACTAGTCTCATTGTCCTGAGCACCATAGGAGACTGAGACACACCGGCGGTAAGGTGGGGGTTCCCTACAACTGTTACCTGTAACTAAAGTAATAATTTCCCTCCTTCTTGAGACATCTACAGCTACATAATTACTCTGTAATTTATATTCCGGACTTTGGCAGTTACAGTGCACTAGATCTTAACAAGTACAACGAAAACAAAGTGAAAAACGCTGAAACTGATTCCATTTGTCTTATCCAAGAAAGACAGTTATGGCACGTAAAATAAAACAATACTTATCCCAGCTACATTATTTTATACCTGTGACCATCATAGTAGTATAACAATTGTGTCATCGTTATATTGGAGAATACACTGCACGGGATAGAAAAAATTGTGTTCCATTTTTATATAAAATAACTTGCAAATGTTTTACATTTGAGATTGCGAAGTGTGTAATTACTGCTACGGATCCTCCACTATAACGGCTGATAGTTGTCATCGTTACATACAGTCCTTGGGCTTGAACTGCCGTTGAAATAGATGCTACGGCAACATCTTTCTCGTTGTGCAGACACAAACTTCACGTAGCCTGAATTCAATCTCACTTTGCCGAATACTAACAGATGATTGAGGTAATAAGTTATAAAGGGGAAGGAAAATTGTCAATCAGTAATGCCTAGGTAACGGGAACACGGAAGTACTTTCTTTATTTTTGGTTTCCTTTTATCTAAATTTCAAAAGTTTGTGACTTGGTGCAAATTAGCCCAATTACTGGTAATTATCAACGCATGAGGTGTGCCGTTAACCGAGTTCATTTCAAAATAACGAACTTTAAATAGGTCGGTGGAAACAGACTATTCGTAAATAGTGTGAACCATGTAGTTGGTGATTCTGCTTTACCCATGAGGGCAGTTAGTCTCAGGCACTGCTCACTGCACGTATCTTTAATATTTTTAATGACGCCAAAATTCTGAAAGACACTCTCCCGCGTTATTTCATATTCCGTCGCTTCTTTCTGTGATCTCTGCAATGATCTTTTGCGTCGATATCCTCTACGTTTCTTGTCCAGTCTGACTAAATTATTCATTACCGAACCGTCCTCTGCTGGCTTCTACTGACTGCTCCTCAACAACATTTTATCAGTAACAGTTCTCGCGTCCAGTACCAAAATGTTTGATAATATCACATAACATGAAAAACCTACCATCATTGCAGTTTAATAAACATCATTTTACATCATATTGTTAACGTTAACACACTGTAATGAGACACAACTTGAGATTAATGTTTTCAAAAAAATATGTGCAAATTGTTGTATCCATAACACAGAGACAATTTGACCAAAAGTATTCCAATATTATCATGTGGCTTAACTATCGACGCATTTATACTAGGGTCGTTCAATAAGTAAAGCCCCACATTTTTTTCACAGAACTTATTTATTGTTAAGAGTCAGAATTTGGTGACAATATACAGGGTGATTCAAAAAGAATACCACAACTTTAGGAATTTAAAACTCTGCAACGACAAAAGGCAAAGCTAAGCACTATCTGTCGACGAATTAAGGGAGCTATAAAGTTTCATTTAGTTGTACATTTGTTCGCTTGAGGCGCTGTTGACTAGGCGTCAGCGTCAGTTGATGCTAAGATGGCGACCGCTCAACAGAAAGCTTTTTGTGTTATTGAGTATGGCAGAAGTGAATCGACGACAGTTGTTCAGCTTGCATTTCGAACGAAGTATGGTGTTAAACCTCCTGATAGGTGGTGTATTAAACGTTTGTATAAACAGTTTACAGAGAATGGGTGTTTGTGCAAAGGGAAAAGTTCTGGACGGCCGAGAACGAGTGATGAAAATGTAGCACGCATTCAGCAAGCATTTGTTCGCAGCCCAGGAAAATCGACTCGCAGAGCTAGCAGAGAGCTGCAAATTCCACAATCAACTGTATGGAGAGTCCTACGAAAAAGGTTAGTTATGAAACCTGAACGTCAACTACCCGAGGCGATGGATCGGCCGCCAGGCAGCCCGTGACAGAACACTTCATCACTGGCCTCCAAGAAGCCCTGATCTTACCCCCTGCGATTTTTTCTTATGGGGTATGTTAAGGATATGGTGTTTCGACCACCTCTCCCAGCCACCATTGATGATTTGAAACGAGAAATAACAGCAGCTATCCAAACTGTTACGCCTGATATGCTACAGAGAGTGTGGAACGAGTTAGAGTATCGGGTTGATATTGCTCGAGTGTCTGGAGGGGGCCATATTGAACATCTCTGAACTTGTTTTTGAGTGAAAAAGAACCTTTTTAAATACTCTTTGTAATGATGTATAACAGAAGGTTATATTATGTTTCTTTCATTAAATACACATTTTTAAACTTGTGGTATTCTTTTTGAATCACCCTGTACATCAACTTGTCCATGTCCTACTTTTCTACGTAGTTTCCATCACGTTCTATTTCCGTACGCCAACGTTGTGGAATAGCATGTATTCCCTGCTGTAAAAGCTCTTGTCGTGTAGGCGTAGCCATGTTTCCACTGCATGACTGGCACTCTCTCATCTTCAAAGTGTGTCTCCCGTAGAGAATCTTTAAGCGGCCCAAAGAGATGGAAGTCCGAGGGTGCCAGGTCTGGACTGAAGGGTCAATGAAACAATGACGTCCAACCCAATTTGGCGATGTGTTCCCGGGTTCTCGGACTTGAGTGTGGGCGTGCATTATCGCGTTGGAGCAAGATTGCTGCTGGATTCTTGTCCAATCGGTCACGTCGGAAACGGTTCTTGAGTTTATTCAGAATCTTCACGTTTGCCTCTGAATTAATGGTTGACAATCTTGGCATTACATCCACGAGAATGACGTCGTCACAATCCCAGAAGACTGTCACCATGGCTTTTCTGACAGAGGGGGTTGTCTTGAATTTCTTCTTTTGTGGTGAATGAGGATGATTCCACTACATGGATTGCCTTTTTGTTTCCGGTGCAAAGTGGTGTACCGAACTTTCGTCCCCCGTAACGATCCGTGACAGAAAGGCCTCTCCGTCGGTCTCAAAACGCTCCTAAAATTCAAATGAAACGGCATTTTTCTGAATCTTGTGATTCGCTGTGAGCATTCGTGGAACCCATCGTAAGCACCTCTTTGTATATCCGAGAGTCTCAATCATTGCAGGCGCACATTCAATGCTGGCCGACAACCGTAGAGCCAATTGTCGAGTTGTGATGCGCCGGTCGGCATGAATAATGGTATCCGCACGATTCAGCATGTCTGGTTCAGTGGCTGTGACAGGCCGTTCCACGTCCCAGGTGTGGCTGATCATGGAGCTCTGTTTCTGAATATCCTGAGGCTGTAAGTTCCCTTACCCATCACCTAGCTGTAGTCCTATCAACTACAGCATCGCTATACACTGCACACAAACGTTTATGGATGTTCACTACCGTTTCTTTTTCTGCACACAAGAATTCAATAACAGCACGCTGTTTGTAACATGAGTCGTATGTAGCCGCCATTTTGACGCTGTACTACGGCTCTGCCGGCTGCCAGAACGGTTCCAAACTTCACTGGCGCAAAAAACAAACATCAAATGTGAAGCCTTAATAAGGACGTTTGCCTATGTATATTAATAGTTTTTTTTTTTTTTTTTTAATGTGGGGCGTTACTTATTGAACGACCCTCGTAGCTATCACTTTGCAGTGGTCGCTTAATCATGAGTGTTGCCGGCCGCGGTGGTCTCGAGGTTCTAGGCGCTCGGTCCGGAACCGCGTGACTGCTACTGTCGCAGGTTCGAATCCTGCCTCGGGCATGAATGTGTGTGATGTCCTTAGGTTAGTTAGGTTTAAGTAGTTCTACGTTCTAGGGGATTGATTACCACAGATGTTAAGTCCCGTAGTGCTCAGAGCCATTTGAGCCATCATGAGTGTTCCCAATACTTGTCGATATCATTTCTACTTAATCTGGTAATACAAATGTCCATAGAACATGGAGATGAGGGACTGCATTCAAAAGGCACATTGCGTGCTGTAGAAATTCATTGCGAATGAAGGTTTACGAGTTGTGACATAGTGGCAGCAAAGTTTTCCGAGTTCTCGGAAGATATTTTTATGTTTTTTATTCCAGCTAAGGGTCGCAGAAAAATTTGGTGTAATATGTTATTAACGTCGATCCGTAAAGACTGTCCTCAGATGTGGCTATACACAGTTCGATCACATAGAGACGGCATATGTATAAGTGATACACTCATATTAATACGCCAAACAACATCCAATAATTTTCTTTCACAGAATCAGCTTGCCTTTACAATTTTGCATGTGGCACTTCAATTTTGAGTACGTGCGGCAAAGCTCATTTGGCGTATTATTGTGACTGTACCACTTTTACATGTGTTGACTGTGTGTAGTCTCCCCAAAAATGTTAATTACGGACCGAAATTAGTAACCTGATCTATAAGAATTTATGTGATCCGCAACTGCAATAAAAGTACATAATTGCAGATTTACTTCCTAACAAATTCATATGTCAAAAGAGAAATTTCCGAGCGAAATATAACAAACTGTTTACTCATGAGAGGGAGAACATTCTTTTTTTTTTTAAGTTTTTGCGTGATACTTCTGGGGGTAATTTTCACAGTATCTGCCAGCATTAACCCATTACTGGCCAGCGTTACACTGATGGTACAAGCGACAGGATTGGACGTTTACTGATTTTTAGACAATAATGAACTTCTATGATCTTGTTATGCTCGTTTAAAGATTTTTGAACATTTGTTTTTCATTGCTATGTTAATACTTGTGAGAAGTAGCACATGACTGGCAACAAATCGCAACTGAATTAAAACATTCCCTAACGATTTTCGACTTCGGATGTCCCCTGCGTCAAGCTCCAACTGCCATTCCGCGTTCAGAGTGTGTTAATTACCGTCGTGGGGCCGTAACGACACTGGAGACCTTTTCACATGAATCACCTGAATAGATACGACAGCTCGTCTTTGGCAGGCTTCGTACCGAAGTGCTATTCCTAGAATTCCTGATGGAGTGGTTTGGTGGAACCTAGCGTAGTAGATTGGCCTTGGGTTTCATGTACGGCCAGCCGCGGTGGCCGAGCGGTTCTAGGCGCTTCAGTCCGGAACCACGCGACTGCTACGGTCGCAGGTTCGAATACTGCCTCGGGCATGGATGTGTGTGATGTCCTTAGGATAGTTAGGTTTAAGTAGTTCTAAGTTCGAGGGGACTGATGACCTCCGATGTTCAGTCCCATAGTGCTCAGAGCCATTTGAACCATTTTTTCATGTGTGGGGTGATCCTCAGGTGTTGCGGAGTATTACTTGCGCAACAGGTCCGGCCAACGCGCAGACGGTCGGTGGTGATGCTGATGGCCCAGACCACTACAGAGCGAGCTTGGGCAGTGCTTAGCATACTGGACTCCCATTCGGGAGGACATGGGTCAAACCCGTGTACGGCCATCCTGATTTAGGTTTTCCGTGATTTCCCTAAATCACCGGGATGAACCCTTTGAAAGGGCACGGCAGACTTCCTTCCCCATCCTTCCCTGATCCGACGGGACCGGTGACCTCACTGTTTGGTCACCTCCCCCAGATCAACCATGCAACCAATCCAGACCACTTGAAACCTTCCCATCTCCTCTATATCTCACAACCTTCCCTTCTACGATAACCTATGAAAGCTTCCCTTAGGATTTCTATCTCTTGCTTAATAATAACAAATGAAATCTTCCCTTTGAAATTAATTCTCTTTCTCAATAATAATAAGTGCAATCTTCGCATACAAATTTAAATGCTGCTTACTAAAAGTGATTTGCTGATTATTTCGACGAAACAAAGAATATGTCGTCGTCGTGGCCCTCAGTCGTTACCTGCAATAGTCCAAAACTGTTGCTTACCTTCTTTACTGTTACTGGATCGCCATCTGACTGCTACATCGAACTGCGACATGAATATACTTACTCTGTTTTACTATACTCTTTTAGCTGCTGCTGGGCTGTCATAATAAGTGGCTGTATTTGTTACCAAAGGTGACGTTATTCTTTAATAGCAAATCTGTCGTTCTTCTTTAATTAATTTGACTGAAGTTACGTAATTCATAGTTAAACTTTTTCTTCACAACAATAAAATTTTGCAAAGTTTTACGTTGATGGTTTTAGGGATGTATTATAATCAGTATTGCAATATTGCTGCAAAATTGATTATATTCTGAAAACGTTTCATCAAATAGTTACTGTTGGTAATGAAATGATTTTACAAAATTTCAAATGGCAATTGCTTTTTACAACAATCTTACAAATAGCATTGCCCAAACATACTTTCAGTAGTCTTGAGTTTCTAAAAAAAATAATTCAATGATTAAATGAAACAACAAGTTCACTGGACTGGTAACAGTGAACTTGTTGTTTCATTTAATGTCAGTAACAGTCACGGTAAAGCCTAACCTAAAAATGTTCGCATTTAAAGTAATTCAATGATATTAGTTCCTCTTATGATAACAGTTAGCTGATGTCTCTGTACATCCGTTTATAAACTCTTGTAAATCATAGCTGGTGGCTGGCAGGCACACCGCTCCTCTCAACCTCTCGCTTCAGACCTCCTACCAACTCGCTTCACCTCTCGCTTACTACTGACTTCCTATAAAACGCTAAAGTGCGGTCTCTCGCGCCAACAATGCTTTCTGGTGCAGACAATCCCTGCTACCATTACAAAATGTTTCAATGCGCGGTCTTTCCCGCTCGTTTCTTAGAATGTATCCAAACGCAGTCTCTCCCGACCTTTTTAAAATTATATCAATGTGCGTTCTCTCCCGCCAACAATACTCTGGTGCAGATATTCCCTGCTACCACAATTATTTCCAAAATGACAAATATTAATTATTCCTACTTAATCCTATTAATAAAATATAAACATCTTTCATAAATTGTGGTTTGACAATAGACAATAGAAATATACACGTCTTACAGGCACAGCGCCATTTTCAGTGTCTGATTTTGCACGCTTTGGAGGTCGACAATGTGGGAGTCAGCAGTATTCCTCCACACCACAACCGCGTACTCCAACATGGGTCGGACCAGCGTCAGGCAGAAGCGTCGACTCAGTGTTAAGGAAGGGGTAGAGCAGCCGTAGGCGCCCCATAGCCGTGTTTGGGATGTCACCGATATGCGGTAGACTTGTAAGCCTCTGGTCAAGTTTGACCCCGAGGTAAATGGCGGTCTTGATCCACGGGATGGAGCCTCCCGCGATGGAGACCGGGAGGAGATTGGGTTGTTTTTGGGGGAGTAGACAAGAAAGCGAGGTCATCGGTCTCATCGGATTAGGGAAGGACGGGGAAGGAGATCGGCCGTGCCCTTTGAGAGGAACCATCCCAGCATTTGCCTGGAGAGGTTTAGGGAAATCACGGAAAATATAAATCAGGATGGCAGGACGCGGGATTGAACCGTCGTCCTCCCGAATGCGAGTCCAGTGTGCTGATTACTGCGCCACCTCTCTCGGTTGACCAGGAGGAGAGCCGGAGGGATTTGTTTTCTGGTGAAAAATGACAGCTCCATCATTGCAATGCCCTTTTGCACCTTGTGTACGTGATGCTACCGCCGTCCGCAAGTGTGAATAATGCTATCCCAAGACTTTTGTCACGTAGGTACCTGTACACTGGCGCTCTCAGCAGACCGCTGCTTACCTCACAGCTATTCGCCGCTACAGCACGTGGCTGCCACACAGATCGGCCCTAAGGCGCGCCGTGTTTACGCCGTTTCGCGATCCCAGACCGTCCCAGTCCCCGGTCCAGCTGCCGGCGCTCTTTGTACCTCTGCCTCCCACGCCCTCCCCTCCTCGTGTCTATACTTAGCGCGTGCGCGCTCCCCGTATCTCCGATGCGTACATCTCGTGACGTCAGCTGGACAGAAACTGCCGCGCCGGAGCCGTTTTGGCCACCACAACAAATAGTGGAGGCTAATTCTGAAATGTAGCTTTAGGGGTAATTCCTCTCGGTTCGGACGTACCGCAGGCCGCGACCAAGGGCACCGGTGCGGGAAATTCATTCATGCTCGTTGACGGTGAGCGCTGCCGGGCCCGTCTGCAAGGTGCTGTGTGACACGTGTGAGTACACGCTGCTACTACTGTGTCGGTGCGTTAGGTGCGTAAGTATCTTTATTTTTTTTTTTTTAATTTTACACGTCTGGTTCTGTAGGCCAAATTGAGGAGCAAATCTCCAAGGTCATGGAATGTGTCAGTACTTGAAATTACAACATAAAAATAATAACAAATGAATTAAAATGTTAATCAAACCAAAAAAGACAAGCTGTAAGTTTATTTAAACGCAGTCCACAATATACAGGGTGTCCGAAGAGTCTTTCCCTGCCGGCCGCGGTGGTCTAGCGGTTCTAGGCGCGCAGTCCGAAACCGCGCGACTGCTACGGTCGCAGGTTCGAATCCTGCCTCGGGCATGGATGTGTGTGATGTCATTAGGTTAGTTAGGTTTAAGTAGTTCTAAGTTCTAGGGGACTGATGACCACAGATGTTAAGTCCCATAGTGCTCAGAGCCATTTTGAACCAGTGTTTCCCTGATTACATAAATTGATAACTCAAGCTAGAAGTAAGATACAAATATGAAACTGGTGTCTAATTGTTTACAAACTATCAAAGTTTTTTCACACATCAGTAAACTTCCACATGAGCACCCCTGGTAGCACGTAGCACATCTAGGCGATATTCAGTTTCCGTCCACACATTAGCCAACATCACTGGAGGGATCGATTCAACGACTGTGGTTATCCTTTGCCGCAGGGTTTCAAGATCTGGTACACGTGTTCGGTAGACCTCGTCCTTGACATAAACCCACAAAAAGAAGTCGTATGGAGTTATGTCAGGAGAGCGTGGAGGCCAAACCGTTGGCCCATCACGACCAATCCATCGCCCATATCGAGATAGGCACGGACGTCCAAACCCCAATGAGGTGGTGCACCGTCTTGCTGAAACAAAACATCGGGGTGATACTGAAGCAGCTGACGAACAGCATACAGTTGGAACACGTTCAGATACACTGCAGATGCGGTGGTAGTCTCAGCGTAGAAGAATGGCCCGATAATTCGATCGTGCAATAGCGCGCACCAAACACTCACCTTTGGACTGCCTCTGGTGCACTCCATGACCTCGCCAGGGGATTGTGAACCCCAAATGCGGTCCACAGCTCGTGGTCGTGCGGTAGCGTTCTCGCTTCCGACGCCCGGGTTCCCGGGTTCGATTCCTGGTGGGGTCAGGGATTTTCTCTGCCTCGTGATGACTGGGTATTGTGTGATGTCCTTAGGTTAGTTAGGTTTAAGTAGTTCTAAGTTCTAGGGGACTGATGACCATAGATGTTAAGTCCCATAGTGCTCAGAGCCATTTCAACCCGAAATGCGCACATTATGGCGATTCACTACTCCACTGACAAAAAAGGTCGCTTCGTCGGAAAAGGCAATTCGTCTGAGACAACCATCATCGTCCTCAATACGTGATAGCATATCGACCGCAAAGTCATATCGACGTGTACTGTCATTGGGCAACAAGGCCTGAACGATTTGCATTTTGGATGCACGAAACAATAAACGTTTGTGTAAAATGTCAGCCAGCCGAAGTGGCCGTGCGGTTCTAGGCGCTGCAGTCTGGAACCGCGAGACCGCTACGGTCGCAGGTTCGAATCCTGCCTCGGGCATGGATGTGTGTGATGTCCTTAGGTTAGTTAGGTTTAACTAGTTCTAAGTTCTAGAGGACTAATGACCTCAGAAGTTGAGTCCCATAGTGCTCAGAGCCATTTTGTAAAATGTCATAGAGAGAGCTTTTTGGCATCTGTAATTCACGTGAGGCCCTGCACACCGATTTCTTCGGACTTCGCAGAAAAGACTGCCTTACAGCTTCCACCCTGTCTGCTGAGGTTCTTGGTCGACCAGACCTCGGACGGTCAGCAACCGATCCTGTGTTCTTTAACTTCTCATACCAGGCTTTAATGCTCTTGACATCAGGTGGATTCCTTCCAAATGTTGTCTGGAAGTGTCTCTGCACTGTGGTTGGTGATCGTGTCAATTGACCGAGCGGGGTGGCGCAGTGGTTAGACACTGGACTCGCATTCTGGAGGACGACGGTCCCATCTCGCATCCGGCCATCCTGATTTAGGTTTTCCGTGATTTCCCTAAATCGCTCCAGGCAAATGCCGGGATGGTTCCTCTGAAAGGGCACGGTCGACTTCCTTCCCCATCCTTCCCTAATCCGATGAGACCGATGACCACACTGTCTGGTCTCCTTCCCCAAACAACCAACCAACCAACCGTGTCAATTGGTACCACAGGACACACTGTGCCTTCTCCTGACTGGTTAACACGGCTTCTTGGGCACTGCACCTCATCCACTATTTACGCACTGCGAACCTAAAACAGAAAAAAAACTTTGATAGTTGTAAACATTTCGACACAAGTTTTATATTTGTATCGTACTTCTAGCCTGAGTTATCAATTTATGTAATCAGGGAAAGACTTTTCCGACACCCTGTAACATAGGAATCAGCTTAATTTTTCAAGGATTTCCTCAACAGAATAGAAGGAATGACCCCTGACGAAACTCTTCGGTTTCGATTTGCAAGTGCTTGGATTACTGCTAAGATCTTGTGGTATCTTATTTAAAATGGATGCACGCCTTTCTCCCCAAGACTTAAGGAAGTGCGACCCAAATGCAGATTGGATTTCTGCCTAGCATTAACTGAGTGAAAACTGCTAACTCTTTGGAATAAGCTGATATTTTTAACAATAAAGGACGGCAAAGAATATGTACATTGAGATGCCAGTGCCAGAATACCCAGACTAATGAACAGGGGTCGAGAAGAGGTTCACGAATTTACACCACTTATTGCCCGAACCGCCCGTTTCTGAGCCAAAAATTTCTTTTGGGAATGAGAAGAGCTACTCCAAAAATATAATACCATCCGTCGTAAGGGTATGAAATAAGCAAAGCTGACCACTTTTCGTGTCGAAGTAAAACTTACTTTAGATACTGTTCGAATATAAAAAATGGCAGCATTAAATCTTTGAGCAGGATCCTGAACGTGGGCTTCGACAGCGGATACATATATCAAAGAATTTAATCATCAGTAATAGATTTTTCTTCACTGTTTGCAACAGTCTGCCAGGGTAAGTTTTTGGTGATTGCGCGACTGTAGAAATCACATGGTCTTGAGGAGAAGTATTCGTCGAGTCATGTTTGGAGCACAGTTTCATTTGGAAACGAAGTTCGTTGTAGGTTGTTCGATAGAGAGCGGGAAAGGTAGAAATCTGAGGACAAAAGATCAGGTGAATAAAGTGGGAGCGGAATGACTTCTCAATCCAACTCCTGTATAGCGTTTTTTGTCAGTCTAGCAGAATGCGGGCGGGTGCTATCGTGGACTAGCATCACTTCCCGCAGTCTTCATGGTGGTTGTTCTTGGACTGCGTCTGAAAGACGTCTCAGTTGTTGATAATAAATGTCGGCAGTGATGATTACACCTCAGGGAAGCAAATCGTAAAACGCCACACCGTCGCTGTTCCACCAGATGCATAACGTTATTTCTTGTGGATGCGCGCAGCTCTTTCCACGGGGAGTTCCTGCTTTTTTTTGGCGCAACCATTCCTTTCTTTTCCTTATGTTAGCATAAAGACACCATTTCTCGTCACCAGTAACGGTACAGAGTAAGAGTGGTCAGTGATGCTCACGAGATAACTGATGACTAGCAAGCAGAGATGTACACATGGCCACTCGCTGATTTGTGTGATTTTGGATTAGAGCATGCGGTACCCATACTCCCGAGTTTTGAAACTGCCCCACCGCATGCGAATGCTGCACAATTCTGGAATGGTCCGCAGTTCTTCGCATTTCTCAGTTATCGAATAAACTGACGCGGATCATGAGGATTAATGCGTTTAAGCGATCTTGATCAAACCTCTGAGATCTTTCTGAACGTGGAGAGTCACCAATGTCGAAACAATCCTTCTTAAAACGAGAAAATGATTTTCTTGCCGTCTTCTGTCCAGTTGCTTTATTCCTACACATAGCACAAATGCTTCTGCCTGCCTCACCTGCTGTCAGCGCTCTAGTGGACTGAAACAGAGGAACTCCATTTTGTACCGTTCACAGCTTCACTCAATATCCCCATACGACAAAATGATGGTATGTAGACTCAAATAGCAACGGTGAACTACAAATAAAAAATGGCTTTGATGAATAAACCCTTACCTACCGGAAAACCAACATGCAAAAATATGACGTTTATATACACTGGTGTGTTACACTTACGGATAAGAGGAATTTTCACATGCTGTGGCACTGGCAAGTAATATACGAGACGGTGCTGTAAATAATACCTCCGAATTTTTAAATCTGTTCTCAGTATTGGTTGAGGATGACGTGTCATGCATATTACTCGGCTGACTTCCGCCCTTGCCAGACTGAAGTTGCCCCTGTACTACTAGAGTCTTCGAATTGTAGCCTGTAACGTATCGGGATCCCACAGTGCTTTTCGAATGTGTACGTCCAGTGTGCCCAGTTTAAGGGGGTGCCGAACGCTCATAAACAATGTGACTTGGGCATACGGTACGTGTTGTCAGCGTAGCAATATTATCGTCTGTATGTGTTTACATCACACTGTTTAAGAAATGGACGAGCGTAAATTTCCCACATGAACTCTATTACAAATCACATTTACTCCCTTGTCCACATGCTAGTCATGTCGTTCTATCTCTAGTGTACAGTACATAAATGAAAACTTCAGTGTCGCCGGACAAGTTATAAGGCGAAGAGGAAAATATCATTTCCAGTCAACAAGGACATCGGCATATAAGAGTTCCGTTACAAATAGAGCAATACAAATTTGCAATAGTTCTTCACACGAGATAATAATTATTTCATCATTCTCACTTTAATGGAAAATCCTAAGGCCGTTCTCATTTCATCACTGTTCCTATTCAGCAGTAGAATCTTTACAACATGTGAAATACAAAACTTAAAAGGAGAAGGTCCAAAACATCGTACTGCAGGAGGTGCAAGCTGTCTTGTAGATTAGACCTACCGAACACACTCCTCAGAAACAACGCACTTTTATGCACAAAAACAAACACCGTCCTAACAGCCGTTAAAGGCCCAACGTACCGAGTGCCCGCGTGTCGTACGTATAATCAAATAACATAGAATATACTTTCATTAAACTAAAAAGAAAGTATCAGAACCTGTTAGAAAACTCGAAGGGTAGTAAAAACATCATTGAGTCCAATGAGACGCCATTCAACAACAAAACAGCCGATGCTTTACAATTCGGCGACTCCACATCAGCCGTGAATGGATTACGTCAATGCTGTGCATCTTACCGTCCCCTGAAATCTTTAATCGTAGGTATATCATTAACTAACACGAAGCTATAACAAATAGCACCAAGAACAATGCATTTTTTTATGTATCTACGGTGTGCCGTTGTCTTTAAATGGCGTACTTTCATAATACACAACTTACAATATTCTTTACCCACCAATATGACGTTTCCTGTCGTTTTATTAAAACAGATCACGCAATTAAAGATGCGTTTTCGAGAGATCCTCAATTTGTGACGCTCAGAAACGTCGTACATGCATACGGCCTTCAACTGAAAACCAATATGGCTTCTCGCGACTCGGTGTTGTAGAGAGAGAGGACATGCATGTGACGTAGTTGGCGTTCTATCATCTCACTGTGGAAGTAGGCTGTTTAGTTTTTTAATGTTGGTAACGCCACGTTGCGTTCTGTATGAAAATCATTGACTGTGCTGTGTGCAGTCTGTGGCTTGTTGGACTCATTGTTGGAATATTCGCTTGTGTAGTGTTGGGCAGTTGGATGTGAACAGCACGTAGCGTTGGGCAGTTGGAGGTGAGCCGCCAGCAGTGGTGGATGTGGAGAGAGAGATGCCAGAGTTTTGAGAGGTTACTATAAGCGGACGATCTGGACGTGTGTCCGCCAGAACAAGGAAATTTCTAAAGATGGATGTCATGAATTGATATATATATATATATATATATATATATATATATATATATGACTTTTGAACATTATTAAGGTAAATACATTGTTTGTTCTCTATCAAGATTTTTTCATTTGCTAACTGTGCCTATCAGTAGTTAGTGCCTTCAGTAGTTAGAATCTTTTATTTAGCTGACAGTATTGACGCTCGCTGTATTGCAGTAGTTGGAGTAACGAATATTTTTGTGAGGTAAGTGATTCATGAAAGGTATAGGTTATTGTTAGTCAGGGCCATTCTTTTGGAGGGAAGTCAGATTGCGTTGCGCTAAAAAAATATTGTGTGTCAGTTTAGTGATGATCAGAATAAGTAAAGAGAGAACTGTCTGAGTGCGTTCAGTTTTACTCAGGTGTCTCTGTATCAAATAACGTAAAAGTTTACCAGCACAGTAATTCATAATTTTTATAAGGGGACGTTTCAACTGGTCAAAGTTCAAACGCACGTCCAGAATACCTGTCGTGATAGATATTGCTCTTTACTTTCAGATACACTCCCCAACGTGTTTTTTCCACACTATGACGTCAGAACTCGGCACAATCAACGTTCGAATGCACGGTCCGGCGCTCTTGTTGACCGGTGCGTGAGAAACAGCGTGCTATAATGGAGTTCATAACCGCAAAAACGCGCCTTCTATTGAAATCCATAGAAGAATTAAAGTTGTGTATGGTGATGATTGTATCAATATACACTCCTGGAAATGGAAAAAAGAACACATTGACACCGGTGTGTCAGACCCACCATACTAGCTGCGGACACTGCGAGAGGGCTGTACAAGCAATGATCACACGCACGGCACAGCGGACACACCAGGAACCGCGGTGTTGGCCATCGAATGGCGCTAGCTGCGCAGCATTTGTGCACCGCCGCCGTCAGTGTCAGCCAGTTTGCCGTGGCATACGGAGCTCCATCGCAGTCTTTAACACTGATAGCATGCCGCGACAGCGTGGACGTGAACCGTATGTGCAGTTGACGGACTTTGAGCGAGGGCGTATAGTGGGCATGCGGGAGGCCGGGTGGATGTACCGCCGAATTGCTCAACACGTGGGGCGTGAGGTCTCCACAGTACATCGATGTTGTCGCCAGTGGTCGGCGGAAGGTGCACGTGCCCGTCGACCTGGGACCGGACCGCAGCGACGCACGGATGCACGCCAAGACCGTAGGATCCTACGCAGTGCCGTAGGGGACCGCACCGCCACTTCCCAGCAAATTAGGGACACTGTTGCTCCTGGGGTATCGGGGAGGACCATTCGCAACCGTCTCCATGAAGCTGGGCTACAGTCCCGCACACCGTTAGGCCGTCTTCCGCTCACGCCCCAACATCGTGCAACCCGCCTCCAGTGGTGTCGCGACAGGCGTGAATGGAGGGACGAATGGAGACATGTCGTCTTCAGCGATGAGAGTCGCTTCTGCCTTGGTGCCAATGATGGTCGTATGCGTGTTTGGCGCCGTGCAGGTGAGCGCCACAATCAGGACTGCATACGACCGAGGCACACAGGGCCAACACCCGGCATCATGGTGTGGGGAGCGATCTCCTACACTGGCCGTACACCACTGGTGATCGTCTAGGGGACACTGAGTAGTGCACGGTACATCCAAACCGTCATCGAACCCATCGTTCTACCATTCCTAGACCGGCAAGGGAACTTGCTGTTCCAACAGGACAATGCACGTCCGCATGTATCCCGTGCCACCCAACGTGCTCTAGAAGGTGTAAGTCAACTACCCTGGCCAGCACGATCTCCGGATCTGTCCCCCATTGAGCATGTTTGGGACTGGATGAAGCGTCGTCTCACGCGGTCTGCACGTCCAGCACGAACGCTGGTCCAACTGAGGCGCCAGGTGGAAATGGCATGGCAAGCCGTTCCACAGGACTACATCCAGCATCTCTACGATCGTCTCCATGGGAGAATAGCAGCCTGCATTGCTGCGAAAGGTGGATATACACTGTACTAGTGCCGACATTGTGCATGCTCTGTTGCCTGTGTCTATGTGCCTGTGGTTCTGTCAGTGTGATCATGTGATGTATCTGACCCCAGAAGTGTGTCAATAAAGGTTCCCCTTCCTGGGACAATGAATTCACTGTGTTCTTATTTCAATTTCCAGGAGTGTATGTGATACGTGAATGTGGGTTGTTCGAGCTCGTAAAGAAGGAAACGGTGGTGCTAATCTCATCGTCTGCGACAGAACACGGAGCGGACGTTCGCGAACGGCGGTCGAAGAGACTCATCGGAATTGGGTTGATGAATTTATCAGAGAAAATCGTCAGATAACACAGACACAGCTAGCAGATAAGTGTGCCATATCACGAGAGCGTGTACAGGCCTTCATTGCAGAGTGCGATACAGAAAACTGTGTGCATGACGGGTACCTCGAATGCTCGATACCAACGTGAAACAGAGGAGATTGGACATCTTTCAAGAATTACTTTTGTATTGTGAGCGTGAGGTTGATGACTTCCTTAACAACAGTGTGAAAGGTGGTGAAAGAGGGATATCTATTTTGACCCCGAAAACAAGAAAGCATCAGTAGAGTTCCTCCTCAACGTATCACCGACGCCAGAGAAATTCAAGACCATGCCATCAGCAGTCAGAATCATGCTCACAGTGTTCTAGGATGTTCGAAGTGTAATGCATTTGTACTTCATGTTTCAAGTCATCACATTAACTCTGCACCGGCCGAAGTGGCCGAGAGGTTCTAGGCGTTTCAGTCTGGAACCGTGCGACCGCTGCGGTCGTAGGTTTGAATCCTGCCTCGGGCATGGATGTGTGTGATGTCCTTAGGTTAGGTAGGTTTAAGTATTTCTTAGTTCTAGGGGACTGATGACCTCAGATGTTAAGTGCCATAGTACTCAGAGCCATTTGAACGATTTTTGTGCGGACGGTACATCTGTAACCATCCAGTGCCTTGGGTTCATTGTCATTGATCATCTGCCATACAGTGCCGACTTGAACGCCATCCGATTTTCGTCTTTTTCCTGAACTTAAAGTAATTTTTCGAGGCCTTCACTTTCATAGTGACGAAGAGATGCAAGCGGAGGTGAGCTTGTGGCTCCGTCGACGAAGTGAAACAGTCTACAGTGACGGTATCAACAAATTGGTGTCTCTTTGCGAGAAATGTTTTCGTCGCCAGGGTGGCTATGTTGAGAAATAAATATCTAGACACATCTACATATATACTCCGCTAGCCACCAAGCGGTGTGTAGCGGGGAGCACAATTCGCGCTAAGTCATATTTCCCTCCCCCCTGTGTTCCACTCGCTGATCGCCCAACGGAAAAACGACTGTCTGAATGCCTCAGTACGAGCTCTAATTTCCCTTACCTTTGAATGGTCATCATTGCACGATTTGAAAGGTGGTGGTAATAATATATGCTCTACATCCTCGGCGAAGATCGGAGTTTGGAATTTAGTGAGCAGCCCCTTCCGTTTAGCGCGTCGTCTGCCTGCAAGTGGGTCCCACTTCAAACTTTCTATGAGATTTGTAGAGCTCTCGCGATGGCTAAATGTACCAGTCACGAATCTTGCCGCTCTTCTTTGGACCTTCTCAATCTCTTGAAACAGACCCGACTGGTAAGGGTCCCATACAGACGAACAATATTCTAAGACTGGACGAACTAACGTATTGTAAGCAGTTTCCTTTGTTTAAGGATTACATCGCTTCAGGATGATACCAATAAAACGCAATCTAGAATTCGCCGTGCCCGCTACTTGTGTAATCTGATCATTCGATTTGAGATCATTTCGAATAGTCACACCCAGATATTTGACGGATGTTACCGCTTCCACAGAATGGGCGTTTATTTTGTACTCGTACGTTAATGGAGATTTTCGCCTTGTTATACTCAGTAGGTTACACTTACTAATATTGAGAGATAACTGGCAGTCATTACACCACGCATTTATTTTCTGCAAATCCTCATTGATTTGTTCACAACTTTCGTGTAATACTACTTTCCTGTAGACTACAGCATCATCTGCAAACAGTCTAATGCCCCTGTCAATACCATCAACCAGATCGTTTATGTAAATCGTAAAAAGGAGCGGATCTCTTGCGCTGCCCTGAGGCACACCTGAAGTTACGATTGTTTCTGTTGAAGTCACCCCATTCAGGTACGAAGATGTAGAACATTAGTAAAATTTGTTTCATTTAAAAAGCCTTAAAAGTTTTGACACAAAATATTCGGACGAGTGATTTTTCAGGACGCTCTCGTGGCTCGGCTCATCCACGGAACTGCTGCAGCACAGTACAGAAGGTGAGTAAAAGAAATACGCAATGAGACTAACGGTAATGACACTTTTATTCAAAGACAGCAAGTACACAGAAGTCACAGCAGTTTATATACATCTATATCTACACATACACTCCGCAGGCCACCGTATGGTGCGTGGCAGAGGGTACCTGTACCACTACTAGTCACTTTCTTTCCTGTTCCACTCGCAAATACAACTAGGGAAAACGACTGTTTATTTGACACCTTACGAGCCCTAATTTCTCAAATATTACCGAACCATGGACCTTTCCGTTGGTGGGGAGGCTTGCGTGCCTCAGTGATACAGATAGCCGTACCGTAGGTGCAACGACAACGGAGGGGTATCTGTTGAGGAGGAGGAGGAGGATGAGATTAGTGTTTAACGTCCCGTCGACTACGAGGTCATTAGAGACGGAGCACAAGCTCGAATTAGGGAAGGATGGGGAAGGAAATCGGCCGTGCCCTTTCGAAGGAACCATCCCGGCATTTGCCTGAAGTGATCTAGGGAAATCACGGAAAACCTAAATCAAGATGGCCGGACGCGGGATTGAACCGTCGTCCTCCCGAATGCGAGTCCAGTGTGCTAACCACTGCGCCACCTCGCTCGGTATATCTGTTGAGAGGCCAGACAAACGTGTGGTTCCTGAAGAGGGGCAGCAGCCTTTTCAGTAATAGCAGGGACAACAGTGTGGATGGTTGACTGATTTGGCCTTGTAAACACTAACCAAAACGGCCTTGCAGTGGTGCTACTGCGAACGGCTGAAAGCAAGGGGAAACTACAGCAGCAATTTATGCCTGGGCATGCAGCTTTTCTGTATGGTTAAATGATGATGGCGTCCTCTTGGGTAAAACATTCCGGAGGTAAAATTGTCCCCCATTCGGATCTCCGGGCGAGGACTACTCAGGAAGAATACTCTCTTTCAAATTCTGAAGGTGGCAGGGGTAAACTACAGGGAGCGAAAGGCTATTTACAATTTGTACAGAAAACAGATGGCAGTTCCAAGAATCGAAGGCACGAAAGGGAAGCAGTGGTTGGGAAGGGAGTGAGACAGGGTTGTAGCCTCTCCCCGATGTTATTCAATCTGTATATTGAGCAAGCAGTAAAGGAAACGAAAGACTAGTTCGGAGTAGGTATTAAAATCCATGGAGAAGAAATAAAAACTTTGAGGTTCGCCGATGACACTGTAATTCTGTCAGAGACAGGAAAGGACTTGGAAGAGCAGTTGAACGGAATGGACAGTGTCTTGAAAGGAGGGTATAAGATGAACATCAACAAAGCAAAACGAGGATAATGGACTGTAGTCGAATTAAAACGGGTGATGCTGCGGGAATTAGATTAGGAAATGAGACACTAAAAGTAGTAAATGGGTTTTGCTATTTTGAGATCATAATAACTGATGATGGCCGAAGTAGAGAGGATATAAAATGTAGACTGCCGATGGCAAGGAAAGCGTCTCTGAAGAAGAGAAATTTGTTAACATAGAGTATAGATTTAAGTGTCAGGAAGTCGTTTCTGAAAGTATTTGTATGGAGTGTAGCCATGTATGGAAGT
The DNA here is from genome assembly GCF_021461395.2 of Schistocerca americana. Classification (NCBI taxonomy): domain Eukaryota; kingdom Metazoa; phylum Arthropoda; class Insecta; order Orthoptera; family Acrididae; genus Schistocerca; species Schistocerca americana. The sequence goes on from NC_060120.1 coordinate 102,630,048, forward strand.
GAAACGTGGACGATAGATAGTTTAGACAAGAAGAGAATAGAAGCTTTCCAAATGTGGTGCTTCAGAAGAATGCTCAAGATTAGATGGGTAGATCACATAACTAATGAGGAGGTATTGAATAGAATTGGAGAGAAGAGAAATTTGTGGCGCATCTTGACTAGAAGAAGGGATCGGTTGGTAGGACATATTCTGAGGCATCAAGGGATCGCAAATTTAGCATTGGAGGGCAGCGTGGGGGGTAAAAACCGTAGAGGGAGACCAAGAGATGAATACACTAAACAGATTCAGAGGGATGTAGGTTGCAGCAAGTACTGGGAGATGAAGGAGTTGCACAGGATAGAGTAGCATGGAGAGCTGCAACAAACTAGTCTTTGGACTGAAGACCACAACATCAACAACAACCTTCATGGTCCTTACGCGAAATGTACGTTGGCGGTAGTAGAATCGTTCTGCAGTCAGCCTCAAATACCAGTTCTCTAAAATGTCTCAGTGGGGCTCCTCGAAAAGAACGTCGCCTTTCCTTCGCTGATTCCCATTTGAATGCCCGAAGCATCATCGTAATACTTGCGTGCTGTTCGAACCTACCGGTAACAAATCTAGCAGCCCGCCTCTGATCTCCTTCGATGTCTTCTTTCAATCCGATCTGGTGCAAATCACAAACAATCGAACAGTACTCATCAATTGGTTGCATTAGTGTCCTATACGCGGTCTCCTTCACAAATGAATTACACTTTCCTAAAATTCTCCCATGCAATCCTTACATGTTGACACCATTTCATTCTTGTTGTTGTTGTGGTCTTCAGTCCTGAGACTGGTTTGATGCAGTTCTCCATGCTACTCTGTCCTGTGCAAGCCTCTTCATCTCCCAGTACCTACTGCAGCCTACATCCTTCTGAATCTGCTTAGTGTATTCATCTCTTGGCCTTCCTCTACGATTTTTACCCTCCACGCAGCCCTCCAGTACTAAATTGGTGATCCCATGATGCCTCAGAACATGTCCTACCAACCGATCCCTTCTTCTAGTCAAGTTGTGCCACAAACTCCTCTTCTCCCCAATTCTGTTCAATACCCCCTCAATAGTTATGTGATCTACCCATCTAATCTTCAGCATTCTTCTGTAGCACCACATTTCAAAAGCTTCTATTCTCTTCTTGTCTAAACTATTTATTGCCCATGTTTCACTTCCATGCATGGCTACACTCCATACAAATACTTTTAGAAACGACTTCCTGACACTTAAATCAATACTCGATGTTATCAAATTTCTCTTCTTCAGAAACGCTTTCTTTGCCATAGCCTGTCTACATTTTATATCCTCTCTGCTTCGACCGTCATCAGTTATTTTGCTCCCCAAATAGCAAAACTCATTTACTACTTTAAGCGTCTCATTTCCTAATCTAATTCCTGCAGCATCGCCCGACTTAATTCGACTACATTCCATTAGCGTCGTTTTGCTTTTGGTGATGTTCATCTTATACCCTCCTTTCAAGACACTGTCCATTCCGTTCAACTGCTCTTCCAAGTCCTTTCCTGTCTCTGACAGAATTACAGTGTCATCGGCGAACCTCAAAGTTTTTATTTCTTCTCCATGGATTTTAATACCTACTCCGAACTAGTCTTTCGTTTCCTTTACTGCTTGCTCAATATACAGATTGAATAACATCGGGGAGAGGCTACAACCCTGTCTCACTCCCTTCCCAACCACTGCTTCCCTTTCATGTCCCTCGACTCTTATAACTGCCATCTGTTTTCTGTACAAATTGTAAATAGCCTTTCGCTCCCTGTGTTTTACCCCTGCCACCATCAGAATTTGAAAGAGAGTATTCCAGTCAACATTGTCAAAAGCTTTCTCTAAGTCTACAAACGGTAGAAACGTAGGTTTGCCTTTCATTAATCTTTGCCAGCCGGAGTGGCCGTGTGGTTCTAGGCGCTACAGTCTGAAACCGAGCGACCGCTACGGTCGCAGGTTCGAATCCTGCCTCGGGCATGGATGTGTGTGATGTCCTTAGGTTAGTGAGGTTTAAGTAGATCTAAGTTCTAGGGGACTGATAACCTCAGATGGTAAGTCCCATAGTGCTCAGAGCCATTTGAACAATTTTTGTCCCCCCCCCCCCCCCCCCCTGTTGTTGGATACACAATTCAATTCGTCTGATCATGTTTCCAAACACAAGCTGTAACATTTCTTCTGTAACAGAAGCAGTTTTCAGTTCATCGATGGATTTTGGATGGCTTTTATAGACAGTTGCTCTCGCTGCACCCCCAGAAGAAAAAGTCAGGCGGTGTTAGGTCAGGCGATCGTGGAGGCCAAAGTCCCTGTATGCGACCACCAAAAACGTCAGCAAGCAGTGACACTGAAACCCGAGCTGTATGCGCGGCTGCACCATCTTGTTAAAAATAACCGTTCAGTATTTCACTTAACACAAGTTCTCCTATGAATCGGTACACAATATCACTGCAGTATCGTTGTGCGTTTATTGTTTCGTTGAAAAATTTGGGACCCACATTCTGATGTCTAGAAATCGCAATCCTAACTCCTATTTTCACAGAATGAAGTGGTTCCTCGTGAATACTCAATGGATTTGCAGTACTCTACATACGAGAATGTTGCGAGTTTATGTACCCGGATAAATGAAACCACGCCTCATCAGTGAAAAACGTTTCATTAAGAATGTCCCTTCCATTTTGTTGAAAGAAATTTTTGACCCATTGACAATAGTGCAGTCTCTTGCCATGATTAGTATTTTTCAGTTCTTGCACGACTGTCACTTTGTGTGGGAAAAGTTCCAATTTTTTCCTTACAGCTGTGTGGGCCGTTCCGACACTAACATCGATTTCCTGGCCGAGTTTTCTAACTGACTTGTTCGGAATCATGGACATTTTATCGGAAATATCGAGTAGTTTATTCTCAGACAAAACGCTAGGACGACCACTTCTCGGTGTATCTGTCACTGAACCCGTACTTCGAAATTTGTTAATCAATTCTGGCACAGTATCGCGATGTGGGCGTGTTGTCTCCGGGAAAACTGAATTACATGTTTGACGAACTTAAACTGCGAATTTACCGCCAGCTTTGAATACTTGTTCGACTAAAAACACACTTTCTTCAATGGTTAGCATTTTAACAGTGAGAAAAACGAAACAATCGAACAAAGGAACTAAGCTTAAACGTTCACGTCAACACGTAACGATACACACCGTAGAGTAAATATCTCTGGAGTGAGCATTGTGTTCTGCGCATGTTGTCAACATTAAACCAGGACTGTCATGTGTTTTCGGGACTTCGCTGTCCGTGTGTGCTTTCTGCAGCGTTTGAAGTTTATAATATCAAGAGTTTTTGTTGTGTTTCACCGTTTGTTGATAATGTAATAGCGATGATGAATTACTGTTGTTGCTACGGATGCAAAGAAAAATATGTGAATGGGGGGATAGTAACTTTTCATGGGTACATACCATGTAGCTCTAATTATAGTTATCATATCAGTAAGAGACACTGTATATGTTTAAAATTTTCGAGGCGCATTATAATTAAGGCTTGATTCTGTAGACCTATTTTTCTACGATTTTATGACTATATAATAGATATTACGGCTCGTACAAACGCTTACAAACAATCGCTTCCTCTAGTAAATTTGCTAGTGGAACAGGAAATGGAATGGTAAGTTGTTTCAGCAAATACTATCCTCCATGCATTTGTCAGTGACTTGTCGATTCTGTATATAGATTACTCAGTCTGCTCTTTATTTAATAAACTGGGAGCAAGTACGTAAAATGCATTAAATAAATACTTCAAAGTGTCACCGGTAAGAAAAATTGTGCTTTAGGTCGCAAAAACGAGAAAATAAATACGCAGAAATAGCAGAAAAAAGGACGAATCAGCAGGGATATAATCGCTAATGTGTGGCAAATTCGGTGTTTTTCGGACTCTTGCAAAAGTGCTAGCGTACTGTCAAGTCGTTTTGCAAGACTATCACTGCAAAAATGTACGTCAGGCTCTGTAATACTATAAAGTACCGTATCATACCGAAAACTACCAAAAATCGAGTGCATCTGAACTGTGACACCTATCGCAATGAAGCGGGATGTAATATCACTTGCCCGTAAAAGTTACGTAGCTGGTTTAGTCCCGGTATCAAATGGATACTGTTAAAATGTCTGCGCAACATTTATAAATAATCCACGACACGTACGACAAGAATCGTCTGTACTAGGGATGTAGTGACATTCTAAATATACAGGGACAAACAAACACATCACGTCCCGAGATCACGTGACCAGGCCAGCAGTGTATGTTGGCAACAAGAAATCTGTTCTGCGCATGTGAATGCTTACTCCAGAGATATTTACTCTGTGATACACACCAACGATACTACTGACGCTGGCTGAGATAAACGAAACAGTGGAATGTTGGGAGAGTCCACTTGAAGGGAAGTAACCCAGGCAGCCGAACAATCATGCGGCACTACGGACAGATTTTTTGAACACCCAGTACTAATTGCAGCATGGCCACATGCACCGACGATCATCCACCGGTTTGGCCGGCTGCTGTGGCCGTGCGGTTCTAGGCGCTGCAGTCCGGAACCGTGGGACTGCTACGGTCGCAGGTTCGAATCCTGCCTCGGGCATGGATGTGTGTGATGTCCTTAGGTTAGTTAGGTTTAAGTAGTTCTAAGTTCTACGGGACTGATGACCTAAGATGTTAAGTCCCATAGTGCTCAGAGCCATTTGAACCATTCATCCACCGTTTTGACAACCGCGCTGGTGGACGAATGGAACTATACTGCAGCAGATGTTTCCGTGTATGGTCTAAGTTTCATCGAGCTACCTTAGTTGTCAGTAGCACATCATGCGTAAGTTGCTTCGTCTTTAAGTTTTGTGTGTCAGTGGACTACACTCATCGAAACCTCCTGGCTAGCTCGAGTTCAGTTCTTGCAAGATTTGAGTATCAATCGTGGTGTCGTGAGGTCACGGTATCACATCACACAGAAATAGGCAGTTCGAACCCTGGTTATGAAAAATAGCGAGTGCTGGTAAACTCACTAGTAAGGGAGAATATTCACTGGGGGAGGGAAGCAGCATTTGGGCTTAACGAAGCACAAGCTCGGGTAGAGTAGTGACGAAGGTAATCGGCGTGTTCTTTTTGAGTGAACTCACAGACATTTACCTTAAGCAATTTAGTGAAACCATGGAAAAATCTGAATGGGGTTGGCCTAATGCGAATTTGAACCGCCGTCCACCCAAATGTGGGTCCATTCTCGAACCGATGCACCACGTCACTTAGCAGAACTGAAGGAAGACGGATCCTGATGGAAAAACCCTGAGTAATCTTCCAAAATGAAACTGCAAACGTAGAAAAATATTTTAGACAGTAAGAAACGGAAAGTATATTCGATGCGCTGTGATTCCGTTCTTGAATCCAGGAAATATCAACAGGGAATTAATAACCATCATAAGCAACCTTCATTTACAAGTCACATTCATACGTCTAGTGTAGTTCACGGACTGGTGGAAGCATTTTTGTATGACTCTATCTCACGGATTGCTTGCTGCGTAAGCTCTAGAGGTTGCATCGCGTATCAGTTAATGCACCCTCCCACGCATGATATTTACTATCTATTTTAACATACCACAGTCTACGTTCTCACTGCAGAGTCTTTGAAATTTCTATTATACAACGATCGATAAAAAGTTTACGTTAGGAGGATGTAAAGTCGACAATAGATATGCTAATAAGGAAAAATCACCGTGCGCATAATGAAAGTCACCCCCCGATATACCAGGTTGAAGATATCCTAATAGTAATACACCGAGTCTTGTTGCGTGAAGAAGCCCATAGGCCTAACTGCCTCCTGCACATCTTCGTCCGTCAGGAATCATCGACACTTCAAGGTAATTTTATACGCCCTTAGGTGTGATAATCGCATCGGGAGAGATTGTGACTATAGGGCGTGTGCTCGAATGTTTCCCATTTGAGTTGGCGCAACGTCTGCGTTACGAAATTTGTGTTATGGGGACGTTCATTATCATGAAAGAGCAGTAGCACTTGTCGCAGTTTTTCCGGACGTTTCGCTTTAATTGCGCATTCTTCGACCTTTGATAGATATCTGCCGTTGTTTGTCCTTCGGCAGGTCCTGATTGGACGCATTTCGTAATAACGTCGCCCTAGTTCACGTATACGCATTTATCGGACTCACGTCGGACAGTCACAAATGCCACACTAATCTCTTGACTACATGTCGGTGATTATACACGCGCTACGTTGCATATACGGTACACCAACGCCCTCAGACGGCGACTGTTCGATCCTTCTCATATAACTATGGACCCATGTCCAAAGAAGATTGCTTGGGAGGAAAGACTTCGTCCGTGTGACTAAGCATCGATTTCACATACCTCAAGGCCGCTGATAGTACGAAGGTAGTCAAATGAAAACCTTAAATCTGCAATAACAAATCGAAATTTCGCACCGTTATCTTGTAAGTTGGTAAGCGTGCTACAAACAGCGTGCAGAATGGCATGTAGTTGGCAGCATAGTGCAGATGCACACATACCGTCGCAGTATCAGTATAAAGATGGCCGCCCCACTTGCGACTTGCACCAGGGAAGAACAGAGTTCTGTTATTCGGTTTTTGCGTAGTGAAAGTGTGAAACCTATTGAAATTCATCGACGAATGAAGGTTCAGTACGGTGATGCATGTTTGTCACAGCAGCAAGTCTACGAATGGAGTAGAAAGTTCGCAAATGGTGTGACTTCAGTGGAAGATGCTCCTCGTCAGGTCAGGCAGAACGAGTTGTGACTCCACAGAACATTGCAGCAGTTGAAGCCATAGTGAAGGAAAACCGCCGAGTGACACTGAATGACATTGCAGCATGTTTACATATTAGTCACGGGTGAGCACACCACATTGTGCATGATGTGCTCCAGTTTCGCAAAGTGTCTGCAAGATGGGTGTCACGGCAGCTGACTCCTTAAATGAGAGACCGACGTGTTCATGCTTGTGAAGAACTGCTTCGGCGCTTTGAACAAGAGGGTGATGGCTTCCTTGCAAGAATCGTTACTGGGAAACCTGGGTTCACTTCCACCAACTGGAAACGAAGAGAGCGAGCAATGGCCATTCCTCATCACCAAAACCAAAGATGTTTCGAATAGTACCAGCAGCGGGGAAGGTTATGTTGACTCTCTTTTGGGACGAAAAAGGCGCCATCTTGGAGCATTACATGCCTACAGGGACCACTGTCACCAGTGCATCATACACAGATCTCCTAAAAAATCATCTGCGGCCTGCAATCAAATCAAAGCGACATGGATTGCTGTCAGCAGGTGTCCTTTCGCACCATGACAATGCAAGGCCCCGCACTGCCCGTACAACAGTTGCAACAATCACAGACCTGCGTTTTTAGTGTCTTCCTCATCCACCATACTCACCAGACCTGGCCCCAAGTGATTTCCATATGTTTGGGCCACTCAAATACGCTTTGGGAGGAAAGAAGTTCCGTTCTGATGAAGAGGCACCCCACGCGGTGCATGAGTGGTTGCGCGGACTACCAAAAGCATTTTTTTCTAAAGGAATTTATGCACTTTGTAAGCGCTGGAGGACTTGCATTGAGCGTGGTGGAGATTATGTTGAAAAGTGATACAGTGATACCTCGTATGGTATTCAGCGCCCTGAAACCAATATCATTTTGGCCGTGTTTGGAGCCGTGTGGAGGGTCTAAACCAGAGGCTCAGACGACTCTGCGACTATAATGGTTGCAAATTCATCGACCTCCGTTATTGGGTGGAGAACTGTAGGGCCCCCCTAGACAGGTCAGGCGTGCACTACACACCGGAAGCAGCTACTAGGGTAGCAGAGTACGTGTGGCGTGCACACGGGGGTTTTTTAGGTTAGAGGGACCCCCCCTTGGGCGAAACGATAAAATACCTGACGGCTTACCAGAGAGGACGTTATCATCGTTGATAAAGAACGTCCGTCCTCAGAGACCAAAAACAGGAAAAGTTAACGTAATATTGGTAAACTGCAGGAGTATCCAGGGCAAGGTTCCTGAATTAGTATCTCTTATTGAAGGAAATAGTGCGCATATAGTATTAGGAACGGAAAGTTGGTTAAAACCGGAAGTGAACAGTAACGAAATCCTAGACACAGAATGGAATATATACCGCAAGGATAGGATAAACGCCAATGGTGGAGGAGTATTTATAGCAGTAAAGAATTTAATAATATCCAGTGAAGTTATTAGCGAATGCGAATGTGAAATAATCTGGGTTAAGTTAAGTATCAAAGGTGGGTCAGATATGATAGTCAGATGCTTCTATAGACCACCTGCATCAGCAACCGTAGTAGTTGAGCGCCTCAGAGAGAACCTGCAGAACGTCGTGAAGAAGTTTCGTGATCATACTATTGTAATAGGGGGAGACTTCAATCTACCAGGTATAGAATGGGATAGTCACACAATCAGAACTGGAGCCAGGGACAGAGACTCTTGTGACATTATCCTGACTGCCTTGTCCGAGAATTACTTCGAGCAGATAGTTAGAGAACCAACTCGTGAAGCTAACGTTTTAGACCTCATAGCAACAAATAGACCGGAACTTTTCGACTCCGTGAATGTAGAAGAGGGTATCAGTGATCATAAGTCAGTGGTTGCATCAATGACTACAAGTGTAATAAGAAATGCCAAGAAAGGAAGGAAAATATATTTGCTTAACAAGAGTGATAGGGCACAAATCGCAGAATATCTGAGTGACCACCATCAAACGTTCATTTCTGAGGAAGAGGATGTGGAACAAAAATGGAAAAAATTCAGAAACATCGTCCAGTACGCCTTAGATAAGTTCGTACCGACTAAGGTCCAAAGCGAGGGGAAAGATCCACCGTGGTATAACAATCATGTACGAAAGGTACTACGGAAACAAAGAAAGCTTCATCATAGGTTTAAGAGTACTCGAATCATAGCTGATAAGGAAAAGCTGAACGAAGCGAAAAAGAGCGTAAAGAGAGCAATGAGAGAAGCATTCAACGAATTCGAACATAAAACATTGGCAAACAATCTAAACAAGAACCCTAAAAAGTTTTGGTCATATGTAAAATCGGTAAGCGGATCTAAATCCCCTATTCAGTCACTCGTTGACCACGATGGCACCGAAACAGAGGACGACCGAAGAAAGGCAGAAATACTGAATTCAGTGTTCCGAAACTGTTTCACTGCGGAAAATCGTAACACGGTCCCTGACTTCAGCCGTCGCACGGACGCCAAAATGGAAAATATTGAAATAAACGATATCGGAATTGAAAAACAACTGCTATCACTTAGTAGCGGAAAAGCATCCGGACCAGACGAGATACCCTTAAGATTCTACAGTGATTATGCTAAAGAACTTGCCCCCTTTCTATCAGCAATTTATCGTAGATCGCTGGAAGAACGTAAAGTACCTAGCGACTGGAAGAAAGCGCAGGTCGTTCCCATTTTCAAGAAGGGTCATAAATCAGATGCGAATAATTATAGGCCTATTTCGCTTACGTCAATCTGTTGTAGAATAATGGAACATGTTTTGTGTTCTCGTATTATGACGTTCTTAGATAATACAAATCTCCTTCATCATAACCAACATGGATTCCGCAAACAGAGATCATGTGAAACTCAGCTCGCCCTATTTGCCCAAGAAATTCACAGTGCCGTAGACACTGGCGAGCAGATTGATGCCGTATTCCTGGACTTCAGGAAGGCATTTGATACGGTTCCGCACTTACGTTTAGTGAAAAAAATACGAGCTTACGGAATATTGGACCAGGTTTGTGATTGGATTCAGGATTTCCTAGAAGAAAGAACACAACATGTCATTCTTAACGGTTCAAAATCTGCAGATGTAGAGGTAATTTCGGGAGTACCGCAGGGAAGCGTGATAGGACCTTTATTGTTTACAATATACATAAATGACTTAGTTGACAACATCGGTAGCTCCGTGAGGCTATTTGCAGATGACACGGTTGTCTACAAGAAAGTAGCAACATCAGAAGACTCGTACGTACTCCAGGAGGACCTGCAGAGGATTAATGCATGGTGCGACAGCTGGCAGCTTTCCCTAAACGTAGATAAATGTAATATAATGCGCATACATAGGGGCAGAAATCCATTCCAGTACGATTATGCCATAGGTGGTAAATCATTGGAAGCGGTAACGACCGTAAAATACTTAGGAGTTACTATCCGGAGCGATCTGAAGTGGAATGATCACATAAAACAAGTAGTGGGAAAAGCAGGCGCCAGGTTGAGATTCATAGGAAGAATTCTAAGAAAATGTGACTCATCGACGAAAGAAGTAGCTTACAAAACGCTTGTTCGTCCGATTCTTGAGTATTGCTCATCAGTATGGGACCTTTACCAGGTTGCATTAATAGAAGAGATAGACATGATCCAGCGAAAAGCAGCGCGATTCGTCATGGGGACATTTAGTCAGCGCGAAAGCGTTACGGAGATGCTGAACAAGCTCCAGTGGCGGACACTTCAAGAAAGGCGTTACGCAATACGGAGAGGTTTATTATCGAAATTACGAGAGAGCACATTCCGGGAAGAGATGGGCAACATATTACTACCGCCCACATATATCTCGCGTAATGATCACAACGAAAAGATCCGAGAAATTAGAGCAAATACGGAGACTTACAAGCAGTCGTTCTTCCCACGCACAATTCGTGAATGGAACAGGGAAGGGGGGATCAGATAGTGGTACAATAAGTACCCTCCGCCACACACCGTAAGGTGGCTCGCTGAGTATAGATGTAGATGTAGATGTAGATGTATTATCATCAACAACATTATCTGGCAACATACGGGCAACATTACAAGAAAACAGTAAGCAAGTTCTCAAAATACTGAGCGAATGGTGCGTATAAAATAAATTAGTGATTTCAGCATAGAAAACAATTTTAGACCGTGTAAAACATTCTCGGTTTACTTGTCTCGTCACATCTGGGTTCGTTTTCGAACTTTCGACGAAATCCTAACTCCTGTTCATCAGGAATAACTGACTGTCGTGGCTACTGTTATGGTCAATATTTATAGTGCGCAGACGGCTTCTGATTGACCAATACACGTCACGTGATCATTACATCACTCTGCCAGAGGCTGTGTCCGTGTCTACACTCTAGAGGGAACGTAAACAATTCAACAAATTTCTATGTCTTCCCAGCATCGAGGGTCCACTTTCACGCACTACAAAGATTGTAGCTACTATCCCGGCTGAAGTTGTTCTCGCACATTCTAATGCCTACTGCTACTTTAACAGGATCCCAGTGTGAAGAAGGGATGGACAAGATTTTAGTTTCGTCGCACATTATTCTGTGATTATTTGTCAGACTGTGCTCAGAAATTGCTGATTTTAAGTTCTCGATTTTAGAGTGCCGCTGGTGTCCTGCACAGCGTACGGGAACGATGTGGGTAGAGTGACAGCTACCGTTGCTTGAACACTCACAACGAACCTTTTAAATTAGTGTTATCCTTGGGGCCAAGACTTCCCTCAACTAGGCGCAGCATCTCCTTTATCATCTTCAGCGATCGGAAAATAGGCCTTATGGCTCCTCTGCCAAGGACGTACTGTTTTGCTTGTTGCAGCACCGCATAAAGGAAGAAACCGATTAAGTAGATAGTCACGTTATTGTTCAACATTTTCGCATTCTCGTTCCTTGGAGAGCACTAAATTTATAATTCTAGCCTCATGGCGTTTCTTCCCTCGCATGTTCTTCATATGATTAGTCTCCTTGTATCAAACAACCTCACACATAAACGCAGAATTTCGTTCAATTGAAGTCTATCCCTTGCTTCTACATGCTGGTATTCTGTCCCATTGTTGTGTTGCAGTGTTAGTGGATGGCCTAATTAGCTTAGTACAATTACTGGAACTGAATATTTTTCTCATTCCCAAAAATTTTCTCTTCGTGTTTTGTCAGAGGAATCACAAATTAAACGAGATTTTATTAAATATTAATTTCAATACTGACACATGAGGTTAGTTTTATCAACGACAATGATAGTCCCATGCTTGAAAGAAGCGTAACAGTGTATATTGTGAATAATTCTGAATTTTTCTCCTTAAAATCTTAAAGCTATAATACTGTTAGCGCCATAAGTGTTTCAAATTTTATGTTAGCTAGTACTCCTTGCGATGCGTCAGTAGCATAGGCTTTTTCTCACTTACAAAGTTAATTACTATAATTTGCACTTCTTCGCTTCATTGTATCCCAGGTATTGATAACAACTGCAAGTTCACCATCCTTAAAGTAACCCCTTGCAGCATTACAACTGAACTAATTTTTACTCGACACATTAAATGAGTTTTCTAACAAAAATTAAACAAGTCCTGTATTAGATCGTGCACTTTTATGACAACGTAAGACTACACAACAATGCCGTTACCTGACAAAGATTTCAGTAAGCGCACTCTACAACTTTTGATCTTTACATTTGCTGTAAGAAGAGCCTCAGCGAAGTGGTGGCTGAAACCGCGGAATCGGAAGAAGTCGAATGCCCTAGGTCAGTACCGACGACTCCATCCTGCTCGCTGCCAAAACCTCGTCGCAGATGACACTGCAATAGCGGAGCCGCAACTTCCATACAGCGCTGTACAAAACTTTAGGACGGAAGGAACTTTCGCATCACTGTCAAGTAACAAAACTCTACGAAACTTGGACCATACGTAGAAAGAACTGCTACAGTGTAGTACAGAAGGTAACTGGAATAAATACGCAGTGAGAGGAACAGAAATGACACTTCTGTCAAAGACAATAATTACACTGAAGAGGACATTGTATGTCCTATGCGCCAATGTTAAATTATCGAATTTTGTGACCCATTACCCTGGAAACTTTTTAAGACACCAACTTACAATTTTCCATAATTATTGAATGTACCTTTCTAGATACACCGAACTAGAATTATTTCTAAAGTGGAATTGTGGGGCAAGTTATCTAATTTTTTCAAATACTCAATTTTTTGACAGAATGTTGTAAGTAAATAAAAATAAAAACAAAAAAGCTCAGGATATTTTAATTATTCTAGTTCCATATGTGTTTAATCTCACACTTGCCATACTGCGAAAATTTCATGTCTCTACCATCTCTCTATTTTTTTTAGAAAACGGGTCATTTATTGCAAAAAATGTATTTCAAAGATATTTAGGTTTAAAACATTTTTTTATTTCAAATTCCTATACAGACTTACTTTTCTGAGTCTTTTATGCACTAGAATTGCCCTGGCCCATAGTCTGTGCCTTGTTCAGTGTCACAACAGCCCAGTGCTTGCCTCCTCCTTTTCTTTCTTACTTCTTTCGTCATTTTCTGAGCAGCTAACGCTGCTTCACGTACACGAAGCTCATCCAGTTCCCGCAGTCCATTAGCTGTGTTCAGTCCAAATTTTACCCCTAACTTCTACAGAACCTTAAGTCTTTCATATTTCCCACCACCAAAATTATTACAGCATCAGACACTGCTAACTTTACAGTCATAAGGCCAACAAATAAAATTTTAGGCACACGGCACCACACAACTTTATTGAAGGACTCATTCACATTCTGGGTCTTCCCATGTAAACACTTCTTTAGTAGCTCAGGATTTGCCAAATCTCTGTAAATAGGTTTGATTGCCTTCATTACTGCCAAAGGAAGGGAATGTTTATGTGTAAATTCATGCAGGGTGCCAGGAAATTCAGGTTCCCTATATTTACATCAAGTGTTTGGTGGAGATGGACACAAAGCATAACATGGCTTTTTATCGGTTGGTATTCGATAAAAAAAAAGCGCTCCAAACAGCTCTTTACATCTTCTCTAAATTGTCACAGTTACTTTTACGCTTAGTCATTTTATTTACGTATAAAAACAATAATAGTTAGCTCACTACAAAAACAGCTAATAATCACACTACTTTCAACGAAATCCAGTATCAGAAACAAAGGACTGATTGGTTTATTAGTAATACCAACTAATGAGACGTAGCAGTGGTCACAAAACAAAGCAATTCACAGCCTTCTAGACTGTGTAGTTCCAAAGATATGACTGCTCAACTATGACAGTATATACGTAGCCGCGAAATTTGACAGTCACACGTCAACATTCAAAATATTATTTGAAGGTCTCACAATTGTATGATTTTAATGTACACTACTGGCCATTAAAATTGATTCACCAAGAAGATGACGTGCTACAGACACGAAATTTAACCGACAGGAAGAAGATGAAGAAGATGCTGTGATATGCAAATGATTAGCTTTTCAGAGAATTCACACAAGGTTGGCGCCGGTGGCGACACATTTAACGTGCTTACATGAGGAAAGTTTCCAACCGATATCTCATACACAAACAGCAGGTGACCGGCGTTGCCTGGTGAAAGTTTGTTGTGATGCCTCTTGTAAGGAGGAGAAATGCGTACCATCACGTTACCGACTTTGATAAAGGTCGGATTGTAGCTTATCGCAATTGCGGTTTATCGCATCGCGACATTGCTTCTCGCGTTGGTCGAGATCCAATGACTGTTAGCAGAATATGGAATCGGTGTGTTCAGGGCGGTAATACGGAACGCCGTGCTGGATCCCAACGGCCACATATCACTAGCAGTCGAGATGACAGCCATCTTACGCTCATGGCTATAATGGACCGTGCAGCCACATCTCGATCCCTGAGTCAACAGATGGGGACGTTAGCAAGACAACAACCATCTGCACGAACAATTCGACGACGTTTGCAGCAGCATGGACTATCAGCTCGGAGACCATGGTTGCGGTTACCCTTGACGCTGCATCACAGACAGGAGCGCCTGCGATGGTGTACTCAACAACGAACCTGGGTGCACGAATGGCAAAACGTCATTTTTTCGGATGAATCCAGGTTCTGTTTACAGCATCATGACGGTCGCATCCGTGTTTGGGGACATCTCGGTGAACGCACATTGGAAGTGTGTATTCGTCATCTCCATACTGGCGTATAACCCGGCGTGATGGTATGGAGTGCCATTGGTTACACCTCTCGGTCACCTCTCGTTCACATTGACGGAACTCTGAACAGAGGATGTTACATTTCAGATGTGTTACGTCCCGTGGCTCTACCCTTCATTCGATCCCTGCAAAATCCTACAATTCAGCACGATAATGCACGACCGCATGTTGCAGTTCCTGTACGGGCCTTTCTGGATACAGAAAATGTTCGACTGCTGACCTGGCCAGCACATTCTCTAGACCTCTCACCAACTGAAAACATCTGGTCAACAGTGGCCGAGCAACTGGCTCGTCACAATACGCCACTCCCTGCTCTTGATGAACTGCATGGGCAGCTGCACCTGTACACGCCATCCAAGCTCTGTTCGACTCAGTGCCCAGGCGTATCAAGGCCGTTATTACGGCCAGAGGTGGTTGTTCAGTGTACTTATTTCTCTGGATCTATGCACCCAAATTGCGTGAAAATATAATCACATGTCAGTTCTAGTGTAATACAGGGTGTTTCAAAAATGACCGGTATATTTGAAACGGCAATAAAAACTAAACGAGCAGCGATAGAAATACACCGTTTGTTGCAATATGCTTGGGACGACAGTACATTTTCAGGCGGACAAACTTTCGAAATTACAGTAGTTACAATTTTCAACAACACATGGCGCTGCAAGTGATGTGAACGATATAGAAGACAACGCAGTCTGTGGGTGCGCCGTTCTGTACGTCGTCTTTCTGCTGTAAGCGTGTGCTGTTCACAACGTGCAAGTGTGCTGTAGACAACATGGTTTATTCCTTAGAACAGAGGATTTTTCTGGTGTTAGAATTCCACCGCCTAGAACACAGTGTTGTTGCAACACGACGAAGTTTTCAACGAAGGTTTAATGTAACCAAAGGACCGAAAGGCGATACAATAAAGGATCTGTTTGAAAAATTTCAACGGACTGGGAACGTGACGAGTGAACGTGCTGGAAAGGTAGGGCGACCGCGTACGGCAACCACAGAGGGCAATGCGCAGCTAGTGCAGCAGGTGATCCAACAGCGGCCTCGGGTTTCCGTTCGACGTGTTGCAGCTGCGGTCCAAATGACGCCAACGTCCACGTATCGTCTCATGCGCCAGAGTTTACACCTCTATCCATACAAAATTCAAACGCGGAAACCCCTCAGCGCCGCTACCATTGCTGCACGAGAGACATTCGCTAACGATATAGTGCACAGGATTGATGATGGCGATATGCATGTGGGCAGCATTTGGTTTACTGACGAAGCTTATTTTTACCTGGACGGCTTCGTCAATAAACAGAACTGGCGCATATGGGGAACCGAAAAGCCCCATGTTGCAGTCCCATCGTCCCTGCATCCTCAAAAAGTACTGGTCTGGGCCGCCATTTCTTCCAAAGGAATCATTGGCCCATTTTTCAGATCCGAAACGATTACTGCATCACGCTATCTGGACATTCTTCGTGAATTTGTGGCGGTACAAACTGCCTTAGACGACACTGCGAACACCTCGTGGTTTATGCAAGATGGTGCCCGGCCACATCGCACGGCCGACGTCTTTAATTTCCTGAATGAATATTTCGATGATCGTGTGATTGCTTTGGGCTATCCGAAACATACAGGAGGCGGCGTGGATTGGCCTCCCTATTCGCCAGACATGAACCCCTGTGACTTCTTTCTGTGGGGACACTTGAAAGACCAGGTGTACCGCCAGAATCCAGAAACAATTGAACAGCTGAAGCAGTACATCTCATCTGCATGTGAAGCCATTCCGCCAGACACGTTGTCAAAGGTTTCGGGTAATTTCATTCAGAGACTACGCCATATTATTGCTGCGCATGGTGGATATGTGGAAAATATCGTACTATAGAGTTTCCCAGACCGCAGCGCCATCTGTTGTTGAAAATTGTAACTACTGTAATTTCGAAAGTTTGTCTGCCTGAAAATGTACTGTTGTCCCAAGCATATTGCAACAAACGGTGTATTTCTATCGCTGCTCGTTTAGTTTTTATTGCCGTTTCAAATATACCGGTCATTTTTGAAACACCCTGTATATTTGTCCAATGAATACCCGTTTATCATCTGCATTTCTTCTTGGTGTAGCAATTTTAATAGCCAGTAGTGTATTGTACACCAAAACGTTCAGGAAAATCCAACGTACATTATGGAGTAGAAAATAGAAAATGTCAGATTTCAACGAATTTCACCTACAACGTCCCCTGAAGTAACTGCGTTACATGAGTGTCCCCTGAAGATTAAAAAACGCAAGACATGCTTCTTAATAGGGCGTGTTGTCATCGCGGACGGCAATGTAAGCTCTGGAATGTACTCCCATGCTGGCCACGGGGTTGGTTAGCAGCTCTTATGGTAGAATGTTCCATCCGTCCACCAGCGTAGTTGATCACCGCTGCAGCACGTCTCCCCAAAGCATCTCCAACGTGCTCGATGGGATTCCTGTCGGGGGAACGAGCTGGCCAATATATTCGCCGAATATTCTCTCGTTGCAAGAGCCCCTCCACCTGGGCTGTTCAATGCGGTAGGGCATATTCAGGGCAGAAACTACCCAGAAAAGACGCACATGTGGAACGAGTACAGTGTCACAACAACGTTGACCGGTGATGTACTGTGCTGAGAGACTTAGCGGTCAGTACGCCCACGCAACGTTGCACCTCCAGACACCATAACAGCTGGACTGTCAACACGGTCATGTTCGACAATGGTGGACGCACACTGGCATTTGCCAGAGATAAGAACACGTAATGCACCCAGTAACATTGTCATGATTTCTGTCATTGGGAATGATGGGATGGCTCCATTACAAAGGCTAAGCCGATTTCCTACCCCATCTCTCTGAGTGAGTTACCGCTACTTCTCTAGTAATCTCGACAAGGAGAGAATGTAGAATTCTTAAGTTTATTAACACTACTGGCCATTAAAATTGCTACACCAAGAAGAAATGCACATGACAAACGGGTATTCATTGCACAAATATATTATACTAGAACTGACACGTGATTACATTTTCGCGCAATTTGGGTGCATAGATCCTGAGAAATCAGTACCCTGAACAACCACCTCTGGCCCTAATAACAGCCTTCATACACCTGGGCATTGAATCAAACACAGCTTGGGTGGCGTGTACAGGTACAGCTGCCCATGCAGCTTCAACACGATACCACAGTTCATCAAGAGTAGTGACTGGCGTATTGTGACGAGCCAGTTGCTCAGCCACCATTGACCAGACGTTTTCAATTGGAGAATGTGTTGGCCAGGGCAGCCGTCGAACATTTTCTGTATCCAGAAATGCCCGTACAGGACCTGCAACATGCGGTCTGCATTATCCTGCTGAAATTTAGGGTTTCGCAGGAATCGAATGAAGGGTAGAGCCACGGGTCGTAACACATCTGAAAAGTTGCGTCCACTGTTCAAAGTGCCGCGAATGGGAACAAGAGGTGACCGACACGTGTAACCAATGGCACTCCATACCATCACGCCGGGTTATACGCCAGTATGGCGATGACGAACACACGCTTCCAATGTGCGTTCACCGCGATGTCGCCAAACACGGATGCGACCATCGTGATGCTGTAAACAGAACCTGGATTCATCCGAAAAAATGACGTTTTGCCATTCGTGCACCCAGGTTCGTCGTTAAGTACACCATCGCCGGCGCTCCTGCCTGTGGTGCAGCGTCAAGGGTAACCGCAGCCATGGTCTCCGAGCTGATAGTCCATGCCGCTGCAAACGTCGTCCAACTGTTCGTGCAGATGGTTGTTGTCTTGCTAACGTCCCCATCTGTTGACTCAGGGATCGAGACGTGGCTGCACGATCCATTACGGCCATGCGGATAAGATGCCTTTCATCTCGACTGCTAGCGATACGAGGCCGTTGGGATCCAGCACGGCGTTCCGTATTACCCTCCTGAACCCACCGATTCCATATTCTGCTAACAGTCATTGGATCTCTACCAACGCGAGCAGCAATGTCGCGACACGATAAACCGCAATCGCGATAAGCTACAATACGACCTTTATCAAAGTCGGAAACGTGATAGTACGCATTTCTCCTCCTTACACGAGGCAACGTTTCACCAGGCAACGCCGGTCCACTGCTGTTTCTGTATGAGAAATCTGTTGGAAAGTTTCCTCATGTCAGCACGTTGTAGGTATCGACACCAGCGCCAACCTTGTGTGAATGCTCTGAAAAGCTAATCATTTGCGTATCAAAGCATCTTCTTCCTGTCGGTTAAATTTCGCCTCTGTAGCACGTCATCTTCGTGGTGTAGCAATTTTAATGGCCGGTAGTGTAATCTTTTTGTTTGTTTTGGCTTTGGGTGCGGATGAGCTCTCTCACCTCCAGACATTTGTGGGAAGTGCGGTTCCCTGCATCGTGCTGCGCCGCGAGTCGCTGTTCCGCTCTGCGCTGCGCCTCGCGTGTGGTGGCGACCTCGGCGCGGCAGGTGTGTTTGGGCAGGCAGTGACCTCGCACAGTAGCAGAGCGGCGGGCTGGCGCGCCGCCCGGCCGCGCCACATTGCACGTGGATTGTCCGAGGCGGCCCAGATCTGACAGCGGCCAGATTCCGTCTTGTAACAGACGCTGCTGACTCGGCCTGCTGCTCGCCAAGGTGTCTTTAGATCAAGGTCCTGCCACTTGGAGGTCAAAGGAAGAGCTGTTGTTCTCGTATTGAAAGGGAACACGAGACTCCAACAGGATTTTTTTTTAACATCTTGGGGAGGAAAGAAATGTATGAGTGGCGTTCAATGCCACTTAGATTGAAAAAAGTCCGGATTTTGTTGTGAGACATGCCAAAATAGTCCTGCTTCAGCCTCTATAGTTTCACCAAGTTCCGATGAGTGCAGCGCTATACGTAGACCCTAGCCATCAAAATGGCGTCCGTAACGGAGGTGCGTTCCAAGCAGAGAGTTGTCTATGAGTTTCTTTTAGCTGAAAAAGAGACCACCGCAGATATTCATAAAAGCTTGCAGTATGTTTACGGAGACCTGGCACTAACAAAAAGCATGGTAAGTCGTTGAAGAAGCATTTACGAGGCGTGTTTTTTAAATAAGTACCGTTTTGAAATGAAAAAAGACGTGCTAAGATATCTCAATAATTTTATTTTTACATGAAAGCCTCTCCTCATAGAAGTCTGCCGCCTGACTTGTTAACCACTGCATCACCACTGTTCTGACTTCGTTATCGTCTTGAAGACGCTGACCGCCCAGGTGTTTCCTTCAAGTGCAGGAACAGATGGTAGTCACTGGGCACAAGATCGGGGCTGTACGGAGGATGATCCAGAGTTTCCCATCGAAAAGATGTGATAAGATCTTTGGTCTGATTCGCCACATGCGGACGGGCATTGTCTTGCAGCAAAACGATGCCCTTGCTCAACTTCCATGGACTGTTGGTTTGATTCTGGTGTGACGTAGGCCACCCATGTTTCATCGCCCGTAGCAATTTGGCTTAAGAAATCATCACCGTCGTTGTGGTACCGCTCAAGGAAAGTCAATGCACTGTCTAAACGTTTGGTTTTGTGCACATCCGTAAACATTTTCGGTACCCAACGTGCGCGCAATTTTCGGTAATTCAAGTGCTCGGTCACAGTGCCATATAAAACACTACGAGAAACATTAGGAAAGTCATCCCGCAGGAATGGAAGCGTAAAGCGCCTGTTTTCTCTCACCATATTGTCCACCTGCTGCACCAAACTTTCATTAACGACCGAAGGACCCCCACTCCGTTGTTCATCGTGCACATTTGTGGGGCCATCTTTATATGCTCTCACCCACTTTCTTACCATTCCATCACTCATAATTTTTTCTCCGTAAACTGCACAGATCTCACGATGAATATCGATCCCTTTTAGGCGTTTAGGACTAAGAAATCTTATAACAGCCCGTACTTCACAGTCGGCGGGACTCACGATTATCGGAGCGATCTTAAACACTCAGTACACAAAGTAAACAAGGAAGAATCAGACTGTAATGGCGTCAGTGCGTAGATTAATGTACAGGCTTTCATGTAAAAATAAAATTATTGAGATATCTTAGCATGTCTTTTTTTTAAATTTCAAAACGGTACTTCCTTAAAAAACACGCCTCGTATCATCATCACAACAAGAGCGCGCCAGCCTGTCTGATCTCCCGCGTGCTGGCCGGCTGCCCACAGCTTCACTCGTGCAACGTTAGAACGTGCGGACACTCTCATTCGCGTTGATCGACGGATCGCTACCAGACACCTCGCTGCACAACTACACCTCTCTGCTAGTACTGCCGACACACTCGTTCACCAGCTGGGGTACTCAAAAATCATAAAGAACATCTGTTATGAAGCTGATGATGACTTTTTTTTTTGGCACAGTGGAGGATGCACTCCGCGGAAAGCAGTGCGATGCTGGGGTTATTGGTGCAGCAAGACATCGACTCCGGTCTCGACCATTAGAGTAGTACCATTTGAGTAAACAGGCCCTCACAAAAATGGTTCAAATGACTCTGAGCAATATGGGACTTAACATCTGAGGTCATCAGTCCCCTAGAACTTAGAACTACTTAAACCTAACTAACCTAAGGACATGAAACACATCCATGCCCGAGGCAGGATTCGAACCTGCGACTGTAACGGTCGCGCGGTTCCAGGCTGAAGCGCCTAGAACCGCTCGGCTACAACAGCCGGCTAGGCCCTCACAGTAAGGTAGCGTAAGGCCGTCGGACTGAACGCAGATTGTGTTGAAAGCCGGTGTTTTGTAGCCAAAATATTTGGGAATGATATGGTGATTTGGAATCATGAGGAAAACCAAACTGCTTTCACAAAAAAAGTGTTACATTACTTATTGAACGTCTCTCGTATGACGTCTTGACTGAAAGGAGGGATGGGTTGACAGCACGCATTCTGAGGCATCTAGGAGTCGACAATTTGGTGACAGACGGAAGCGTGAGACATAAAAATTTTAGAGGGAGACTAGAGATTGCTATTAGCAAGAAGGTTCTACTCGATCTACGACGCAGTTGTTACCAAGAGGAAGACGCATGCACAGGATAGATTAGCGTGGAGAGCTGCATGACACCAGTATTCAGACTGAAGATAGCAACTACAACTTTATCTTCTATCAGTGACTCAAGGAAGTGTTGAACATTTTTTCTGCCACTGCACATCTTTCAATTCAATAAATGTTGTGTGTACGGGGTACTCGCTGCTGTTTCATCAAGTGAAGAGATACACTAGTCTCTCGCGGACGAATATTACTTTGACGTGATTTGGCATAACTGAAAACACAAGAATGGAGTTATTACCGTCTTCTGTAACACAGCATCTTTGAAATAACGCAACCATGTATTTGGAAACTTATCCATTCATATACACTGATGATGGTATCCGGACACCCATGTGTAACGCGAAATTGGCAACTAAATGTCACGAGGAGCGGACCCACCAGCATAAAAGGGAGGCGGGCGGTATTGTGTTGTCAGATGTGTAGTGAGCTGCAATACTCTCCTCTCTGCCATGAAATGACGTGTAGATGAATAATGAAATCGCCCCACTTTGGGCGACAACAAAAATGTGCTGAACTGAGAACTGTTTCATTTCTTTCATAAATTAACGTGCAGGTTACAAGTCACATTGCCGCACGTTGCCAGTCAATAACTAACAATTACGAACAACTTAAATTGGAAGGAACACATAGAAAATGTTGTGGGGAAGGCTAACCAAAGACTGTGTTTTATTGGCAGGACACTAAGAAAATGTAACAGACCTACTAAGGAGACTGCCTACGCTACGCTTGTCCGTCCACGTTTAGAATACTGCTCCGCCGTGTGGGATCCTTACCAGATAGGACTGACGGAGTACATCGAAAAAGTTCAATGACAAGCAGCACGTTTTGTGTTATCGCGAAAAATGGGAGAGACTGTCACAGAAATGATACAGGATTAGGGCTGGAAATCATTAAAAGAAAGGCGTTTTTCGTTGGGACGGAATCTACTCACGAAATTCCAATCATCAACTTTCTCCTCCGAATGCGAAAATATTTTGTTGACACCGACCTACATCGGGAGGAACGAACACCACGATAAAATAAGGGAAATCAGAGCTTGTACGGAAAGATATAGGTGTTCATTCTTTCCAAGTGTTATACGATATTGCAGTAATACAGAATTGTGAAGGCGGTCCGATGACCCCTCTGCCAGGCACTTGGATGTGATTTGCAGAGTATCCATGTAGATGTAGATGTAAGTGACATCTGCAATCAAAAAGCAAAAGCTAATGAGATTAAGGGATTGATAAGCAGATGGACTAGATTCCGTAGGTGAATAAAATATGAAATGACTGCATTTATTTCAGCACTTTTACACACAACTACAAAACTAAGGGATTCAGTTTGATTTAGTATCCACTTTTTAGCCACTGTGAGAACTTCTAAATTTTCAGACAAAACTCAGAAGGAATTAACTTCTCATACCTTCATTAAAAGCCGCTAACCTATTGTGTGTGATGCCAGGTGCACGGAAGATATGTTTATATGTGCTGAAAAAAATTGTTCAAATGGCTCTAAGCACTATGGTACTTAACATCTGAGGTCATCAGTCCCCTAGACTTAGAACTACTTAAACCTAACTAACCTAAGGACATCACACACATCCATGCCCGAGGCAGGATTCGAAACTGCGACCATAGCAGCCGCGTGGTTCCCGATTGAAGCGCCTAGAACAGTTCGACCACAGTGGTCGTCCTATGTGTGCTGAATTCGTACCAAATGTGCAGTATGAAGTAGACACAGTGGTAGCTAGTGTATTCAGTGCAGTAGTTTAAGAAAGTATAGTTTATTGTAATGAAAATTCTGTTTCACTTGTTCCATTGCTCTGTTTGCTGCTACCAGCGTTGCCCTCAGCGTCGTCTTGTCTGTGTCAGTCCGTTCTGTGCAGTATTTCTGGCTTGCAGTTATGTTTTCTATGCAACTGAGGTCTCGGGGTTTGTTAAATGTGGAAAAACCGTCGGGCTGATGTAGGAGAGTTCGGGTGTTAGTGCGGAAACGCCTGGTAGTTCTGTAGGGAGCATGCAAAATCACACTGCTTTAGAAGCCGGC
Source organism: Schistocerca americana (assembly GCF_021461395.2). Lineage (NCBI taxonomy): Eukaryota > Metazoa > Arthropoda > Insecta > Orthoptera > Acrididae > Schistocerca > Schistocerca americana. Next base: position 102,654,091 of record NC_060120.1, read on the forward strand.
AGGTCAATTGAGGAAAGGCTAAGGGAAAGTGGGGAAACGCCAGCCAAGTCTGTGGGGAGTACACAAATTAAGAGTACACTAGAAGTCGATATGCCAATTGAGGAAAGTTCAAGGGTGAATGAGGAAATACAAGGTACGTCTGTGGACGATACGCAAAGTCACAGTCCGCTAGATCGAATTCTCGCGATATTAGAAGACCCCACACCTCAATTAACCGCTATGAAGGAAGAGAATAAAAACAGTTTGAAAGACTGGAAGCCGGAGAGCCCACAAAGATAAGAGAAGAGAGATTAGGGCTCGTACAGAGCCATATAGGCAGTCATTTTTCCCTCGTTCTGTTTGGGAGTGGAACAGGGAGAGAAGATGCTAGTTGTGGTACGAGGTACCCTCCGCCACGCACCGTATGGTGGATTGCGGAGTATGTATGTAGATGTAGATGTAGAACTAAACCTTGCAATCAAAAGACTGATGGGCAGATCGCTGAAGATACGCGCAAATTTGGGACCGAAACCAAAATTACAGGGTGTTACAGAAAAGTACGGCCAAACTTTCAGGAAACATTCCTCACACACAAAAAAAGAAAATATGTTATGTGGACATGTGTCCGGAAACGCTTACTTTCCGTGTTAGACCTCATTTTATTATTTTTCTTCAAATCACATTAATCATGGAATGGAAACACACAGCAACAGAACGTACCAGCGTGATTTCAAATACTTTGTTACAGGAAATGTTCAAAATGTTCTCCGTTAGCGAGGATACATGCATCCACCTTCCGTCGCACGGAATCACTGATGCGCTGATGCAGCCCCGGAGAATGGCGTATTGTATCACAGCCGTCCACAATACGAGCACGAAGAGTCTCTACATTTGGTACCGGGGTTGCGTAGACAAGAGCTTTCAAATGCCCCCATAAATGAAAGTCAAGAGTTTTGAGGTCAGGAGAGCGTGGAGGCCATGGAATTGGTCCGCCTCTACCAATCCATCGGTCACCGAATCTGTTGTTGAGAAGCGTACGAACACTTCGACTGAAATGTACAGGAGCTCCATCGTGCATGAACCACATGTTGTGTCGTACTTGTAAAGGTACATGTTCTAGCAGCACAGGTAGAGTATCCCGTATGAAATCATGATAACGTGCTCCATTGAGCGTAGGTGGAAGAACATGGGGCCCAATCAAGACATCACCAACAATGCCTACCCAAACGTTCACCGAAAATCTGTGTTGATGACGTGATTGCACAATTGCGTGCGGATTCTCGTCAGCCCACACATGTTGATTGTGAAAATTTACAATCTGATCACGTTGGAATGAAGCCTCATCCGTAAAGAGAAAATTTGCACTGAAATGAGGATTGACACATTGTTGGATGAACCATTCGCAGAAGTTTACCCGTGGAGGCCAATCAGCTGCTGATAGTGCCCGCACACGCTGTACATGGTACAGAAACAACTGGTTCTCCCGTAGCACTCTCCATACAGTGACGTGGTCAACGTTACCTTGTACAGCAGCAACTTCTCTGAGGCTGACATTATGGTTATCGTCAACTGCACGAAGAATTGCCTCGTCCATTGCAGGTGTCCTCGTCGTTCTAGGTCTTCCCCAGTCGCGAGTCATAGGCTGCAATGTTCCGAGCTCCCTAAGACGCTGATCAATTGCTTCGAACGTCTTCCTGTCGGGACACCTTCGTTCTGGAAATCTGTCTCGATACAAACGTACCTCGCCACGGCTATTGCCCCGTGCTAATTCATACATCAAATGAGCATCTGCCAACTCCACATTTGTAAACATTGCACTGACTGCAAAACCACGTTCGTGATGAACGCTAACCTGTCGATGCTACGTACTGATGTGCTTGATGCTAGTACAGTAGAGCATGTCAACACAAGCACCGAAGTCAACATTACCTACCTTCAATTGTGCCAACTGGCGGTGAATTGAGGAAGTACAGTACATACTGACGAAACTAAAATGAGCTCTAACATGGAAATTAAGCGTTTCCGGACACATGTCCACATAACAGCTTTTCTTTATTTGTGTGAGGAATGTTTCCTGAAAGTTTGGACGTACCTTTTTGTCACACCCTGTATATGGACAGAGGTCAAAAGCAGCGTGGACGAGGTGAGGCAAGCGTGTGAAACGAAGAAAGACATCCTAGAAACGTTGGTAAATAAGAAGATGAGTGATATCTCCGCCGTATAGATGAGAAAAGCGTATCGTCCAAGAAAAGGCAAACTAGAACGTCAGTACTCGAACAACAACACTCTGGAATACGACAAGGCAATATCCTTGTAACGCATGTCACTCCAACCAATTGAAAACCGCATTCTCGATGCATGGGGTGGCCATACAACTGGTTTAGTTCGATCGAAAGCGCAGTACTCACCCCAAGGTATACCGTAGGGACTTAGATGCCTATCTCCGTGCGAAAGAAATTGTGAAAAGTAATGCTTTACTTGTTGCACTGGAGACACTCGACAAGGAGGAGGCCGCCCGGTTTCATGTAAAAAAATGGTAAGAACAGCAGTTACAAGGATTTCGGCACCAAGTTTCTGGTAATATACTGGAAACTGGTCGCTCAGTCAAGTGCAGAGATGAGCATATATGGAGTCAAAAAAATTGGTTCAAATGGCTCTGAGCACTATGGGACTTAACTTCTGAGGTCAAAAGTCCCCTAGAACTTTGAACTACTTAAACCTAACTAACCTAAGGACATCACACACATCCATGCCAGAGGCAGGATTCGAACCTGCGACCGTAGCGGTCGCGCGATTCCAGACTGTAGCGCCTAGAACCGCTCGGCCAGTTTTGCCGGCTCTTGGACGACAAAATGACAGACGAGGAATGGTGTAGCGCGATGTGCTCACATTTTCCTGCTCACGTACAACGTTTACTTGTCGGGGCACTATCGATAGAAGAGTTCCTAGAAACAGTGAACACCAGGAGAAACATAGGTCGGTGAGACAGCGCGGAAGAAAGAGGTCATGGGGGCTCTTCCACCCACCGCCTATATCCGCCTCCTGACACCGTGATATCGCATCTTCTGCCATTCAACCCAAAACGGTCACTAAACGTGGAGACCGGTCCAGGTCTCACCGCAAAACCGTGACACCGAAGGTCAGCAACTAACTCGCACAGCTTTGAGGGGACGTGACGGACCAACCTAGCGCTTGCCGCCGTCATCGCCACACGAGAAATCATTCTAAAGTGTGGTGAGATGATTCATTCCCCCCTCCGTCCCCTTTGTCCATGCTCGTCAAATCCGCACTGAAAATTGTAATTTCTTTCTTGTGTGTAAAGCGTTTTGAAATAAATGCACTCAATTCATATTTTAGTCTCCAAATCTCTCTGTTCTATTTCCTTATCAATCCATTAATCTCATCACCTTTTGGTTTTCTATTTCACTTAATAACTGGTGTGGTTAATTATTGGTCCCCAATGACTAGTAATCTGAAGGTCAGTTTAAGCAAAAGATAAAAAAATTCTCGATTCAGTGACGTTGAACGTGGACTAGTCATGGCGCGTCAGCTGGCTAACGGATCCAGATTTCAAACCTCACAAAGCTGCCCAAGTCGATTTTTGCTGATATGACTGTGATGTGACTATGAAGTGGAAACTTGAAGGAGAAACCGCAGCTGAACGTGGACCACAGAGAGGACAGGGATCATCGATCATTGCGGAGCATGGGTATGAGAAATGACGTGCAATCAGCGGAACGACGCACTCTTGATTTCCAGCATCCAGCTAACTCAATGGCAGTACGTTGGGAATCAGACAGAATGGGATGCCATTTTCGAGCAGCTATTCATGCGCCACTCATATCTGTAGTCATACTAAGCGACACTGGAGATTGTGTAAACAGTGACACCATTGGACAGGGGATGGCTGGAAGCGAATGATTTGGTGCGATGAATCACGCTATACACCGTGGCAATCCGATGTAAGGGTGGGAGTACTGACAATGCCTGTGGAACATTACCTGCTATCATCTGTACTGCCAACGGCGAAGCATGTAGGAGGTGCGTGTTTCGTGTTTACGGTCAGGTTCTCTTACTGTGCTTAAGAAAGCCCTAAATGTGGAAGGATGTGAATACATTTTGCACTGTTGTATACTACGTACAGTAGAGGAACATTTCGGAGTCGATAACTGTATCATCATGACGATGCACCCTGTCATAATGTAACATCTGTGAGGCAATGACTTGTCGACATTAACATTCGTGGTATGGACTGGCATGGGCGAAGTTCCGACCTGAACGTAATGGAATATCTTTGGAATGAGTTGGAACATCGGCTTCGTTTGAGGCCACAGCGTCCAATATCACTACCATGTCTGGTTTTGGTTCTTTCTCCACAGACATTTAGACACCTCACTGCAAGTGTCTCCAGCATACTTCAAGGCGTCAGAAAGGCGAAAGGTGCACACACTGCACATTAACGCCCACTAAGAGGTGCGCGGATGCATTTGATCAGATACTGTATTGTCTGCTTCCTTTGTTGCGTGTGTATTTTGTGAAACATTCTTATGGATTGTTGATACAATAGGCAGGTTGAATATAAAACTTACACGAGCTCACTTTTGTCTACGGACATACATTAGAATACAGTTTCATCTCTAGGTGACTGCCGGTTGCCCAAGGCTGTAGGATCATCCAATGGTCCTCCGACAACACCACATGGGTGAGATATGTCACGATTATTTCCGTACAGGTAGTCGCAAACAAACCCAGTTTTTGGCGTCTCTCCCGGCGGCACCGTGTGGCGATTGTTGCACAATCGTAGCCACGGCAGACACGTAGTTTTTATATTCCAAACAACATTGTAGGTCACCTAAAAACATCCGGCAATTTATCTCCCCTTTATGCGCCATATGGTGAGGATGACAGGGCGGCCGGTCGGTACCGATGGGCCTTCATGGCCTGTTCGGGAGAAGTTTTATATGCTACATTCTTATGTGCTTAAATATAGATTTTTCCTTCTACGAACTTCAAAGATGCAAATCAGGCATGAGCCGAAAAGCTGGCTACTGTAATGTATGATACGGTGCCATTGTAGATGCGTATCCTCGCTACCCTACTTCTCCCTTTGAAATCTAACTGTAGTTTATTTGATAGCTTTAATACGACCCCCAAATAACAGATTCTCAAATCCATAACTCCCGTGGATATAATTATCTTGTGGTCAACGGTTGTCCAAGTTTGCCCGTCCATGCGTTCATATTCTGATAATTTTTTGAACTTTTTTTAACTTTGACAGAAGAAATAAAAATTTCTTTAAATTTCAAAATAAAGTTAACATCATTAGTGAAATGCACTCAGTTATCTCGCTGCATCAGTGTTGCCACCTTCACGCTAGACAAAAAGCATTTAGCGCGATTTTGAAAAGCAGATACACCTGCAGGTGCCAGAGCGTCTGCTTGCTACACGCATCGATACAGTGTCAAGGTTTCCAGCACTACCGCTACTACTGCTTTCCTTCTGCTGAGGCTGTCTCGTTTATTTATGTTCTTATAACCACCACAAGGCTTCTTACGAAACGAAATGTGTCTCATATAATTTCAAGTTATCTGGTGACCAATTCAGTGCATCCAAATAACACTGGGGTCCCTCACAAATTACTGGATCTGTTTGCACGCAAATTGTACTTATTATACGTGGACTGGACTCGGTTACTAGGGGAAGGGCAGGCTGAAAATTGTCACCGACCGACGTGGGTCGCGACATAATTATTTATAAGCTCACGTTCAGATCAGAGATGAAGCGACATTTTGAGGTAATCCATTTCTTGGTACGCAGTGAAACGGCGACAGGGTGAAACTGATATTTTTATGGTCTCTGTAGTCTCTGTTGTTGGAGGCACCACAGAAAGACCAGGACATTAGGCTGTGGGAGAAGACACGGAGAAGGTAGAGGAAATGAGACTCTGGGTTGGTTTACTGGTTTCCTTTTTATTTCTTCTCCACGTGTTTGCAGCGAACATGCAGAGAAGGACAGACACTGGTTTACAAGAACGTAGATGAGGCTTAGTACATTCTCCAATAAATTACTACCACAAACGACCGCCCCGGCCTATGACTATTAAGATTCGGGTACACGCGATAATGTGTGGTACTACAGACCACGAACCATGGTCTACTCGAAACCTTAGCTTCAAGTACTTGCCTCAGTGTGAATGAGATCGCAGACGTAGGTACATACAGATATATGAATGACGGAAAGTCCCAGAGGTACGTATAGAGGCAAGCTTTTTGCATGTCGCCCTTATTGCCCACAGTTAACTGAGTCTGACAGCTCACTTGCATAGTATTTGCTGAAGGCTAGATCATCCGAGGCTTCGGATGATCGCTGGAACTCCCGAACTCTGCCTGACTCTGCTCAACTCAGCCTTGTTTGGCGTTTGAGGTCCTTTATATGGAGCCTTGGAGGTTGCTTGACTGTAGATGATACATGACTACATTGCTCTTTACATTCAATTCGCAGTCAGTGAGCTCAAAGGCAACGGTTTCTTGCTGCATACCACTAAAGCGACTTGCCCTGTGTGCCTCTGCCTATGTTACAAGGCTTACAGCGAATAGTCATTCTCGGATAATTTTTCTTTTTTCTCTGGCAACTTCTCATGAGTCAGTCGTTACAAAACGTACAAAACACAAATCACTAGAAAACACCAAAATAAAAATCAAACAGATCTTTAATGTGCTGTATATCAGGTGATGCTGTTTTATGATTTTGGTCATAGCTGTAGTTCAGCAGCTCCAGAATATTTCAGCAAAGATAAAAAGTCAGTCGTCAGCAGCAAAAGAAAACCTTTATTTGACGTTCTTTATCGGTTTCATCAAGTTAAGAAGTAAAGGCTGAAAGGTGTTTGTCCTACTTGCTCTGACAGTTCTGAGTATGTCACGGAGCACAAAAAATGAGTTAATTTGTAACTTTGAGAAATGTTCTCAAGCCTTGTACTATTGCTTTTACATTGCATTTGTGGCAATACACCTTGTAACAATGCTAGATACCTGAGATGTTGGACAGAGAGGTTAGCTTTACTTTGTCAGAATAGGGTCAGAGTGAGTCAGTATCAACTGTGTCGTGATGTACTTAGTTTGAAATGGACGAAAGCTAGCCTGCCCTGGAGTGGGGGCAGCATTATTTCGTTCAATTTTTGTAATACGATGTTTACAGGGAGAAATTAAGCAGAAGGATTATAATATTGTACGAATGAGAAAAGGCAATATTTAAAGGTAACTTGTTTTGTTATATTTGTCATTACTTAGTATGTTGATTGTTATAACAGTGCTTATGGTTCAGATTTTCTGTACGGCTTTTTGTAATGAAGTTGTATGGTTCTTTCACCGCAGCGATAAATGTTAGTGAGACACTTTGCGAATTCGTTCATGTGCGTGAAGTGTGGAAAGCTGTATTGTTGCTATGACTTAAAGAAGCTCATTTAAAACTTAAAGTGTCGATTCAGTTATTTCTTTGTCAATGAGATTAGTACCCGATTATTCTTTTGTAGTCATGGCTTTATTTGACTGCACCGGCGCGTTGTACATCGCGACTTATGAGCTGAGTAACATTTTTGAGTATTGATGAAATCCCGTTTTGCATTGCACATCACGAGTACGGCGAGTGAAACTTAATTTTGACAGTCGGATCGTTGTTTTATAAGAAAACAAGATTGCGGAGCAGACGAGCGGTCCGTTTCGAAAAGGTTAGCCATAAATTTCACTATCATTGTAGATCATAGTCAGAGTCACGCCCAGTGATTGTCAGAGTACATTTACGAGAGTAGTATCAGTATAAGTTCAGAGGTTTAATGAGAGTGAAAAATTTTATGAAAGTGTTACACTGTGATTTCAAACATGTTTAACAGGTAAAGTCAGATGCGTTTTATTCAGTGATCATATGTTGCGTAATTACTATAATACTTCTGTTATAGCGACTGTTTTCTAAACTAAGAAAGATTTGCAACATTCAGGGCCAATATTTACCACAAAGTCATTTTATCTTAGGATAAGATGGTGTACGTACATTTTGAGAACAGATGGACCGGTTACTCTGGATTTCAAATCGTGTAAAGTGAGCTGCACATATTTCCATCTCAAATAAGCTTCAGATATTTTCAGTTAAGATTTCTCAGTTACTCAGCTTCGCATATTTTACATTCTGACTTCACAGTTATGCTAGTAACAGAACATTTTAAAAGATACTTGCATAATGAAACCGATAAATTGCACCAAATAAAGGTTTTCTTATGCAGCTGACGACAAACTTTTTATCTTTGTTGAAATGATCCTGTTTTATTAAAGGATTGAGAAAGTGAAATTGCATTTTGTCTGGACGAAGTATTTCGAATGTTATCGATGCATCCTTCTATATGTTTTAATAACAATAATTCGTAATCGTCTTTTAGATAAAACTGCTTATTAGAAGCGAGGTACTTTGACCTCTTGCTTCGCTTCAAAAGGGTTGTGTAAACAGGAGTCAAAATTAAATTCAGCATTGTTCCCATATCAGACTTCGAATGATCATTTCAGGCAAGCTATCCGCCAGAAAACCTGGAAAGGCACATGGAGGTAGTTCAAACTTTTTAGTAAAACTGGGTATGTTTTCTGAAAGTCAAACTAAATATGAATACTTTACCCATACCAAGAAAACTGGTAGAATAAATACAAGTAGAAAGATCGTTATGAAACGGAACGATAATTTCAAGCAATTTTAGGTAGCGGTCGAAAGTGTCATGTTATTTCAGAACCACCTTAAATTACGTAGAATTTTAGGTTACAATCTACAAAACAATTGTCATCTGAAGCGATAGGTTTGGAACACATTTAGTGGTCACAATTGGCCTTTGATACATGAAAAGTCCGGTGAGCCCAATAGAATTGTGTTATACCTTCAATGTCAGATCCGAAGTCGAATGGAAAATCACAGCCAATAGCTAATAATGACACAGTAACGTAGCTTTTGGAGTTTACTTCTACACCTACATACACACACTGAAAACCACTGTAGAAAGTATAGGGAAGGGTACCCCCAATTCTATCAGAGGTTAATGCTTCTTTCCATTCCATTCACGTATGGACCGCGGGAAGAATGGTTGCTGAAATGCCTCTTTATGCGCTGTAATTAGTCTAATCTTGTTTCCGCAGTTCCTATGATAGCCATATGTAGGGGTTTTGTAGAATGTTGCTAGATTCATCACTTGAAACTGGATCTTGAAACTTTTCAAGCAGGATTTCACCGGATTTTTGCGTCCATCTTTAAGAGTATGCCAAATGCTTTTTCAACATCTCCACAACATTCTCCCACGAGTCAAACGAAACTGTAACCATTCGTTCTGGCATTCTTTCTACACTTACAGTATCGCTTGTTTGGTACGGGTCCCACATTCTGAGCACCCCGGAACGTTCTAGAATGCATCGCAAGCGTATTTTGTAAGAAATCTTCTATGTACATTGATTTAATTTCTCCTAGTGTGTTAGCAATGAACCGAGGTTTGTTATCTGCTTTACCTACGGCTGGGTCTTTGTACTTGTTCCATTTCGTATCTCTGAGATTTATCACATCCATTTACTTGTATGAGTTGACCAATTCCAATGCGACTCACTGATATTGCAGTCATAGGGTGCTACGTTGTTGTTTTTGTAAAGTGCATAATTTTACATTTCGGAACGTTTAGAGCAAGTTGCCAGTCTTTGCACCACTTTGAAATGTTATCGGTATTTGAATGCATGTTTGTGCAGCTTTCTTCACACAGTGCTTCATCTATACTTACCTACAGGGCGTTACGGGTATATGCAGCTGTACAGTTACTAACAGTTCTAGAATATTTCAGAACTATAGTCGCACTACACACGGTGTAAGTTCATATATTTTTAAATGTTGTACCTTAATATCTGCATACATCAGTGTGTTAGTTGCTTTTATCTCTGCATTTAACAGCCTTCCCGCGAACACACCTTATAATTTATTACCTACCATCGTAGCTGCACCAGTAAGTCGACTACCATTATCAGTATAGGGACACCGTTTTATGTCCAGGTGTCCACACTTCAACACTTGAGCTGGTCCCCAGGGGAATATAAGCGCTAATGGCTTGCTCTTGCTACACGTGTTTGGAGCTACTAACCAACCTAAAACAGACGATTCGTAATTGCTCTAATTATCAGTCAGCACGTGAGGTAAATACTGATATAATGTTGTTCAATACAACGTCCTCAGAAAAATAATAGAAAATTTGCACGTATGTCCGGTGCGCCCCATATAATCAGAAGTTCCCCACCGAGATTTTCTGTCTGTACTCATATACAGACCGAATCCCAAAAGGTACTGTAGGAATTTTGATACGGTTTTCATTAACAGACAGACTGATCCACGAGAAAGATTTGTTTATACTCTACTGGCCACTAAAATTGCTACAGCAAGAAGAAATGCAGATGATAAAAGGGTATTCATTGGACAAATATATTATACTAGAACTCACAAGTGATTACATTTTCACACAATTTGGGTGCATAGATCTTGAGAAATCAGTACCCAGAACAACCACTTCTGGCCGTAATAACGGTCTTGGTACGCCTGGACATTGAGTCAAACAGCGCTTTAATGGCGTGTACAGGTACAGCTGCCCATGCAGCTTCAACACGATACCACAGTTCATCAAGAGTAGTGACTGGCGTATTGTGACGATCCAGTTGCTCGGCCACCATTGACTAGATGTTTTCAATTGGTGCGAGATCTGGAGAATGTGCTGGCCATGGTAGCAGTCGAACATTTTCTGTATCCAGAAAGGCCCGTACATGACCTGCAACATGTGGTCGTGTATTATCCTGCGGTAATGTAGGGTTTCTCAGGGATCGAATGAAGGGTAGAGCAACGGATCGTAACACATCTGAAATGTAACGTCCACTGTTCAAAGTGCCGTCAATGTGAACAAGAGGTGACCGAGACGTGTAACCAATGGCACCCCATACCATCACGCCAGATGATACGCTAGCATGGCGATGACGAATACACGCTTCCAATGTGCGTTCACCGCGATGTCACCAAACACGGATTCGACCATCATGATGCTGTAAACAGAACCTGGATTCATCCGAAGAAATGACGTTTTACCATTCGTGCACCCAGGTTCGTCGTTGAGTACACGATCGAAGGCGCTCCTGTCTGTGATGCAGCGTCAAGGGTAACCGCAGCCATGGTCTCCGAGCTGATAGTCCATGCTGCTGCAAACATCGTCGAACTGTTCGTGCAGATGGTTCTTGTCTTGCTAACGTCCCCATCTGTTGACTCAGGGTTCGAGACGTGGCTGCACGATCCGTTACAGCCATGCAGATAAGATGCCTGTCATCTCGACTGCTAGTGATACAAGGCCGTTGGGATCCAGCAAGGCGTTCCGTATTACCCTCCTGAACCCACCGATTCCATATTCTGCTAACAGTCATTGGATCTCGACCAACGAGAACAGCAATGCCGCCATACGATTAACCGCAATCGCGATAGGCTACAATCCGACCTTTATCAATATCGGAAACGTGATGGTACGCATTCCTCGTCCTTACACGAGGCATCACAACAACATTTCACCAGGCAGCGCCGGTCAACTGCTGTTTGTGTATGAGAAATCAGTTGGAAACTTTTCTCATGTCAGCACGTTGTAGGTGTCGCCACCGGCGCCAACCTTTTGTGAATGCTCTGAAAAGCTAATCATTTGCATATCACAGATCTTCTTCCTGTCGGTTAAATTTCGCGTCTGCAGCACGTCATCTTCGTGGTGTAGCAATTTTAATGGCTAGTAGTGTATAATTTATTACCGCTGCGGCAGACAAATTGTCCGGCCGTAGATCTCTAGTAAAATCAGCGCAAAGCCGTGGAAGATTGCTAGTTATAGATAACCACATTATTTGCCAAAAGTCTAAAGTTACTGTTAATCTTATCTGCAACGCCACTTATACACAATGTGAACAGCAGATGTCCCAACACAGTTTCCTGGAGTACACCTGAATTTACTTCTACGTATGTCCTAGATAACATGCTGCGTCCTTCCTTCCCAGATATTTTCAGTCCAGTCACAAAGTTCACCTGATTTCCCATACGAGCTTACTTTAGATTCAGTTTCCTTCTAAGCTACTCAGGGCCACTCTGGTTATGTGCTGTATCGGAAATTTCAGGAAGAAGGATGTATCAGAAATTTCAGCTACACCATCCCTTACGGATGTTACTCAGATAACGTGGAGACGAACCACCGACAAACAAGTTGAAACTTTGAGCTGGTCCTTGAAGCATACTGTGCAAAATTTTAAATTTTTATTAAAGACACTAAACTACTCTCTATTTAGGCTTTAGCGTTTGAGTCCAATGAAGTGTTCGTTTAAAGAGTGTTGTAAATTCCTATATAAAAGTAATTACATCTAATTTTCGTATGTCCGATGGCTGTCTATCGCGATTATTTACTTATCAACTAGCTAACATATGTTGTCGAGTATTCGAAAAAGTCTATCCAGGTACCACCTAAACACGTCTGTTCGTATTGTACTGAAAATGTATAACTATTCGTGTCCAGTTCTCTGGTACCAAGAAAAGATTGTGAACTTTTAGTTTATTTAATGCCCGTTAACAGTGTGCAACAACATTCAGCGCCGCTATTACGAGTCAGAGGAGGCTAACCCTTTCTGAATTAAGCCAATAGTTCCCTCATCCACTATAATGTCAGGGTATGCGGTTGTTCAGTAGCAAAATAATAACACTTTTTATTTCTTACAGCATTTGTTGACAACGATAAACGATAGACAGCAACATTTTTTCTGGCGCGTACCTACAGAGTCTTGTTCTGTTCTGAATGAAGTCGGTAATTCTCTCACCCGTGACACCGTGCCAAGGTGTGAGGTATTAATACACTTACACTTCCAAAATAGAGTACCATTCTTAACTGTCAGCGCACATTCGTTCAGCTCCAGTTCTCAGAGAGCTCTTTCTTCAGGGCTGCCGTTGCTACTGTTCATCGGTAAAGCTAGGTGACTATGCCTCAAGAGGACAGATTTCACTTGTCCTCTGTTTTATATTTACGCTTAACAACATCCGTTACATAACACTATCATTTCCATCCACTTAATTGTCGTCCCTGAGTTTCCACATGTTCTCGTCGATCTTAGGCAGTAACAATGTAGTATTCACGAAAACTCTCTGAATGAATTCTGTTTTCGTCAGTTGTAATAGTGTGTCTGGTCATCAGTATTTTTGTAGTATCTTAGACGGGAAGTATATTAAAAGATATCTGGCCACAAATTTCCACTGTTTCTTACTTGTTGCTACCTTTGATTATGAGCTAAAATTTGAATCAGATCGTTTTTATGAATTAAGCCTAGAGGCTTATTCATGTATTGTCCTAGGACAATTCTGAGGGCCATGAAGAATAGTAAGATGATAGACACGACTGCAAAAAAGATTTCAGATAGATTTATTTGTCAGTGCCATTAATTACGCATGTCCGTAAGTACGAAAAATTATTACTTCCGTGTAGGAGTTTCCCTGCAGTCTGTCTACACAAGTCAAAACTGTTGTCGTTTGTATATTGTTAAATATTGTCCTTCGATAAGCTATACCGACAGAGAAATATATAACATTTGTATTTGGCTATCAAAATAATATCTCCATACCCCTTACAATGGCGAAAATACGACCTCTTCTTTCAAATAAAAAGACTGAAAGCACTTGAAAAGTGCGAAATTTCCTGTGTAGTTGTCTGATGACATTGTTCTTTGAAAGATACCTCCGTGAAGACGCAGTCACCTACTAGGTCTCTGTCATCCATCTTTCTTGAGAAAAAATATTAACCTATTTTGCAATAACCACCAAAACTTCTAGCTACCACAAAACGCTGGTGCCACTGTTCAGAGTGGCTTTTGACATACGCAACGTCAAAGTTCCTAAACGGATGCCTAAAATTATCTTTCTGAAAAAATACTTTATGGCTTATTCCTTAATCTGTATCGAACAAACACAGCTAGTTTTCGCAGTTAAAAAATTAGCTGCATTGACTCAAGTTAATAAATGTTCACACTTCAACCTTAGCCCTAGTAGGGAAGAATAGTTTGACGAGTTTAACGCTTCACAACTGGTCGCTACATTAAAATTTTAACCTGTGAGTACATAGGATGTTATGACTCAGGTTTTGACGTCCTGGAAACATTCTCCTTTGAATGAAATTTGACTATAAAACGACAATAACGTGATCTGATTATTGAGATTAAATACGCTGTAGTGAACGTACTTTCTCATACCACAATGGAATAATAAAGATGTAATTATCAATATAAACATGTATAAAAGGCCAACTGATCTGAGTGTAAGCTATCGAAGCTAATATATCATTCCTTATGGGAAAAATATGTGCAGTGCAAATGGACCTGCACACTGTGTTCTATAATACTTAACCAACGGCTTATCCTCGAAGTCGTCGGAGCATAACACTTGTCTTAAAGATCCACTCTAACTCACACTCTCTTTGTTTAGCTGAAAACTTGAAGGAAAATTAAGAAATGCTGTTGCTTTCTGAACGCAGTTCATGTGCTCTCTTGACTGAATATATAGCACTCGAACCTGGTTCTTTCACAAATAAGGTTTAAGTGATCCCATGTATTGATTAACATAAAGACCAAGAATAAAAAGAATACGCCGTAAGGAACCCGTTTTAAATGAAGGTCGAACATAACCCTTCAACCCTACCCGAGGTTCTAGAGCACCCCATGGTGTGTATATGTTACAGATTCTTTTAACTACTTGTACTTCCCCATAGCATTCTCGATCGCCTTGAAGTTATTAACTATACTATCTGAGTGATGGACCTCGGTTGTTGTTGTTTTCGTTGTGGTCTTCAGTCCAAAGACTGGTTTGATGCAGCTCTCCATGCTTTCAGTGCTATGTCAAATTCCTTACGCAGCATCAAATATCCCTTCTCATCTTCATCTACGCCCTTTCCATTTTCATAATATTGCGCTCAAGTACATCTCCCTTGTGTAGACATTCTGTATACTCCTTTCACTTTTCTGCTTCCCTTTTTTTTCTTAGGACTTGTTTTCCATCTGAGTTCTTGATATTCATGCAGGTGGTTCTCTTTTCTCCGAAGGTATCTTTCTGTAGGCAGCATCTATCTTTCCCCTAGTGTCATACCCTTCTAAATCCTTACGTTTGTCCTCTAGCCACTCCTGATCAGCTATTTTCCACTCCCTGTCGATCTCCTTCTTTAGATGTTTGTATTCTCTTTCGCCTTCTTCATGTAATGCATTTTTAAATTTTCTCTTTTGTTCTCTGGAGATTTCTACGAGCCCTCGTCTTTTTATCTACTTGCTCCTCTGCTTCCTTCACCACTTCATCTTTCAAATATACCCACTCTTATTCTATGTGTTACTTTCCCCTGATATTTTCAATCGTTCCCTAATGCTCCCCCTGAAACTCCCTACAGCCTCTCGTACTTTCACTTTAGCCAAATACTATCTCTTTAAATTCTTACCTTTTACAGTTTCTTCAGTTTTAATCTACAGTTCATAACCAATAAATTATGGTCAGACTCCACATCTGCCCCCGAAAATGTCTTACAATTTAAGATCTTTTTCTGAAATCTCTGTTTTAGCATTATATAAAAAGTCTGAAACCTTTCTGTGCGAGGGGCCGGCTGGGGTGGCCGAGCAGTTCTAGGCGCTACAGTCTGGAACTGCGCGACCGCTACGGTCGCAGGTTCGAATCCTGCCTCTGGCATGGATGTGTGTGATGTCCTTAGGTTAGTTAGGTTTAAGTAGTTCTCAGTTCTAGGGGACTGATGACCTCAGAAGTTAAGTTCCATAGTGCTCAGAGCCTTGAGCCTTCCTGTGCGACCATGTCTCTTTCACGTTCAAACCTTCTTTCATGATTCTTAAGCTATGTTATGTGTTAGCTATGACTAAATTATGCTCTGTACGAAATTCTACCAGGCGGCTTTCTTTTTCATTCCATTCCTCCAGTCCATATTCACTTACTATCTTTTCTTCCCTTCCTTTTCCTACTATCTAATTCCAGTCTCCGGTGACTACTAAATTTTCGTCTCCCGTAGCTATCTGACAATCTCATCATACATTTCTTCAATCTCTTCATCATCTGCGGAGCTAGTTGCCATATTAATTTATACTGCTATAGCGGTTGTGGGCTTCGTGTCTATCTTGCCTACAATAATCCGTTCACTATGTGTTCATAGTTGCTTAACCGCGCTCCTATCTTTTTAGTCATTATTAAACGTACTCCTGCATTACGCCTGTTTTATTTTGTATTTGTATCCCGGTATTCAGCTGACTAGAAGTCCTGTTCCTCCTGCCAACAAACTTCACTGACTCCCACTATATCTAGCCTTAACCTCTCCATTTCCATTTTTAAATTTTTTAACTTACGTGCCAGATTAAGGGACCTGACATTCCACGCTACGATCCGTAGAACGCCAGTTTTATTACTCCTGATAACGACGTCTTCCTGAGTAGTCCCCGCCCGGAGATTCGATTGGGGGACTATTTTACCTCAAAAATATTTTTCCGAAGAGGATGCCATCATCATTTAACCATACTGTAGAGTAGCATGCCCTCGGAAAAAATTACGGCTGTAGTTTCCCCTTGCTTTCAGCGCTTTGCAGAACCAGCACAGAAAGGCCGTTTTGGTTGATGTTACAATGCCAGGTCAGTCAGTCATGCAGATTGTTGCCCCTGCAAGTTTCCTTAGAGAGGTGATGTTCCAGTTTGTTGGGATACTGATGTAACCCAGGGTAGTGTCAGTGAAAATGCACTTATTTCGAAATCACCATTGGAATGTATGCTATTTTAACCTGCTTAAATATGTGTGTCAAATAAACAGGCGATTACACCACATGAACTGTAAAACATCGGTTTTTGTTCCAGACACGGAGCCCAAATGGAATTAATGTTATTCTAAAGGTGATTGTTGCGTTTTCGCAAAATGAGCAGCGCTTACCAAACAAAGGAATGCTCACGACCACGGACTGAGAATGCAGTTTTGGAAGTATTACTGAAATCAGATACTCTGACACAATTGACGGATTTTCAGACAGTGAACCAGATGGAGTAATTTAAAACAACAGACCCGAAAGAAGTGGTGATGACGAGTGTAATAAGGAAAGTAGCCCTACCGGGAACGTAGAAAAAACAACAGGCCTGAGGAAAATAGTGTTCTAAACAAAGTGGTCCTTCGGAAAATGACGACAAGTGTGTTTCAGTGTGATGTGAAGGTCGATGGCAGCATGTCATGGGATTTGCAGTGGGATGATAGAGGCTAGCACGAGTGGGGTGGTTGTAGGAATCTGGAACAGTCTATAACAATTAGTACTGGAATACTTTAGTAAATAACTTTTACTTAACTTTGTCCTGCTACTGCACTCCAGGAACATAACTAACAACAACTGTCTTTTTTGAATACACATGACTCTTTAACAAACATTAACTGGATTGTACAAAAAGCAAGATAACACAATTCTGGTATTACATGCGTAATACATGCGCGAACTGTAGGCTGCGAACCTAGCGAGCTGAAGGCTATTCTAATCTGACTTCGCTCACGACCTGTCGCTGACTCGGCCGCTGCGATCTGAAAGTCTCTGTCCGTGCCATATATCGGCGCTGCAAGCGCCAGCGAGTCCAGAGAGGTTGCAAGTGCTGGACCGCTATCGATTATCGCAATCTCTAGCGCGGTGTCTAACGTTGACACCACACAGTGACTTTTCCTCCACTTGGTGAACACGACTCAAATAGTGAATCTGAAGATATCCTTTTAGTGACTGACATGCCTGGTAGACGTTCTGGCAAGAACAGATACAAAAGGAGCAGTAAAAAGGCAATGAACGTAAGGTGTACTACGAAAAACATTGTGCTCCATCTGCCTGGGAACAAAGATGCGGGCAGCCGCGTTAACCCTGAAGTCAAAGAATGGGAGTTACTTTGCACAGTAGAGGTGCTAAATGACACTGGAAGTCAAATAAATGCGCACCTTCAATGGGCCAAACAACACAGTAACTGGATAGAACATGAGACTGGAGCCATTTACAGTGTCCCGACGAGGTGTGATTTTGCGTTTTTCCATTGATCAAAGGCGTCGACGCCACCGATGTGGTGTTCAACCCGTATTTCGTAGAAGATGTAATTCGGGACGAAGTTGGTCTTGTGACCCTTTGAGGATGTTTCGAACCACAACCTGAACATGAAAGAGGATGTTGATTTAAGCAATGTCGGTGACTAAATGTATTCAGGGTGATTTGTTTAAATGGGGCAAACTGCAGGAAACAAGCGCTGAGAAGATAAGAAACAAAAAAGATCATTTGTCTATGAGGGCGGATCTGTGTTCCATGGTTGGTAAAGCTATAAAACATAAGAGATCTCTGATGCTGACCCCGGTTTCATCAACAGTTAGGTGACCCTTCAGCCTGGGGTCAGCCAGACGATTGTGCAGAACCGTCTCCACGACAGTGCAGGCCTCATTACCCACGAATTTGCCTCCCCGGCGACGGCTTTGTCGCTGGTTGGTCACACAGACCACCACGGTGCTGGGATTTCTGTCATCCGTCACATCCACAGATGAGGCTACTTGCACGAGGTGCGGTACCGTGAACCCCCACGACAGCCGCCTGTGGGCTACCGAGAATCCCCATGGTATGATGACAACGAACCATGAACACCAGTTGAGCACGAATGTATAGGGGCTGTTGGCTACTGTCTCGTGGGACCAGTCATTCTTCCACAAATGATTTAGAAAGTATCGGTCTTAGTCCCATGAAGTAATGAGTGCTGTCGACAAGGGATCTCAAATCGATTCCATATTCTTAGATTTCCAGAAGGCTTTTGATACCGTTCCTCACAAGCGACTATTAATCAAATTGCGTGCATATGGAGTATCGTCTCAGTTGTGTGAGTGGATTCGTGATTTCCTCTCAGAGATGTCACAGTTCGTAGTGATAGACGGTAAATCATCGAGTAGAACAGAAGTGATATCTGGCGCTCCGCAAGGTAGTGCCATAGGCCCTGTGCTGTTCCTGATACACATAAATGATCTAGGTGATAATCTGAGCAGCCCCCTTAGATTGTTTGCAGATGACGCTGGAATTTACAGTCTAGTAAAATCATCAGACGATCAATTCCAATTACAAAATGATCTGGAGAGAATTTCTGTATGGTGCGAAAAGTGGCAACTGACACTAAACAAAGAAAAGTGCGATTTCATCCACATGGGTACTAAAAGAAATCCGATAAATTTTGGGTATACGATAAATCGCACAAATCTAAGGGCTGTCAATTCGACTAAATACCTAGGAATTACAACTACGAGCAACTTAAATTGGAAAGACCACAAAGATAATACTGTGGGGAAGGCGATACAAAGACTGCGCTTTGTTAGCAGAACACTTAGGAGATGCGACAAACCCACTACAGAGATAGCCTACATTACAATTGTCCGTCCTGTGATGGAATATTGCTGCGGGGTATCGGATCCTTACCAGGTAGGATTGACGGAGCACATCGAAAACGTGCAAAGAAGGGCAGCTCGTTTCGTGTTATCGCTCAATAGGGGTGAGAGTGTCACTGATATGATACGCGAGTTGGGGTGGCAGTCACTGAAACATAGGCGGTTTTCTTTGCGGCGAGATCTATTTACAAAATTTCAATCACCAACTTTCTCTTCAGAATGCGAGAGTATTTTGTTGACACCACCTACGTAGGGAGAAATGATCAGTATAATAAAATAAGAGAAATCAGAGCTCGAACGGAAAGATTTAGGTGTTCCTTTATCCCACCCGCCATTCGAGAGTGGAATGGTTGAGAAGTAGTTTGAAAATGGTTGGAAGAACCCTCTGCTATGCACTTAAGAGTGAATTGCGGAGTAACCATGTAGATTTAGATGTAGATGGTCTCACAGGCGCGGCATATGTGCTCTGCCTTCGAGTTACCCTGCCACCCCCTCCCCCTCCTGTGTGGGTAGAAGGTTAATGTGATTACTGGATAATTGTGCTCAATGACCGTAACCTACACAGTAAGAGATATTTTATCTCTATCTTAAAGTGGCTGTACCGGCGTTGGAACACATTTACGGTTGTCTGTCCACATGACCGTTTTGATCCTTATCCACGCAGCGATCATTCCCATTCATTAAGAAAAATCATCCTGTATATTGGGGCTACCGGCGGTCAGGTCGTTGTAACGCGCCGAAGAATGTTTCGTTCTCCAGAGGCAGAAGAAGACAAAATCTTGATTGGCTTTCTATGTGTGGCTCCTAAGCGAATGTTTCATACTCAACACCGATGTGTTTTCATATCATTCAGTACGAACAGATGGTTGTATAAGGAAAGAACAAAGCTTTCTATTCGAAGGCCGTAGAACCCAGAATAGGTATGCCCATCAGTAAAAGTCGCCGTGAGCGTTGAGGCAATCACCTCACCAATGCTTCAGACTGAAGGTTCCTCTTCTGGTGAAACTCCATGTCCTGCGGAGTGAAGAAGTCTGTAACTGCGTGCTCCACATCCTCTTCTGACGGGATCTTCGACAATTCAAGGCTTCTTGGAGGGGCCGAAGGCGCGGTGATCACATGGGGAAATATTAGGATTGTAGGCCGGCTGCTCTAGTGTCTCCCATTTGAGTTGGGGTAGCTTCTGCGTTATGAGTCTGGTCTCCCAGCTCTACCGACGTCTTGTGTCGTATCGCGACCAGTGCGCAACTTTCCACAATGGTTGTTTTCGCCAGAAGAGCACGTTGGTCTTATTTGGACGCTTTTGGTAATAACGTTGCCACAGTTCACGTTTCCATACAATACACACGTCGGAAAGACGCGGATACCACACTAATCCCTTGACTACATGTCAGTGCTTACTTACCCGCATCGGAGTCGCGCTATATTTCGTGTTTGCTGTAGTAACGCTCTCAAGCGCAAACTTTGTGATCGGCCTGCGGCGGCGCGGTTCTTTCCCTCCCTTTACGACGAACCTGCACCTACCTGTGAACATTGTCTCAGCGGATCATCAGTAGGAAAGCCGAGTGAAACCTACTGTACTGTACTTCGACGTGAACCAGTCACTAATCTACGTTTCGGGAGAAGCACGAAATGAAAGTTTGGAAATGTTGTCCTCATATAATATATTCTGAAACTTAGGTGAACAAGTATCACTGCCAAGCCCGTGCTAGTCTTAACACAGTCACTCACAATCCCTTTCACTCACGTTAGTAAGTTTATGGTGTTGCAATTCCCGAAAACGTAATAGCGGCAAAAATACTGGTTGTTTTTGATTGAAAATGCTCGCCAAATATTAAGTCTGTCGGTACCAAATGCAGTCACAGTTTTTAGTCACCGACCTGCTCAATACGCCACGCGGAATATATGTCTGTTCTCGTCACAAAATTCACTTAAAAATTCTGAAATTGCTACACACACATCGGAATAATTATGCCGTCACTTTCCAACAATTTTGATGTATGAAACACTGCTAGATCCGGCAACTTATCATTTCCATCGGAACTACTACTGCACACGTCTGATCTCTTTCGTGGTTAGCCTTCGACTCTTCTTTAGAATACTCTAAGTCTTCTCTACCAGCTGAGAAAGGCGCGCGAAGAATATTGCTTTACCATTGGTCAGTGTACTCAACAGCCAATAGCAAAACAACACTCTCCCTCGTCAACCCGCTCTTTTCATCAATAACCAATCGCAAAATAGTAAACCTAACGACTGCACCTTTTATCGACGTAATTATCTAATATGCTGAAGTTTTGTTAATGCATAAGGTTATTTACTATTGTTATTTATACCTGAATTAACTTTCCCTTTAGCATAAACTTACTTTACAAATCTATTTTACACTAAATCCCACTACATAATTCGTTAAACAGTTATCTTCATATCAACCTTAAACCACACTCACGCATTATTCATACTGCTAAAATACATTTATAACATTTTACATACACAAAAAGACATAATAACACTTTATGAAAATACTAGAACAGTTTATGAAAAACGTTCTATTACTTTAGTGCACTCTAGTGGTCACAATCGAAACTAAAATCACAGTCCCCCTATCCAATATTGTCCTCTATCGGCTGATACATAAACTACGTGCGCGTCCAGTCTTGCGTCTCCATTTGTCACTATCCAGCTCTGAGACACATCTCCCACTTAACCGCCTCCAAGGCAGGATCGGTATACGGCGCTACGCCTCAGGCCCTTATAGCTTACTGAACCTGGAACGAATAACATTTTTCTCTCCCCATTTTCCTCACATTCTTAAGTTCGCTAAATGCCCGCAGTTCCTGAAGTAGTGGACATGACATCACTGTTGTTCTGCAAAGCATGAATTTATGAACTAACGTGTGGCCTCGAACATCCAACGGCATGTATATAGCTTACATCACTAGCACTTTTCTTGGTGTTCAACTCATAATATGACACAAATTTTAATTGCGCAGAGCTGCAGAACTAACTTTTTCCCTCATCTAGTAAAAACCGAATGACGCCACATTACAGGGATGGAAACACTGTTGCTTTAACTTCCACCGCGTGTGAGCCATCGTGGGTAGTATATCACATCTTTTCCTGTCTGTCCAATTATTAGCGCACCGAACAAGTAATCATCATACGGACATCACGCGAACACTATGTAACACCACCACTGTTCTTCATAACTACCTCATTTCGGCGAGAAAGAGAGTACAAAAGTTTCTTCTCATATATCATATCCAGCTAAGGCCATTCATTGGGCGTGTAACAAAGCGTTTCATTACATCTACATCTACATTTATACTCCGCAAGCCACCCAACGGTGTGTGGCGGAGGGCACTTTACGTGCCACTGTCATTACCTCCCTTTCCTGTTCCAGTCGCGTATGGTTCGCGGGAAGAACGGCTGTCTGAAAGCCTCCGTGCGCGCTCTAATCTCTCTAATTTTACATTCGTGATCTCCTCGGGAGGTATAAGTAGGGGGAAGCAATATATTCGATACCTCATCCAGAAACGCACCCTCTCGAAACCTGGCGAGCAAGCTACACCGCGATGCAGAGCGCCTATCTTGCAGAGTCTGCCACTTGAGTTTGTTAAACATCTCCGTAACGCTATCACGGTTACCAAATAACCCTGTGACGAAACGCGCCGCTTTTCTTTGGATCTTCTCTATCTCCTCCGTCAACCCGATCTGGTACGGATCCCACACTGATGAGCAATACTCAAGTATAGGTCGAACGAGTGTTTTGTAAGCCACGTCCTTTGTTGATGGACTACATTTTCTAAGGACTCTCCCAATGAATCTAAACCTGGTACCCGCCTTACCAACAATTAATTTTATATGATCATTCCACTTCAAAGGTTTTGGCTGCGTTTAAACTTGGAATGAAGCTCTCTTTGCTTTCGCAGTAGTTTCCAAACTTTGCTGTTGTACCACGGTGGGTTTTTTCCCGTCCCTCACAGTTTTACTCGGCACGTACCTGTCTAAAACGCATTTTACGATTGCCTTGAACTTTTTCCATAAACATTCAACATTGTCAGTGTCGGAACAGAAATTTTCGTTTTGATCTGTTAGGTAGTCTGAAATCTGCCTTCTATTACTCTTGCTAAACAGATAAACCTTCCTCCCTTTTTTTATATTCCTATTAACTTCCATATTCAGGGATGCTGCAACGGCCTTATGATCACTGATTCCCTGTTCTGGACATACAGAGTCGAAAAGTTCGGGTCTGTTTGTTATCTGTAGGCCCAAGATGTTATCTCCACGAGTGGGTTCTCTGTTTAATTGCTCGAGGTAATTTTCGGATAGTGCACTCAGTATAATGTCACTCGATGCTCTGTCCCTACCACCCGTCCTAAACAACTGAGTGTCCCAGTCTATATCTGCTAAATTGAAATCTCCACCTAAGACTATAACATGCTGAGAAAATTTATGTGAAATGTATTCCAAATTTTCTCTCAGTTGTTCTTCCACTAATGCTCCTGAGTCGGGAGGTCGGTAAAAGGAGCCAATTATTAACCTAGCTCGGTTGTTGAGTGTAACCTCCACCCATAATAATTCACAGGAACTATCCACTTCTACTTCACTACAGGATAAACTACTACTAACAGCGACGAACACTCCACCACCGGTTGCATGCAATCTATCCTTTCTAAACACCGTCTGTACCTTTGTAAAAATTTCGGCAGAATTTATCTCTAGCTTCAGCCAGCTTTCTGTATCTATAACGATTTCAGCTTCGGTGCTTTCTATCAGCGCTTGAAGTTCCGGTACTTTACCAACGCAGCTTCGACAGTTTACAATTACAATACCGATTGCTGCTTGGTCCCCGCATGTCCTGACTTTGCCCCGCACCCGTTGAGGCTGTTGCCCTTTCTGTACTTGCCCAAGGCCATCTAACCTAAAAAAACCGCCCAGCCCACGCCACACAACCCCTGCTACCCGTGTAGCCGCCTGTTCCGTCTAGTGGACTCCTGACCTATCCAGCGGAACCCGAAACCCCACCACCCTATGGCGCAAGTCGAGGAATCTGCAGCCCACACGGTCGCAGAACCGTCTCAGCCTCTGATTCAGACCCTCCACTCCGCTCTGTACCAAAGGTCCGCAGTCAGTCCTGTCGACGATGCTGCAGATGGTGAGCTCTGCTTTCATCCCGCTAGCGAGACTGGCAGTTTCACCGTTTAATGTATAGCTTTGGATTTTTACACAATATAATAAAAAGCATATTGCTCGAAAAGTATGGGTGATGCAAAAAAGCTAAGGCTAGATTTGGATTCAGCTCATAAAAATTATAAAGATCAGCTATCAAAGTAAAAAAAAAATTTCAAAACATTTTCGTTGGCCTGTATTATTTTACTAAAGGAAATAAAATCGTCATAACTTCTGAATGGTTTGCGTTCGGACGTTCAAACCGGATGGTTGGCCACGGGGCATGATGGCAATTAGTGTGCGTGAGGCCAATTGACTAGCTACATGACTGAGAAGTAGTGACTCCGGTCACGAAAACTGACAACGGTTGGCACATGACATAATAAGGGAAGTACAAAGGTCGTTCAGTAAATAATGCTCAATTTTTATTCTCACAACATATTTATTCTTAAGAGATACAATAATTGCACAGTGGTAAGGGGAGATGGCTACGAAGTGGTGTGGCAACTGTCAGAAGTTGGACAGGAGCAGAAACGATTAGTGAACAATTTAACACAGCAAACAGAAGATATACTCTTATAAGTTATAAATTATCTGCTACTTTGATTTAATGACAGAAATATTTTCACGAGCAGTGTGTTCATTATTACCAAAATTTTACATAGCAACGTGTTTGAATAAAATTAGACAAAAACTACGTCATATACTGGCTCATCCCATAAAACAGCAGCAGAAGGTAAAAACGGTAGCCCTACACGAAAGAAAAATTAGACTCGTACAATGATTTATTCTCCGCACAAAACCTAAGATAGCCTGTCGAGTATGGTTGCAGATTTAAACACGAAGACCATGGAGAAACTGTAAGATAGGTACAAAACGTCTCAAGTGTTTATTACTCGAGGCTGTTTCTTTTAAAGAGCAGTTTCTAGTACACGTACGGTGGGGAATATAGTGAGCTGCCAACAGAGCAGCACGTCATGTGTGAGAGACTTGTTTACCCTTGTGGCAGAACGTCACGGAAATGTCCAGGGCTGCTGAGTGGAAAACACTCGTAGAAAGAGGTCGCTATTCAAGCACTCTACTGGAGAGACTTGCAGAAAGAGTCTTCAGCGAAAATTTGTACGTAAACTAACCGCGTTATAAGAGCATTCTTCGGAACCGTTACAAGAAAAAGAAATGAAGAGCCCACGGAAAAAAACGTGGTAAGCCACATTTTGTGTATTTCGCAAGGGAGGAGATTTAAACTTTAAAGATTACAAAAAATATATAAAATACTGGAATCAAGTGCAACCAACATAATTATAAAGCCAAATTTAATGGCTGTAGAGGATGTTCATCTTAAAAAATGACAATTCGAATTTTATAATAAAAATGATAATACATGCACAAGACGCACATAATTATCAGACACAGAACGTGATAAGACCATCAATTTTTGGTAAGCTTTCGTCCCTTCTTTCTGTTGTTTAGCACTAGAAGTTTCTATTTATTGATCATAGATTTTGATTTGTTATGTGGTAGACTGGAATAGACATTCCTCGTATCTTGATCACAAAACTGTTCTCGAAAGCCTGCACATTTTTCATAAGATATTGGCAACCTTAGGTCCCTGCAGTTGATATTCAGGCTCGACGTCTACTTTATACCAACAGAATGTTTCAAATTTACTAATATTTCGTAATGAATCCTGTATTTGTAGACCTTATCTTTCTATACAACCAGAGCTCCTCTGAGCGGTGGTATCTTGAAAGAACACTTTGATTTGTAACATGCTTTTGAGGAGGTCGTTCAGTCTCGTCTATTTTCTTATTGAACACGAATGACTTTGTAAGTTATTGGATCCATTCTTGCGGTTTCAAAAGCATTTTGGTAACTCTGCAATAACTTTCTTTTTTATCAAACCGAAGTTCTTATCACATTCCATGTTAAGAGTTTCCTCTTTTTGGAAATACTAATTTGAAATTAACGAAATAATTGTGCTACATGAACAACATAGTTCTTATTTTCTCATGAGCACGAATCACAGAATATTACAAGAGCCCTTGCTTCTGGATCAAGGATTTCACTCACATAATAGTGAAAAAAATAACACCTTCATTCGCTTCTTTATTCCCTAGAACATCAGTGTAAGTATAAAATATTGCATCACTGTTGGACATTTGAAGAATGTTGAAACAGCTAAACGACAATTCGATGCAAAGCGATGAAGACCTTTTGGCAAACAGGAATTTCACTGATGGTATCATTTCGTTTGATACCTACAATGTATCGGAAAGAGCAATCAATGGTGCTGGAATCGTCATGCTTAAGCTTTCTATAAGCAATTAATATCACCGAAATGAAGATGGTTAGAAAGGAAGTCACCTAACAAATAGATAAGCTGTCCTTTTTCGTGCTATTGATTTGTTTGAAACACGCAGACAGTGACCATTTGAAGTCACTGCCTTTTGCCCAACAAACATTTGTCATTCTGTCATAACTTTTTTTCTTTTCAACTGCTTGATTAATAGATTGCATCTCATTTTCATCTAGTGATGATCCACACATTTTAAAGATGTTAAGAGCAGCACACTACTGTCACAAAAAATGGTTAAAATGGGTCTGAGCACTATGGGACTTAACATCTGTGGTCATCAGTCCCATAGAACTTAGAACTACTTAAACCTAACTAACCTAAGGACAGCACACACATCCATGCCCGAGGCAGGATTCGAACCTGCGACCGTAGCGGTCACGCGGTTCCAGACTGAAGCGCCTAGAACCGCACGGCCACACCGGCCGGCCTACTTTCACACTTCAGACTAAACACTATCACGAGAAAAAATAACACGGAGTAAGAAATTCATTCGAGCATATTTGTAGCCACAACCCAACTGACTTAATAGGTGTATTGCAAGCAGCTGAAGCAAAGCTTGGACTTGCTCCGTACTTCTCATGAGAAGACCGACTTGGAACGTTCTTTCCGTTACCGCTACAAGCAAAACTCTTTGTACCTCGGTGCCTTGGTATGTTGTTTCAAAGTCATTTTAACTGCCTTATAGTACCAAGGGTTGGCCATCCGAATTTCCTAAGTTTTTAATCAAACTGACTTTTTGCCGTGGGGTCTCCAAATGTGATTTTGTTGCACCTAATGTCATTGATTTCTCTCCAAGTCGTTTCTTGCTATATCAGTCGCAGAAAATACACTCCACACAATTGTAAGGCTGCGTCTGTAATTTACATTGTCTGTATGTTTCGATGCAGTGTTCCTTCGGACATACACACTTATTCGAAGGAACACTGCATCGGACAATACAGACACTGCCCTACTATATTTGATGCCAAAGTAAGGCAATCTGACGAGCAAAGCAATGTCTCCCCCCGCGCGAGAATTGTAAGATTTGTATGCGATCTCTGTGGGACATCGATATTAGGACGTATGGGGTCGGTCCTGGGGGTGAGCTCGGATGGTCGAGACAATTAACGCGACAGTTCGTCCGGCACGAATTTTCATATGTTACTAGTAAATCGTATAGCCGTTGAACAATCATATTCGCGAACTGCGAATGCGTTTCATAAAACTAAATAAATGTCTTATTTCATGAATTGAAGGAAAATTTGTCTACGTCCTAATTTTATAAACTGTGAACGAAGCATATAAAATTCTCACGTTGCTCATAACAATTAGATAAGAGCGGTTGGTAGATACCAAAAGAAATCAAACTAACGTTAAAGTTTTAACGTCTTTTCTGCAGCAAGACGAGTAAAGTCCAGTTGCGCAGTCCAGCTGGACAAATATAAGATACAAAATTGGCAGTCTCTGTTAAAGGCAGTACCTGCAAATTCTCTTCAAGTGACGGGGAGAATCCTTAGAAAATCCTAATCTCTATATGCTGATTTGAATCCCATCCGTCAGGAATACGCGGAAAGAGTCTTAGTGGCAGTTGTGGAAATCACAAACATCTTAAGAACTCGATTGTTCTTATGTAATTTACATTATTAACAAACAACGAATACTTGAAATCAGTGTAATACTGCACAATCTAACTGTCAATGTGCAGTCATTTTAGTTCGGTTGTGATACCGTTTACGAAAAGTATCATCATCTTCGACATTTCGTCTGCTGGGCGCTGTCACTTTATCCGCTACCAACTTTTATTATCTTCCTCGCTCTTCACCTCATACCTTTCCGTTAACTCCCTGCCACTCACTATCGTCAATTTTGTCAAAACTTTTGTTGAATATTCCCGTCGTGCGAAGAAAAATTTGTACACATTTTCGTTTAGGATGACATCGCGAAGGAAATTTCTTCATGCGAATAGTCTTTGGCTATTACTACGACTTTTTGTTGGTGTTCACCCCAATATATAGTGGATGCTGTTATGATTTAGATAACCCACAGTGATCAAATCTATTGTACTAAACAGCAGACGAGTACAAAAATCGTACTGTAAAACTGTACGAATGGAAAGATACAGTTTTCCAGTTGGCTCCTCAGTTATGGTGCACTATGGAAGGTACAGCTGTGGTGTTCTCCCGTTCTTTCATGTACGGTTTAGCATCCAAAAGATCTTGAGGAATTCCAGGTCTGAACACAACGCTAAAAGTCTATATGGCCGCAAGATAGGCATTTGCTGGGCTGACGGTAGGTAAGTGATGAGATATCCCATCAGATTGGCTCGAACACGCCTCATGATTCTCAGATGCGTCTACTCTGGTGTAGTTATTGTGCTTGCAATGTTCCTTCTGCATTTACAGTGCCGTCTTGCGCCTCGGCCTCTTATATTAATATATCATTATAATGTAGGAATAGTAGACTCCTGGCCCATGAATTTTACTCCTCTATCAGTTTAATCAATTAAAAGTGGTCAATAAGACCCGTCTCGTTAATATTAAGTGCAAATTGTGCATTGACAACCCGACAGCCACTAACTCTCTTGTTGATATTTTCGCTGCCACATTAACTCTTAGTCTCTGGTGAAAGGCAAGTGAGTCCCTGATTTTTTTGTTCTTGTACAGTTCTTTTTCTCCTCAACCTTTCCATGTGAGTGTGTACGTATAAATGGAAGGAAACGAGTGATTTAAAATCCGCCCTATTGTAACCAGAGCTTTTCTGTAGGGGGTTCGAGTGCCAACCAAACCGTTAGGCAGTTTGGGCTAAAGTCAGAGATGGTGGTCAGTCAAAGAGGGGGGAAGTCCCGTTTCGTGAGATACAAATGCCTGGTTGGCAACGGGTCTAGTCTATCACCATCGATTTGGGGTGAACTTGTGCCCACACAAGGAAGAGAGGGCACTTTCTGGCTGGACCTGGTAGCTGATGGTTGGGGTTGGGTTGTTTGGGGAAGGAGACCAGACAGCGAGGTCATCGGTCTGGTAAATGATGGTCACGCTTCTGCACGCATGGCTCTTGCATCATGGACAAAACCTTCAGATAGAACACTTTGCTTTCTGTTTACAGTTAATTTGGTACAGCCCTTTAGGAAAATAGTAATAGTCTTCCATGAATCCTT
Organism: Schistocerca americana; assembly: GCF_021461395.2. Classification (NCBI taxonomy): domain Eukaryota; kingdom Metazoa; phylum Arthropoda; class Insecta; order Orthoptera; family Acrididae; genus Schistocerca; species Schistocerca americana. The sequence goes on from NC_060120.1 coordinate 102,684,225, forward strand.
TTATCTAAATTTTTCTTGGGGGAAATTCACACATTTTATGCAGTTCCATGGGTACTGCTTTGTCTTACTTTGTCTTGAGATTATAACCGTTAAACTTCTAATTTCATGGTGTTTTTGACAGTGTAAAATGGAGGATCGGAATGTATCTGTTGGATTTTTCCCATTTTTAAAGCGAGTACCTTTGTGAATATTAGACTATATCGTGGCCATCAGTCAACCACAGTGTCCATAGTCCAAGATTACCAGTTCGTGGCTATGTTAAAACTTTAGATTTCATTCTCCTGGGTTTAATGACTACCCACACGCATATCTAATTCTGAACTATTTCACAGTTTCTGAATTTATCGTAGATAGACTGCATGTTGGCCAACAGTCAGCCACTTGATTTGATTACGAATACTACTGTAAAGCAACACAGACAGTCCCTTGCACTCATTATAGAGCATATAAGATACCGACGTATATTTCTGGAAAGTTCCTCCCTATTAATGATTTTTGTACATTTATACCCTTATGCATGTTAGTCGTCGGCTTCACTATCCCACCTAAACGCAAACACCTTGTACTCTTATATGTATTCTAGGTTTTGACGAGTATTTAGCCAGTTAAATTAAAACTAATGAGATCCTGCATGCATTAGTATACAAACATGCACCCCTTCTGCTTCCTACTTGACCCTCCAGTTCCACATAATGGACTGTATTTGTTTTGTTTACCTTTTGTATTGCGATATCTTACACAATGTTGGTAAAGAATCATTTACATCAGGATATGTTATATTGATTTCATAAATCTTTGTGGAATTTCATCCTATGAAGACTGCCGTTTTGGTGTTAAATAATAAACTAATTTCACTATCAGCAAATTTCAAAATGACTAATGATAGCCCCATAGTTCACACTCGCCTTCCAATCCTGTCACTTTGAGAACCGTCAAAAACTACAAATTGAATAAGAATTTTGAGTATACCAGTTACTGAAAGGAAGCTGGTCCTTTTGTGAGTTAAATTAAAGAGATCAGGGAATACTGCACACCTCGCGACACTACTTTCCCCCTCTCTGTATGCCCATGGAGTAATCAGTGAATTCCTGTTTCTGTTATCGGTTGCACAACAGATCTGTCATTAATTACCCTGTTGGAATAATTACGTGATAGGCTGCTAACTCATCAGATGGTCATACAGGAAGGCGAATATGACGCGAGTGCGCTAGAGCTGACTACGAGATTCCAGCGTAGAAGGTCAAAACAGAATTCGATGATAACAGGGTCTATTTTCACAATTACAAAAGTGATCCAGAAACTAAGTTTCTTAGAGCCGTAAACAAAACGAAAACGTAATTACCTGGAATATTAATTGGGACATACACTCGTCATTCAACTACATAAGTAGTACTTGTAAATAAATTTCTTAGAGCCGTAAACAAAACGAAAACATAGTTACCCGGATCATTAATTGGGACATACATTCGTCATTCAGCTACATAAGTACTTCTTGTAAATCGTCGAGGTGCTCTTTCAAGACGTTTTGCAGGACAATACAAAAGTTAAAGGCTGGATGCAAGAGCCTATGTATCACTTTCGTTTTTCAGCTCACCGAAATAGCACTGAAAAGTATGACATCTTATATGTATAGACATGAACATACTTTTTGATGTTCGCTCAGAATCCATCAACGCCTCCTTGTTGCAGGTTCTTTTGAATGTTACCGACTAGAGCTGCGTTGTGTTAAGAAAATGGCAATGCATACGAGACAGTTCTGGCGCATATTTCTAGTCAGATATCCAGTTTTCAGGTTTTCCATGTTTCCCTATCGCTCAGGACTACATCTACACACATGCTCCGCAACCCATTTCACATTACATATTTTATTTTATATTTCATTTATCATGTTCTGTATGACCAAATTGAGGAGCAAGTCTCTATAGTCCTGGAACGAGTCAGTCAGTATATGAAATTATAACGCATGAGTTCATAACAGATAAAATGAAATGTATATGGATACCAGGCAGACGACGTGCCATAAGTTTAAACATAATCAACAACGTAACACAGGAATTAGCTTTATTTTAATTATGACAAATGGATCTATGCAGTCATTTGTAAAACGGCGTTGATACATCAGTCCATACTAATGTAAAATTGCCACCTTCTGAAGAAGACAAATTTAAATTTGTTGAAACCTAGGTAAAGATTTATTTATCCATTGCAACTGGTCGGCTGTTTATAATTTTATTACGTGGAACGGTTGCTGTTGTGCAGCTATGTTTAAAATACAGGAATCAGCTTTATTTTTTAAATTTTGCAGTGGTTTCTCGACAGAATACAAGAATTGAGCCATGGGGAAACACTTTAGTTTGGACGTGAAAGTACGTCGATTACTGCTAAGGTTTATGAATTCTTGGGGCAGTTTATGGAAAATTAATGCAGAATAACACTGCACACCTTTCTGTACAAGAGCCAAGAAGGTGTGTTCCAAATGGAGACTGGGTTTCTGCCCAGCTGACAGCTGCCAACTCTTGGGGATAACCTGATACTGTTAACGACAAACGACACTAAAGAATATATGTGTTGAGAGGGCAACGTCAGAATTCCCAGGCTACTGAACCGGAGTCGACAAAAGGTTCGTGAAGTTACACCACATATTGCTCGAACCTCCCGTTTCTGGGCCGCAAATACCATTTTTCAATCAGAAAAGTTACCCCAAAAAATAATACCATGCGTCATAAACGAATGAAAATAAGCAAACTAGACTACTTCTCGTGTTGAACTGTCACTTATTTCAGATACTGTTCTAATGGTAAATAAAGCAGCATTTAGTTCTTGAACAAGATCCTGCACATGGGCTTTCCGCGACAGCTTACTATCTGAATGCCTACGAATTTGAACTGTTCAATCTCATAAGTTATACGCCTCCGTTGATTCTGCGTAATCAAAATGCCAGATTTTGTTGAATTGTGTGTTATAAACTGTAAAAACCGAGACATACTGTGATTTAGCATCAATTTATTTTCTATGAGCCATGAACTTCTGTCATGAATTACATTGTCTGATACTGTATCAATACTGCACACAACGTCCTTCACTACGAAGCTGGTGACATCAACAGATAGAAATGTTTAGAATCACCTTTAATATCAGAAGGCATATCATTTATAGGAATAAGAAACAGTAGCGTTCACAGCACCGATCCCTGGGGTACACCCCGCTTAACTGTGCCCCACTGGGACTGCACGTCGTAGCCGTTCTAGGTACTGCCCAGAATGACCTTCTGCTGTCTGTTCTTAAAGTAAGAGGTGAACCAGCTGTGAGATACTCCCCCTATTCCATAATAGGCCACTTCTGTAGTATTATATTGCGAGCAACACAAACACACGCCTTAGGTAAACCAAAAAATGGGCCTAGCGTTCTCAGCCTTTCATTAAATCCCTCCAGAGCCTCACAGAGAAAAGAGAATATAGCGTTTTCAGTTGTTTAAGCACTTCTAAAACCAAACGGTAAATTTGGCAACAAATTGTGTGAATTGAAATGATTAATTATCCTTGTTATGTGTCTTTTTCAATAACTTTAGCAAACACCGATGGCATAGAAATAGGTCTAAAATTGTCTACATTACACCTTTCTCTTTTATTATAAAGTGGCTTCACTATCGCGTACTTCAATCTGTCAGGAAAAGTCCAGATATGGCTAATTACTGGGCTAACGTAAGCAGAACGTTACTTTAGCATTCGGTTAAATACTCCGTTATATCCATGAAAGCCCTTAATCTTTAGTGATTTAATAATTACCCAGTCTCCCCCATGTCAGTATCATGTGAGTGTATTTCAGGCAACAGTCTTGTTATTCCCTTTAGGAACTAAGCTTCTATTTAGTTCACCTCCTATATTCAGAAAGTGAGCTAACATTCTGTAACTTGCCCTTGCCGTCCTTATGCGAGAAGAACGTTAGAGACAGGTGAATCGTTCTGCTGTCTGCCGCAGATGCTCTTTCCGTAAACTCCCACAATAGCGTTTCGCTAAAAATTTTTCTTCCTTCCAAAGGTTCCCATCAATGCTTAGTGAGCATTTCCTTAACATTCTTGCACTGATTCACCCGATCGATGACAAAGTTAGCTATCTTCCTATTAATCCGACCTGGCGGGGATGCCAAATGTTTGAGCGTCACTCAGTAATTTGCCACACTAGCTTTCACTACGCGTTGTCGTCTCCCATAGGTCTCCCACTAAACCATACTCGGCATTATGCATTCTCTACAACTGACCTTATGTGCTCGTTCCATTTCGTTTCGCAGTGTTACGCCTCGACATTTAATTGAAGTGATCGATTCCGTCCGTACAAAATTAGTATTGGATTCGAAAATTTCAGTAATATTTCTCTTAGCCATATGCATCAACTTTTACTTATCAACATTTAAAGTAAGCCACCACTCATCACTACAAGTAGGAACTGCCCCAGGTCGCCTAGTCACTACATTTTGAGATTCGATGCACGTTTGAGGTAGGCCTTGGCTGATCACAGCCCAAAAAAAGTGCCCTTCAAAAATAGAAGTATAAGGAAAAAGTGGACGCTTTCCACCTATTTCAAAACTGCACTTTTTCCTTCGATGAAAAACGCCGCTGCCTCGACTGGCTACAGAACACTGCGGAGATTAAAGCGTGAATGCCGCAAACGTTTATCCTGGGATCAGAGTGCATGAAATTCTCCTGCACGCCCCCGAGTGTTTTCAGAATCAACAGGAGGCTGCTGATGTAGCAGCAGGGTGATGACGTAGCGTGACGCGGAAGAAGGCAGCAGCTCGATGGAGAAGCACCGGCAAGTTCAAGATGTTCGTCGTGCAGTAAGAACAGATCGTGGCGGCAGATAACGCTGGCCAGCTGCTGTGCAGACTTGAAACCAAATACACAGCTTGACTGGCGGCGATGGAGACACGCTGCCAGAGGGCAAGATGGCCTCCCAGTGGTGTCAGCATGGCTGTAGCAATGTGTCAGGTCGTTCACCTACGCACAGAGCGTTTACGTACCGCGCGCGGCACGGGTAGCACGCAGTAGAAGACACAGTGGCAGCGTATACTCCACTGGCATAAGCACAGATCGGAAACAAGGGATGAGGAAATACTACTGACAAAGCATACCACATCACACGAGACTGTTATCACGGAGAGGTCGCGGGCCCCCTGAAGTTGAGACCACGACAGGAGACATAAACACGCAAATATGACAATCAGAGAAAAGAAGAAGGAAAGAATGCAGCCAACATTTACATACAACGCTCCATAGTTTGACGGTGGAGAAATACCGCACTTTGAGTATTTTGAAGCGACAAATTCACACAGTTGGTACAGTGTGTTGTCGGCGTCAGTTTTTCCGCCGACCATATAGTTTGCTATATACTTATATGATGTGGTGTCTGTCCTTCGGACATGTCCGAAACAACAGACACCATATCCATATAAGTATATACACTACTGGCCATTAAAATTGCTACACCAAGAAGAAATGCAGATGATAAAAGGGTGTTCATTGGACAAATATATTATACTAGAACTCACATGTGATTACATTTTCACGCAATTTGGGTGCATAGATCCTGTGAAATCATTACCCAGAACAACCACCTCTGGCCGTAATAACGGCCTTGATACGCCTGGGCATTGAGTCAAGCAGAGTTTTGATGGCGTGTACAGGTACAGCTGCCCATGCAGCATCAACACGATACCACAGCTCATTAAGAGTAGTGACTGGAGTATTGTGACGAGCCAGTTGCTCGGCCACCATTGACCAGACGTTTTTAGTTGGTGAGAGATCTGGAGAATGTGCTGGTCAGGGCAGCAGTCGAACATTTTCTGCATCCAGAAAGGCCCGTACATGACCTGCAACATGCGGTCGTGCATTATCCTGCTGAAATGTAGGGTTTCGCAGGGATCGAATGAAGGGTAGAGCCACGGGTCGTAACACATCTGAAATGTAGCGTCCACTGTTCAAAGTGCCGTCAATGCGAACAAGAGGTGACCGAGACGTGTAACCAATGGCACTCCATACCATCACGCCGGGTGATACGCCAGTATGGCGATGACGAATACACGCTTCCAATGCGCGTTCACCGCGATGTCGCCAAACACGGATGCGACCATCATGATGCTGTAAACAGAAACTGGATTCATCCTAAAAAATGACGTTTTACCATCCGTGCACCCAGGTTCATCGTTGAGTACACCATCGCAGGCGCTCCTGCCTGTGATGCAGCGCCAAGGGTAACCGCAGCCATGGTCTCCGAGCTGATAGTCCGTGCTGCTGCAAACGTCGTCGAACTGTTCGTGCAGATGGTTGTTGTCTTGCAAACGTCCCCGTCTGTTGACTCAGGGATCAAGACGTGGCTGCACGATCCGTTACAGCCATGCGGATAAGATGCCTGTCATCTCGACCGCTAGTGATATGAGGCCGTTAGGATCGAGCACGGCGTTCCGTATTACCCTCCTGAACCCACCAATTCCACATTCTGCTAACAGTCATTGGATCTCGACCAACGCGAGCAGCAATGTTGCCATACGATCAACCGCAATCGCGATAGGCCACAATCCGACGTTTATCAAACTCGGAAACATGATGGTACGCATTTCTCCTCCTTACACGAGGCATCCAACAACGTTTCACCAGGCAACGCCAGTCAACTGCTGTTTGCGTACGAGAAATCGGTTGGAAACTTCCCTCATGTCAGCACGTTGTAGGTGTCGCCACCGGCGCGAACCGTGTGTGAATGCTCTGAAAAGCTAATCATTTGCATATCACAGCATCTTCTTCCTGTCAGTTAAATTTCGCGTATGTAGCACGCCATCTTCGTGGTGTAGCAATTTTAATGGCCAGTAGTGTAGTTCTGGCAATACCGGCAATGACCTTCTTCTTCTGTGCGGATTCACATATATTCCCCGAACTCTTACGGGACTTGGTAAGAATGTTTTCCACGAGTAATGAGTGTGTTGGGTAGGGACACTACGAATGTAGTGTGTGGACATACAAGGTGAGAATGTGAGTCTTGCGGGAGGCGTGCGCGAGATAGTCCCTGCAGTCGCACGATCCTCAGTGCCGTCGGTGGCTCAGAAGGATAGTGCGTCTGCCACGTAAGCAGGAGATCCCGGTTTCGAGTCCCGGTCGGGGCACACATTTTCACCTGTCCCCGTTGATAAATATCAACGTCCGTGAGCAGCCGACGGTATTAATGTAATTCTAATATAGTTTGCTGTCCTTTATGAATCTTATTTCATGGCTCTGCACTCTAGTCACTGTTTTCTCTTTAGTTCCCTGCTGAAAGTTTTGCACCAACATAGGAGATGCTGTTTTTCTGGTCGGTTTTTAGACTTTAATTTGTTGTATATTGTTCTCAATGATGCCCAGAAGTATGTGCCATTTTTTTCACATTAAAGCGGTACGAAATTGTTATACATAATGCTGTAAATTGGCAAAATGTGTAACTGCAACTACGAAGTTAATCTTTTTCCTCTTTTCCCTTATCCGTTTCTTCTACTGAGTCGGTACTGTTGAGAGGACTGAGGCAATGTTAGTGCTTGCTAGTGGCCGGTTACCCACTCCCCCTGGAACGATAACTTGTGTGTGTAGAATAAATCAATGGTCACGTGAGATAACTTTTTTCTGATATCTATGTAGCGTGTGAGGCGCGATGTGGGTACCAGTCCGGTATTCATATGGTCGGATGTGAGAAACCGCCTAAAAACCACATCCAGGCTAGCCGGCACACTGGCCCTCGTCGTTGATCCGTAAGACGGTTTTGATACTGGGCATGCTCACGTCCCCGTTTCCCGGAACCGTCGTTTTAACGCACTCAGATATCCCTGTGGGTCAACCAAGAATTTAATAGTTTCCACTTATTTCTTTTCTATTTCGCCATACGACAACTACATCAATCAGGTATAAGATATCACTCAGTTCCTCCTCTGTAACTAGTTCAATGATTATAGATACTCTTTTTTACAAGTTTTGATTTTCGAGGAATTTTTTGCTCGATGCACCGCTTACGTTCTGGCAGAATTCTGGGTGCAAAACTACTAGGTTGCTGCATAAGTTTTTACCGTTTTTGTTTTCCATGTTAGTATTCCGACAGCTATGGGCTTACGTTTTTGTCGATAGTATTTTTATTTGTTGTTCACTGTTGACATTAGAGTTTACATATTGTCATTTTCTCATTTAGGGATGGTGAGTTGAGCTGTGGACATTAGAAAAACGGAGTGCCTAGTGGAGGAATCGGAACATTTCCGACATATTCTTATGCTGGAGTTGTGAGAGGGGTAACAGCATCGGGGGAACCCAGAAACATTTGTGTCGTGTATTGGGATAATGCCACTGGACAGAGCACAGCCTGAAAATATTTTTCTAGTTTTAAGGAGGATCGTTTTGACATTGGTGACTCGCCAAGTTCAGGTAGACTTTCGCGGTTTGACGAAGACCGTTTAAACGCATTAATCCACGTCAGTGTATTCGAAAACTGTCAAATTCGACAAACTTTGATCATTCCACCTTCGTGCGACACTTACATGCAATAGCAAATGTTCAAAATCAGAAAAATCGTTGGGTGGCCATATATGGATCTCTGCTTGCTCTGCTTGCTCGTCATCAATTGGCTCGTGAACAACACCGACCATTCCTATCCTATATTGTTACTGGTGGTGAGAAATGGTGTCTCTATGCTAACATAAGGAAAAGAATGGAATGTTTGGGCTCAAACAAAGGAGCATGTCCCCGTACAAAGATCTCCTCGCATCCACAAAAGATAATGTTATGCTTCTGGTGGAACAGTGACGGTGTGATGTACTACCAAATGCTTGCCTGAGGTGTCACCATCACTGCTGACATTTATTGTCGACAACTGAGACGTCTTGCAGACGCAGTCCAAGAACAACGACCAGGAAGAGAAGAAAGTGACGCTGCTCCACGGTAACGCCAGCCCGCATTCTGCTAGACTGACAGGAAATGTTACATAGGAGTTGGGTTGGGAAGTCATTCCGCATCCACCTCATTCAACCTTGCGCTCTCAGTTTTTCACCTTTCCCTCTCTCCGTCGAACAACCTTCATGAAATCACGTAATCGAAAAGTTACTCCAGAGTTGTTAGACTGTTGTAAATAGTGAAGGAGAATATATTGTTGATGACTAAAGTCTCTATTATGTGTATCTGTTGTGTTTATCAAACTTATGGAAAAACGGTACCAACTTATGTACCAACTCATTACATTAGTTAAAAAAGATTTACACCAACTGCGCATCTATGAATATGTGTAGACATTGCGTCATTAAAAGCAAGAAACTAAAGAATAAGCAGTAAGAAACAAAAATAGAAACAAAAAACTTCTCTGAAAAATAAAAACAATAAGCAAAATACCGGCAGTCTGCTGGAAAATACAACTGTTTTGTGTATCTCAGAAATCCAAACCTGCTGCTGGGCTACATTCAACAGCCTTTTGCTCCACTGTGTCTACTGTGACATGTTTGTATCGTCCACTTGTCCACATTCTGGTCGAGACGCTGCTTCCTGAGCTTGCTTCATTCTTGGGAGGCGGCCTTCCTAACGCCATCCAGAGCGTGAGGTGCGTTCCTGCAGAAACTCTCTGCGAATTCCGTCCCACATATGCCCTCTGGAAAACGATGTCCACAAAGAGTGTGAGGTGGGTGCATGCGTTACCGTCTCAAAGGATGAAGCCATCGGCGAAATGACGGCTGTAGGGCTGGACGACAGGTAAAACCAGACTTCCAACTCTCCACACTGCTGACAGCAAAGTCGCTGTCCTTCTGCTTGCCGTGCACGCCCCTACATCCTCACCCAGTGTTGCCCACTCGCTGTCTTGCGGACCAGCGTCCTCCAGTTTCCTAGCAACGTGGTAGAGACATGCACAGGGCAGAAATTATCAATAACTGACACGCAAGGATTTTGAGTGGGCACAGCACAGCTTTACGTCCAGTACAAAGGTGGATGTATCTAACGATTTCCTCTGGACAAAAAAAAATATTGAGACATACATTGATGAGCCAAAACATTGATCTCTGACCACCGCGGGACTGAATGCCATTTGGTGGTGTTGCAGGCACATGACACAATAAGGGAAGTAATGCTCAATTTTTATTTTCACAACATATTTATTCTTAAGAGATACAACACTTGCACAGTGGTAAGGGGAGATGGCTACGAATTGGCGTGGCAACTGTCGCAGTAGGGAAGTTGGACAGGAACAGAAACGAATAATGAACAAGTTGATACAGCAAGGAGAAGATATACTTAACTTGTATTCGTCCAAGTGTACGAAGACTCATTACAAATTATGCAGCAAGAAACACGAGTCCAGCTCTCAGTGTCAACAAGCAAGAGGCTCTCTGAACTAAACAGGAACGACGGTGCCTTAGAGACGAGGCTCCAATTGCAGGTGGGCTGAGTGGATGCCTCCGTCCATCCCATATTGCGGCGGCTGAGAGCACTCATGGTACGATTCCACTGGAGTTGTGGCTCAGTGGGCATGCAACATTGGGTCCGCCAGATCCCGTGCGACTGCTGTTGTTGTCCAATGGAAATTTGGAATTCCATTAGTAACTGTAGACCGCCAATGGGATGGTATCGGTACGTGAGATCACAAGTATAAATTCTCCTTTGACAAGTACTGCTCTTCTACATAATCTCCGTTGTGTTCTTTGGCATTTCGTCCTCATTGTGCAAGAGTGTGTAGTGCCTGTTGGTAAAAGCTCTTGTCCTGTGCTTGCAGCCATGTATTCTCTGTACGAATTACGCTCTCATCACCTTCAAAGGGTGTCTCACGAAGAGAATCCTTCATTGGCGATTCATCATGTCAGAAGTAGAGGCTGTGACAGGACGTCCCGAACACGTCCAATCACGGAGCTTAGTTTCTGCATTTCTTGGCTCTTTAACTTTCTGTACCCGTCACCTGTCAATAGTCTCACCAACTTCATCACTACCATATGGTGCACACAAAAATTTATGGATTTACGCCAAGGTTTCTTTTTCCGCAACCAAGAATTAAATTATAACACGTTGCTTGTAACGACTTTGCTTTGATTCAGCTTTGATGGGTCACTAGAGCTCTGTTGTCTGTCTGAACTATTCGAAACTTCGTACATTTGCAGAAGCAGCATCAGATTTGAAGCAACTAAACGTAAGTTTTCCTAGGCATATATTAGCGGTTGCAGATTTTAAAAAAATGTGCATTATTTATTGAGCGACCATCGTACGGGTATATTCGTATTAACGGAGCAGGGACGAATGGGGAAACATACTGTTGACGCTACGGACCGAGAATGGGGAAATCCGCTGACATAAGCGACTTAGACAAAGAACAGACTTCTATGGAGTGCCACCTGTGAACGAACATCTCGGAAACGGTCGTCAGCTGTTCGCACGCCACAGTCGTGAACATACAGGGTGTTACAAATAGGTACGGCCAAACTTTCAGGAAACATTCCTCACACACAAATAAAGCAAAGATTGTATGTGGACATGTGTCCGGAAACGCTTAATTTCCATGTTAGAGCTCATTTTAGTTTCGACAGTATGTACTGTACTTCCTCGATTCACCGCCAGTTGGCCCAATCGAAGGAAGGTAATGTTGACGTCGGTGCTTGTGTTGACGTGCGACTCATTGCTCTACAGTACTAGCATCAAGCACATCAGTACGTAGCATCAACAGGTTAGTGTTCATCACGAACGTGGTTTTGCAGTCAGTGCAATGTTTACAAATGCGGAGTTGGCAGATGCCCATTTGATGTATGGATTAGCACGGGGCAATAGCCGTGGTGCGGTACGTTTGTATCGAGACAGATTTCCAGAAAAAGGTGTCCCGACAGGAAGACGTCGAAGCAATTGATCGGCGTCTTAGGGAGCACGGAACATTCCAGCCTATGACTCGCGACTGGGGAAGACGTAGAACGACGAGGACACCTGCAATGGAGGAGGCAATTCTTCGTGCAGTTGACGATAACCCTAATGTCAGCGTCAGAGAAGTTGCTGCTGTACAAGATAACGTTGACCACGTCACTTTATGGAGAGTGCTACGGCAGAACCAGTTGTTTCCGTACCATGTACAACGTGTGCAGGCACTATTAGCAGCTGATTGGCCTCCACGGGTACACTTCTGCGAATGGTTCATCCAACAATGTGTCAATTCTCATTTCAGTACAAATGCTCTCTTTACGGATGAGGCTTCATTCCAACCTGATCAAATTGTAAATTTTCACAATCAACATGTGTGGGCTGACGAGAATCCGTACGCAATTGTGCAACACGTCATCAACACAGATTTTATGTGAACGTTTGTGTAGGCATTGTTGGTGATGTCTCGATTGGGCCCCATGTTCTTCCACCTACGCTCAATGGAGCACGTTATCATGATTTCATACGGGATACTCTACCTGTGCTGCTAGAACATGTGCCTTTACAAGTACGACACAACATGTGGTTCATGCACGATGGAGCTCCTGTACATTTCAGTCGAAGTGTTCGTACGCTTCTCAACAACAGATTCGGTGACCGATGGATTGGTAGAGGCGGATCAATTCCATGGCCTCCACGCTCTCCTGACCTCAACCCTCTTGACTTTCATTTACGGGGGCACTTGAATGCTCTTGTTTACGCAACCCCGGTACCAAATGTACAGAGTCTTCGTGCTCGTATTGTGGACGGCTGTGATACAATACGCCATTCTCCAGGGCTGCATCAGCGCATCAGGGATTCCATGCGATGGAGGGTGGATGCATGTATCCTCGCTAACGGAGGACATTTTGAACATTTCCTGTAACAAAGTGTTTGAAGTCACGCTGGTACGTTCTGTTGCTGTGTGTTTCCATTCCATGATTAATGTGATTTGAAGAGAAGTAATAAAATGAGCTCTAACATGGAAATTAAGCGTTTCCGGACACATGCCCACATAACATATTTTCTTTCTTTGTGTGTGAGGAATGTTTCCTGAAAGTTTGGCCGTACCTTTTTGTAACACCCTGTATATGACAAGTGGTTAGAACGAGTAGGTGACGATGTGTTGAACCTCTGTGCCTCATCACGGAAAGTGGAGGTCGGAGTCTTGCATGCTATGTAAAGAAGGACAGGCGTCTTCCTGTATCGGATATGACGACAGACGACAATGCTGGTTCAGGTACGTTTGGGAGCACACCGTTCAGTGCACGTTATTGAACAGGGGGCTACGCAGCAGACGACACTTAGGTGTTTCCATTTTCACTCACGACATCGTCAGTTATGATTGTAGTGGGCACAGGATCATTGATATTGGGCGTGGATCATAGAAAACATGCAAACGTGTCGATTGATCGAATGAATTATGTTTCCTGACGCTCTATTCCAGGACTGTCATACGTCAGGTTACCCACGGATGTGTACTAACGCTGGGAGCGTCCATGGGCGTTCTTGGATTTTTTTACACACCTATCCGTGTTAAACCCGAACCTTTTATGTGCCTGGAAAAATGCGATTGATTAGAAACTGATTCTGGACAATGGAGAAAAGAACATCAATCGACGCGAAATCCGTCGTTTTATTACAGCATACGGGGGTTGTCCAGAAAGTAAGTTCCGACCGGTCGCGAAATGGAAACCAGAAACGTTTTATTTGCAACAGTTACGTACACTCTCCACCTACTTCTCTACATAGTCACCGCTCCAACTTCGAGTTTTGTCGTGTTGTTATTTCAACTTTCTAATATCCTCGCCATAGAAAGCAGCCGCCTGTGCTTTCGGCCAGTTATCTGCACTGGTCTGCAGCTCGTTGTCTGTGGAAAAATTTTGTCTTCATAGTCAGCGGTTCTTGTGAGCAGAGACGAGACTCAGGGGAAGTCAATTACGGACTGTATTGTGGGTGATCAAACACTTCTGATCGGAAACGCTGCAGGAGCGTCTTCATTGCCCCCGCAGCGTGCGGCCGAGAATTGGCATGAAGAAGGGACTGCTCAACAGTTGTGTTATGTGGGTTGCTTGACACAGGCAAAAATCTCTAAGCAGGCCCTCATACTTGGCGAGAGCCGCTATTCCCTACGCATCTTTACGTGCTCACTGTCACTCAAAACTGAAAAGAGCGACGCGATACGATCGACGGGCATACTAGAGATTCTGCCAAAGCTTTATCTGATTTTCCCAGTGGTTTCCATTTCGCGACTGATCGGAACTTACTTTCTGGACAACCCTCGTAGCCGGCCGGTGTGACCGTGCGGTTAAAAGCGCTTCAGTCTGGAACCGCGTGACCTCTACGGTCGCAGGTTCGAATCCTGCCTCGGGCATGGATGTGTGTGATGTCCTTAGGTTAATTAGGTTTAAGTAGTTCTAAGTTCTAGGGGACTGATGACCACAGATGTTAAGTCCCATAGTGCTCAGAGCCACTTGAACCAACCCTCGTATCAAGAGTTCATCTATTACATAGACATTTTCAGTGGTTCAAATGGCTCTGAGCACTATGGGACTTAACTTCTGGGGTCATTGGTCCCCTAGAACTTAGAACTACGTAAACCTAACTAACCTAAGGACATCACACACATCCATGCCCGAGGCATGATTCAAACCTGCGACCGTAGCGGTGGCACGGGTCCAGACTGCAGCGCCCAGAACCGCTCGCCCACTCCGGCCGGCCATTTTCAGTGCTTATAACAGGTGACATTAGTTCATGTCATACTTCCGTATGCTCTACATCACCAATATTGTTTACTACGTGACACTTTGGACTAACATCACTCGTTGTTATACGCACTGAAGATGACTAAGTAATTGTTGAAATCTACACCAGCTGTAATAAAACGATGGCCTTCACGATCGATTGCTGTTCTTTTTGCACTGCCTACACTTAACGATCGCTGCACACAACGGGACCAAGTGGATTCCAATTAGAGAAGGATATATTTTAATAAATCTGAGTTGAAATGTACTACATGGAGGACGGCGCGAGGGTGGTTTCGTTCGTTTTGTATTTAAAAAAGCTGAAAGTACTCTTAGACGCTCTTCTATACTCACATTTTCCATGTTTTTTTATTGAGAACAATGAGAAGTCGCTGACAATCGACAATCGCATGCACTGCCCCGCTCTCCATCGGCTAACTTATCATCGACAGACCATTTGTTCGGGATAACAATCCAATTTGACCCAAATGTACCGGGGTTTCATAGCCTTTGTGCGGAGTCACGATTTACGTGAAGGCAGACCTACTGAAGGCTGATGGTCATGTCCACATACGCCGCCATCCAGGTGAACAGCTGCTGGAAACATGTACAGCGCTACTGACGTAGGCCAATTGGGTCATTATTTTGTTGTGAGGAACATTCACCTGTGCTTTGATGGGGTCTGTAGTACCAACTGAAGCTACCATCACTGATGTGGAATATCTCCATGAGTTAAGCTTCATGTCTTCCCCAACGAATGAGGTATTTTTCAGCAAGGTAACTGTTCGTTTGGTCTGCCATTTTTACGCAGGAACAGTCAGTCTGTTCATCTGATTTTCCATTTCGATCGCTTCATAGACACGCCCAAACACAATAATTTTAAGGTATCACGTAGACCCGTCTAACTGAGCTGCTTCCATGCTATCGTGGTACATCCACTACTGGCCATTAAAACTGCTACACCAAGAAGAAATGCAGATGATAAACGGGTATTCGTTGGACAAATATACTAGAACTGACATGTGATTACATTTTCACTAAGTTTGAGTGCATAGATCCTGAGAAAATAGTACCAAGAACAACCACCTCCGGCCGCAATAACCGCCTTGATACGCCTGGGCATTAGGTCAAACAGAGCTTGGATATCGTGTACAGGTACAGCTGCCTATGCAGCTTCAACACGATACCACAGTTCATCAAGAGTAGTGGCTGGCGTATTGTGACAAGCCAGTTGCTCGGCCACCATTGACTAGACGTTTTCAATTGGTGAGAGATCTGGAGAATGTGCTGGACAGGACAGCAGTCGAACATTTTCTGTATCCAGAAAAGCCCGTACAGGATTTGCCACATGCGATCGTGCATTATCCTGCTGAAATGTAGGGTTTCGCAGGGATCGAATGAAGGGTAGAGCAGACAGACGGGTCGTAATACATTTGAAATGTAACGTCCACTGTTCAAAGTTGCAAACGTCGCCATTTGTTGACTCAGGGATTGAGACGTGACTGCACGATCCGTTACAGCCATGCGGATAAGATGCCTGTCATCTCGACTGCTAGTGATACGAGGCCGTTGGGAACCTGCACGGCGTTCCGTATTACCCTCCTGAACGCACCGATTCCATATTCTGCTAACAGTCATTGGATCTCGACCAGCGCGAGCTGCAATGTCGCGATACGATAAACCGCAATCGCGATAGGCTACAGTCTGACCTTTATCAAAGTCGGAAACGTGATGGTACGCATTTCTCCACCTTACACGAGGCATCACAACAAGGTTTCACCAGGCAACGCCGGTCAACTGCTGTTTGTGTATGAGAAATCGGCTGGAAACTTTCCTCATGTCAGCACGTTGTAGGTGTCGCCACCGGCGCCAACCTTGTGTGAATGCTCTGAAAAGCTTATCATATGCATATAACAGCATCTTCTTCCTGTCGGTTAAATTTCGCGTCTGTAGCACGTCATCTTCGTGGTGTAGCAATTTTAATGGTCATTAGTGTATATTTCACTGCTTCGACATATATCAGCGGAGCGCGTTTCATGACCGCTGATACCAGTTTGCGAGTGTCTATAGCGTTCCAAAGCGACTGGTTAGCGCATTTGAGGGCGACTAATGATTTGTCGTGCGAACTTACGGTTACAAGAAGTCCTTTTTACACTTCTGAGACGCGGTCAATAAAGAATAGAAAGCGGTGGCCCACAGTACAATGTCAAAAGTGTCCTCCTATACAGGACCTAACAGCACTATTGGAGCCCGCTGAAACTGACACCGATTGAGATCCGCAGTGGCCGACCGGAGTGGCCGAGCGGTTCTGGCGCTACAGTCTGGAGCAGCGCGACCACTACGGTCGCATGTTCGAATCCTGCCTCGGGCATGGATGTGTGTGATGTCCTTAGGTTAGTTAGGTTTAAGTAGTTCTTAGTTCTAGGGGACTGATGACCTCAGATGTTGAGTCCCATAGTGCTCAGAGCCATTTTGATCCTCAGTGTTCCATTTCCGCGCAAGACACGGGACAGAGCAGGCTTCTTTTACGCAATCGCCGGGCCACGGCGTCACGGAAGCCATTTCTCCGACCTAAGAGTGTGATTGCGTCGCTCTTGAGCGTGCAGGTGTCTGGCCAGACATCTCTTGTGGAATCTCCATCCACCTCCTCATGTTTACCCTGGCGGCCACACCGTTTGGTTACCTTAGCCGCGATTAATTCGCGCGATCCAACAGATGGGCGCAAATACGGCACGCGGCGAGTTAGTCTCCTGCGTGCTAGGCTTCCCTTGATCTTTGCAGCAATTTGATATCTGCTCGTAATCGTGCGCACGATTCCTCTATTTCGCTGGACTCTGTGACGTCTACGTGCCAGAAGCCACTCAGCTCGTGGTGCAAGTTTGCTTGTACTTTAGAATAAGAGTATATACTCGAAATAGCTTCACAAACAAGCATACGTGATGGAGTCTGCAAGCATACTGAAATTATCAGCACCGCTAGTCATCATTCTCTTGCTAGGTGCTCTTTCTGTATTCAGTGAATAGCGGATAATTTTTTCAGTGCTGACTGTTTGCTGTCAGCGCGTAATATCTCTCAAAATATGCAAGTATATTACGCGCGTACAGTAGCTGCTGTTTTCGTGGGGGCTCCTGGGTGTAGATGAATCGATGGAAGTCGTTCTGTGTCAGCCTGCTTCCGGTCATTGCTAAATTTAGTAGGCAACTAATACTGTTTCAGGTAACGTTGTGGGTGTCCTTTTGTAATTTGTAGAAACAAGATTTCAGATTTGACTATACAAAGCAGGTATGGGAACGCTGCCTCTTTGTGTCACTTCCGCTTTCGCTGTGGTGCAAAATGTAGGAACAAGTTTGTTCCTTCTGTACGTTGTAAAGGAGTTTTGCTATTTGGGGAGCAAAATAACTGATGATGGTCGAAGTAGACCGGATATAAAATGTAGACTGGCAATGGCAAGGAAAGCGTTTCTGAAGAAGAGAAATTTGTTAACATCGAGAATAGATTTAAGTGTCAGGAAGTCGTTTCTGAAAGTATTTGTATGAAGTGTAGCCATGTATGAAAGTGAAACATGGACGATAAATAGTTTGGACAAGAAGAGAATAGAAGCTTTCGAAATGTGGTGCTACAGAAGAATGCTGAAGATTCGATGGGTAGATCACATAACTAATTAGAAGGTACTGAATAGAACTGGGGAGAAGAGGACTTTGTGGCACAACTTGACTAGAAGAAGGGACCGGTTGGTAGGACGTGTTCTGAGGCATCAAGGGATCACCAATTTAGTATTTGAGGGCAGCGTGGAGGGTAAAAATCGTAGAGGGAGACCAAGAGATGAATACACTAAGCAGATTCAGAAGGATGTAGGCTGCAGTACGTGCTGGGAGGTGAAGAAGCTTGCACAGGATAGAGTAGCACGGAGAGCTGCATGAAACCAGTCCCAGGACAAGACCACAACAACAACATGCCTAGCTAGACTCGTCTATGTGCAACATAGAGGTCTCGTAAATCACTTTCCAGCTATTCTTTATCGAAATTTTAAGTTATTGTGAACACATAAAAGTGATATAGTCGTCATTGTCCTGATGTCAACTGATATTGTGCGTACTGCGTTTGTAGTGTGTGCTGTTGATTCGTACGGAGACATGGGTGAACAGTATGGTATTTACTTTTTCATTACGAAAAAAGGAAGAATGCGTAAACAAGACAGGACTGTATACGCTGGGTATACATCGAACGACTTCGCGGTCTTTTTAACACAATGGCCTTGGCTCTAATTCAGATTCGGCCATATGGAATTACGTTTCTCCGCAGTTTTCCCAAATTATTTCAAGAAAATGACGGACTGTTCCTTCTTGAAGCCCGCAGCCCATCATTTCTACCAGCCATGTCAAAATAGTACGTAAATACCCGAACATCTGAATTACGTAATTCATTCTTAAAAGTTAAAACCTGTGACACGTGCAGTATCCTTGTAAACACGATACATGATTGAGTAAAATTGCTGCTGCTGCTACTGCTACTATTGAAAAATTTATCGGGCTTAATTTACGTAGGTCAACGGTATACATCAAATCGTAAAGCAGTAGTGAACGAAAACAAAGGCAACTGTAACTTACGCTCAGTTCTCATTTTTCGTTGATGAAAGTCAAACGAACATCCATTTTTAAACCGTTTAGAGGATCCAAACCCCTCTGCAACGCAGTTACTTCCTGATGATAAAATCTTAAATCTTCTCGCGTTTACAACCGAGTCAACGCGTTTCAGCAAGTATCTTACTTGCCATCTTCAGGCGAAGTGTAGGGTCCACGTATCGTCCGGGTCTCTATAGCCGCTGGACCACTGGCTTCTCTTCATCCTCGGTACCGGTCGGGCAGACCAGGCGCGAGCGGAATGGGCGCGGCGACGTGTGGTGGGTGGTGCAAGGGGCGGAGGGGTGGGGTGGGGTGGGGGGAGCCGCGGCGCCTGGTCCCGGCATCTCATCTCGGTGCGGCCTGTTGATTTATCAGTCGGCCCCCTTCTGCCTTCATCGGTTCGCTCTGTTGTGTCGCACACGGTGCTGAATTAGAAGCCGCTATCCCGGTTGACCACGTCATCATTGACTCGTATCTCCACTGCCTCTTTGATAATAGAGTCCCAGAAACCTTTCACTCTATACAGCATCTTGGTTTATTCAAAACGAAACGTGTGTTCGTCATTGAGGCTGTGCCCTGCTACCGTGGATTTTTCCTTTTGTCCGAAGCGAACGCTTCTCATATATTCAAAAAAGCGTTGTCTGATGCAAGGTTGTGTCTGTCCGATATATTATTTTCCACAGTCACAGGAAATGCTGCAGACATACGGCGTTCTTAGACCCAAGTTGTCCTTCATTGAGCCCAGCTTATTCCTGATTTTTGCTGGATGACAGAAGATGGTTTTGATCTTGTTCTTTTCCAGTATTGTGGCAATCTTTGCCGTGGACGGCCCCGCGTACGGGAGGAACGCCAGAGCTTTGTTGCTCTCTTCTTCCCGGAGGTCCTCCTTCTTCTCCTTGCTCATCTTGAGAGAGCGTCTAATCTGCGTTTCAGTATAGCCATTCTTCTGGAAGGATTTCTTCAGGTGCAGCATCTCAATAGGTAGACTGTCCTTGCTGCATATGTCATGAACTCTGTGGACAATGGTAGTGAGCACGGATTTTCGTTGTGCTGGGTGATGGCAGCTGTTGGGGTTGAGGTACAGATCTGTGTGTGTGGTTTTTTTTCGGTAGACCA
Organism: Schistocerca americana; assembly: GCF_021461395.2. NCBI lineage: Eukaryota > Metazoa > Arthropoda > Insecta > Orthoptera > Acrididae > Schistocerca > Schistocerca americana. Next base: position 102,704,618 of record NC_060120.1, read on the forward strand.
AATGTCTCAGTGTGCCGACCGTTTTCTTTTTTATTAGGATGCGAGGTGCCGGGGCTAGCAATGTATTTCACACTAAATTCGTCTAGAATCTTCATATGGAAATGATGCTCTAAGCCTCCCCTTTTCTAATTCCGACTTTTGCTGTTGCACATGGATTAAGAAGCAGCACGAACTGACTGTAATCGACTCTGCAAGTGGAATAGAAAAGAGTTTGGCACCTGCAATAATTTAATTTGATAGAAATTAATTTGATAAAGGAAAGTGTCATTAACATAGTGAGAAATGAAAGGGTTGCTCTACCGATCTACAGAATGAAAGTTATTTCCAAAATACAATTTGATTTATTATGGCTAAACTCGAAGTAATAAATAAAACACATGAAACATTTACAATACGTCAAATTGGGTACTCAAATAAATGATGTGAAGGTGAAGTTGTCCATAAACTAGTTTGTGACATTTATGACCAAGTGGTATGTGGAGCCAATTCCTTGCAACTTCCTAGCCATACAAATGCGCCTCTGAGGGAGACATAGAAGGCTCGCCACACAATCACTGACGGTACAGTGATTGATTTTAACAAGCAAAGTCACTCAGCAACTCCGATACAGTCAACTTTAGCCAAAACTGCTCAAGATGGACAACATAGGCCGCTTGCACGCAGAACGCTCAATTGCCAACTGTACTCGGAAAGTTACGTTGAAGTCGAAATTTCAGCAACTTCGTCAAACAGTTACAATTAAATGAAAGTATATTAGACAGCCAACGGAAGGCTGTCAGAGCAGCAAGAGCTCAGTCTTGTAACCTACTCCGACCGAAAGGCGAGAGCCGACTTTACCAAGAGCACCCGTACAAGCCGAACACAGAACATTACCGCCCCCACCACAGTGGCCATGGTTAAACGTGGCCCAGTGTGCAATCAGCAACTCGAAAACCGGTGGAAAATTCCACTCTATTGCCGAAGCACTACTGTTCCACAAATAGAACAACTCTTATTCGATCGTATCTGATGTATATCGGTAAGAACCGTCACGGGTGGCTGCCAACAGAACACTGAGCGCGTGCATGGCAAACGGCGGTCGCGGCCAATGCAGAAGAAACAGACGGCGCGGAAAATTGTGAGTAACCTGAATATGAAGTTTGGCAGACGTCCTTACAATAGAGATATAATGTTCAAAACTGCAGTAATAACTGTTGAGGCCAATTTCTGCGCCGATTTTGTTACGTCACGGAGCTATCCCCTTATCAAGCCAATCACAGTTATGATTTTGCGGAAAACGCGGGAATTTTCCAGCCAAGACTGCCTGGGAACACAAGTCATTTCCACGCCTCGCTCGTAGCCCGTCAGAAAGCGTTTTCACAAAGTTTCTGCGAAGTAACGGAATCTCTAACCCCAGCCGCTCCTTCAGGCGCCTGTGGGTGTGTCGCCCCCACTCTTATGACAATGTCGGCGTCTGGACAGCATCCACACGGCTCCCTCACACCTCACACCTGTCGGCTTAACCCTTTCAAGATCAGCAGTACCCGCCTGTCATCGGATCACCCGGGTGACGAGAGACGCTGCGTGGGAAGTCTGAGTGTGAAGGAATAGCAACTTTTCACCGCATGCAATTAGAGAGGAAATATTGATATCTTCTGGGTTCTCAATAATAGCCTTGTAATGACCATACTCGGCTATACTTCCCCAAATCGAATTACTCAGAGTAAGATATAAATATGAGAAGGGATAAGTCACTGTGTGCATCGTAAAGGCATGCCACCTCTCAAGGATATCGAAGAAGGGTAGGCACCCATTTTCTTCTAATTCCGTTGTGAGCATGATGTTCTTGTGTATGCTCTTCAGATTGTTGAGAAATTCTTTTAGGGTGTCCTCGCTGTGCCGACAGACCGCGGAAGTATTGTCCACGTACCGATAAAAGACCTTGGGTTTAAGGCAAGCCGTCTCCAGGGCGATATCCTTTAAGTATTCCATGTACAGGTTGGCGATACATGGTGCCAATGGACATCACATAGCGACTCCACCTACCTGTTGGTAAAACTTGCCCCCACACTGGAAATACGTGGTTGTGAGCGCGTGGCGGAATAATTCCACTGCGTCGTCGTCGAAATGATTCTCCAGTCGTTTCAAGGAGTCTTAGCGGTACCTTCGTGAAGAGGGATGTAACGTCAAAGCTGACCTATAGCATAGACCAAATTAGAATGCATGAAAAAAGGTAAAGAAATACAAAACAAATAGAACAACTCTTATTCGATCGCATCTGATGTATATCGGTAAGAACCGTCACGGGTGGCTGCCAACAGAACACTGGGCGCGTGCGTGGCAAACGGCGGTCGCGGCCAATGCAGAAGAAACAGACGGCGCGGAAAATTGTGAGTAATCTGAATATGAAGTTTGGCAGACGTCCTTACAATAGAGATATAATGTTCAAAACTTCAATAATAACTGTTGAAACATAACAAGCATCCATTAGTTGTATAGTAGACAGTCAAAATGAGGAGAGAATATTACTATGCTTCAACTCGGTTTGGCTATTTAAGATACATTCTGTATGATATTTCTCCATTATCCATCATCCACTTACGAGGGCAAAACCATACCATCACTAATTTGTCAAATATCTTAAATGTTTTACTACGCCAAATCAAAGGTATCTGAAGAAATTGGGATTTTGAGAAACGGGAATTTCTTCTGCCTAGATTCACGTCATTTCTAAAACAGTTTTCATAATTTCCAAATCCCTCATGTGCTATTCTTCTTTATTTAAATGTACCTGAAGCTCTACCACCGTGAAACTGACAGCACTATTAAAGTATCATACAAGAGCCGTTAAGGTTTATTTTCAAGAATGCAAATCATCAGCTGCGGATGGCCATATTATAAAGTTTGTTTTCTCCGTCTTTGCTTATATTCATTTGATTTCCTTCTAGGTCTACTCTTTAGCAATAGAAAACTGTTGACCTTTCTGTTCATTTGATAGCATGTCGTTTTGATGGACCCTCAAATTTAAGTCTCCGTAATATTACTCCTCATTTTGCACTGTAATACGTCAGACTTTCTAAATTACCACCAACTGCAACAAGAAGACACAGTAGAATCACACACTTTTTAAATGAGGAGAGCTCCATACATTTTAACAACCGATGTTCTTCAAAAGTTGTCCCAAGTGCAACGGAACTAATTGTGTTTTAATTTTTCTCTTGGTGATCAAATAAAATGTTTCTGTCCGTAAAAAAAACCTGTATCTTTTCTGTACGGTATGTTAAGAGAAAGATACTATACATGAAACACTGTCTCTTCCTAAAGCCACTCTTCTACCCCATATTTAATCCTTTTGCAATGCTACACAGTTTGTACCCAATCACTTTGGCATTTAGCAGTCAACGTTCACTTCCCTATGACATTTCTTAAAAGTGGAGGTAAATGGAATAATTTATTCTTAGAAGTATGATTTCTCCAGGACTCATTCATGCTGCATTTCTACTGAAGCTGCATAAAACGTAAGCTGTTCTAAATGCATAGGATCAAACCTCTCCTCTTTTGTTTTTAACTTTTTTCTGCAGTTACCAAACTCAAAGCAACATCCGTGGTGATCACGTTTATTAACTATTATTATTTTACGATAGCCGCTTCTTTTCGTCGTTCGCACTGTCGTAATGGACTTATTCGTTGACATTCATTCCACGAACCGTAACGTGTAACAAAAATGTCCTACCGTTCTAATGACAAGTTCGTATTCAACCTTTAACTTCTTGACTGTGGGAACCCATTAACTAAGCTTAGTACCAACTCTCATTAAGCCAAACACCGTCTTTCATTGCAACACTTGTTATTTGGTAGCACCCTTCTCACTCTTTTACCACCTTGCTCTCAAAAAAAGCAAACTACACGCAGTAACCAGCAGAGAGTTTCATACACTTTTCAAAGATATTTTCGTAAGCCAAGCGAACATACAATCTGGAACTGCTTAGAATAAATAACCTACACTACTCGCCATTAAAATTGCTACACCAAGAAGAAATGCAGATGATAAACGGGTTTTCATAGGACAAATATATTATACTACAACTGACATGTGATTACATTTTCACTAAATTTGGGTGCATAGATCCTGAGAAATCAGTACGCAGAACAACCACCTCTGGCCGTAATAACGGCCTTGATAAGCCTGGGCATTGAGTCAAACAGAGCTTGGATGGTGTGTGCAGATACAGCTGCCCATGCAGCTTCAACACGATACCACAGTTCATCAAGAGTAGTGACTGGCGTATTGTGACGAGCCAGTTGCTCCACCACATTGATCAGACGTATTCAATTGGGGAGAGATCTGGAGAATGTGCTGGCCAGGGCAGCAGTCGAACATTTTCTGTATCCTGCAACATGCTGTCGTGCATTATCCTGCTGAAATGTAGGGTTTCGCAGGGATCGAATGAAGGGTAGAGTCACGGGCCGTAACACATCTGAAATGCAACGTCCACTGTTCAAAGTGCCGCCAATGCGAACAAGAGGTGACCGAGACGTGTAACCAGTGGCAGCCCATACCATCAGGCCGGGTGATAAGCCAGTATGGCGATGACGAATACATGCTTCTAATGTGGATTCACCGCGATGTCACCAAATACGGATGCGACCATCATGATGCTGTAAACAGAACCAGGATTCATCCGAAAAAATGACGTTCTGCCATTCGTGCACCCAGGTTCGTCGTTGAGTACACCACCGCAGGCTCTCCTGTCTGTGATGCAGCGTCAAGGATAACCGAAGCCATGGTCTCCGAGCTGATAGCCCATGCTGCTGCAAACGTCCCCATCTGTTGACTCAGGGATCGAGACGTGGCTGCACGATCCGTTACAGCCATGCGGATAAGATGCCTGTCATGTCGGCTGCTAGTGATACGAGGCCGTTGGGATCCAGCACGGCGCTCCGTATTACCCTCCTTCCCCCACCGATTCCATATTCCGCTAACAGTCATTGGATCTCGACCAACGCGAGCAGCAATGTCGCGATACGATAAACCTCAATCGCGATAAGCTACAATCCGACCTTTATCAAAGTCGGAAACGTGATGGTACGCATTTCTCCTCCTTCCACGAGGCATCACAACAACGTTTCGGCAGGCAACGCCGGTCAACTGCTGTTTGTGTATGAGAGATCGGCTGGAAACTTTCCTCATGTCAGCACGTTGTAGGTGTCGGCATCGGTGCCAACCTTGTGTGAATGCTCTGAAAAGCTAATCATTTGCATATCACAGCATCTTCTTCCTGTCGGTTAAATTTCGTCTCTGTAGCACGTCATCTTCGTGGTGTGGTAATTTTAATGGCCAGTAGTGTACTTTTCAGTCACAGTTTACATTTTTTATATGACGCCCTGCAGGCACTCGTGCACCGCTCCCCCTCCCCCCACGACCCTCCTCACCCCCGACAACCCCTGCCTTCAGTGGATCAATTGAAATGATGATTAGTTTATCTTTAATTCTGACCTGAGTAAATTTCAGTGTAGTACCACACAAAATTTCTGATATTGTACGTTGAATCCTGCCCAGTTGTCAAAGATGTGGTGTCTAGGAAAACTGCTTCTCGGATCGCTAGACAACAATTGAGCGCAAATCGTATTAATGAGTTTTATTACAGAAAATAAATTACCATACTTAACTTAGTAGAGGAGTTGAACGGAATGGATAGTGTCTTGAAAGGTGGATATAAGATGAACATCAACAAAAGCAAAACGAGGATAATGGAATGTAGTCGAATTAAGTCGGGTGATGCTGAGGGAATTAGATTGGGAAATGAGGCACTTAAATTAGTAAGGGAGTTTTGCTATTTGGGGAGCAAAATAACTGATGATGGTCGAAGTAGAGAGGATATAAAATGTTGACTGGCAATGGCAAGGAAAGCGTTTCTGAAGAAGAGAAATTTGTTAACATCGAGTATAGATTTAAGTGTCAGGAAGTCGTTTCTGAAAGTATTTGTATGGAGTGTAGCCATGTACGGAAGTGAAACGTGGACGATAAATATTTTGGACAAGAAGAGAATAGAAGCTTTCGAAATGTGGTGCTACATAAGAATGCTGAAGATTAGATGGGTAGTTCACGTAACTAATGAGGAGGTACTGAATAGGATTGGGGAGAAGAGAAGTTTGTGGGACAACTTGACTAGAACAAGGGATCGGTTGGTAGGACATGTTCTGAGGCATCAAGGGTTCACCAATTTAGTATTGGAGGGCAGCGTGGAGGGTAAAAATCGTAGAGGGAGACCAAGAGGTGAATACACAAAGCAGATTCAGAAGGATGTAGGTTGCAGTAGGTACTGGGAGATGAAGAAGCTTGCACAGGATAGGGTAGCATGGAGAGCTGCATGAATCCAGTCTCAGGACTGAAGACCACAACAATAACTTAACTTTGAGAAATACAGATGTGTCGCAAGCAAAGGGCGACACGCAAAATAAGCAATGTTCTTCGGTATATACCATTCCTACGCCGCTGGCCTTGGAGTGCCCAATCTCGATGCTGCTGTAGTCGTTGGCCGCGATCAGTCGGCACGGCGCTTATGTCCTCTTCGCATACAGGCCGCTGCCGCCGCGTAGTCTTCAAGGAGACGTGTCGGTCAGCGACCAATTGGCTGACGTCAATTGGCTGACGTCTTATTCACAGCCCTCTCTGGTCTCTAGTTTCCGATTGGTGTGCCGGCGCTTGACTTTACGCCGTAACATTGTAGAACTGCTTTCATTCCAGACGGAGTAACGGAAGCCGAGTAATATTGTGGGAAATACATCACTCCATTTAGATGCAGCATTGGCTCGTAATGTACTATTCGGTGCAGGACGAAATCTCTCAATTTTTCCGTTACCTTGTGAATGGTACGCCGTAATCTGAGTCCCTTTACAGGTACAGATCTTTGCTAAGGTCTACTCGTCTGTGCCTCTCGAAAATGTTCTTTAACAATGGAGAACATTTCAGTGGGTGATTTAGTATGCACTGTAATTTTGTTCTTCTTACAGGTTGTAAATGCCTTAGTCCATCATTGTGCGCCGTTCTTCACACTGGGCGAGAGAAATTTGGACAATAAGAGCAAGGCGTTCGATACAGTTCCCCACAGTCGTTTAATGAACAAAGTATGAGCATATGAACTATCAGACCAAGTGGCTAAATGGTTCAAATGGCTCTGAGCACTATGGGACTGAACTTCTGAGGTCATGAGTCCCCTAGAACTTAGAACTACTCAAACCTAACTAACCTAAGGACATCACACACATCCATGCCCGAGGCAGGATCCGAACCTGCGACCTGCGACCGAAGCGGTCGCGCGGTTCCAGACTGTAGCGCCTAGAACCGCTCGGCCACACCGCCGGCTATCAGACCGTTGTGTGATTGGATTGAAGAGTTCCTAGATAACAGAACGCAACATGTCATTCTCAGTGGAGGGAAGTCTTCCGAAGTAAGAGTGATTTCAGGTGTGCCGCAGGGGAGTGTCGTATATATATATATATATATATATATATATATATATATATATATATATATATATATATATATATATATATATATATATAAATTACCTTGTGGATAACATCGGAAATTCACTGAGGCTGTGATATCGAGAGGTTGTAAGAATGGAAAATTATACTGAAATGCAGAAGCATCTGCAACGAATTGACGCATGGTGCAGGGAGTGCCAATTGAATCTCTATGTAGACAAGTGTAATGAGCTGCGAATACATAGAAAGAAAGATCCTTTATCATTTAGTTACAATATAGCACGTCAGTAACTGGAAGCAGTTAATTCCATAAATTATCTGGGAGTAGGCATTAGGAGTGATTTAAAACGGAATGATCATATAAAGTTGATCGTCGGTAAAGCAGATGCCAGAGTGAGATTCATTGGAAGAATTCTAAGGCAATCCAACCCCAAAACAAAGGAAGTAGGTCACAGTACACTTGTTCGCCCAATGCTTGAATATTGCTCACCAGTGTGGGATCCGTACCAGACAGTGTTGATAGAAGAGATAGAGAAGATCCAGCGGAGAACAGCGCGCTTCGTTACAGGATCATTTAGTAATGGCGAAAGCGTTACGGAGATGATAGATAAACTCCAGTGAAGACTCTGCAGGAGAGACGCTCAGTAGCTCGGTACGGGCTTTTGTTAAAGTTTCGAGAACATACCTTCACCGAGGAGTCAAGCAGTATATTGCTCCCTCCTACGCATACCTCGCGAGGAGACCATGAGTATAAAATCAGAGAGACTAGAGCCCACACAGAGGCATACCGACAATCTTTCTTTCCACGAACAATACGAGACTGGAATAGAAGGGTGAACCGATAGAGGTACTCAAAGTACCCTCCGCCACACACCGTCGGGTGGCTTGCGGAGTTTGGATGTAGATGTAGATGTAGTGATACCGTTACAATTCTCCCAGGAAAGAAAAATCCCTGGAAGTACTAGGAGTCGAATCCGGGTACTCCGCATGGCAGTCAGACATGCTGAACAGACTTTTTTTTACTTTCTTCTCTTTCGTATCTGCTTGTTCCTCGTTCTACCTTCACCACTTCTCTGCGGATGTCGCGTGACCTCTCTAGACAAAGTGTGGCCGGTCCCCTGAACGAAAGCGCTGAGCTATCGTGCCGGCAAAATTGCCTGCGATAAGTGTTTAATCAACTCAAATGTGTAAACTGTTTGCACTAATAAACCCACCACGCCACAGCAATCAGCTAACTGTAGCCCTAAAGGTCCTCGCACTGACGCTTACAATGGTGGCAGCGTTGCTTTTCACTCGAACTCTGTCCGCTTGCCAGCACTGCGCTCCATTAACACGTGGGCCTCGCTGCCTCGTTCTGCGCTTCGTTAATACCCCACGAAACAGGATCCAAGAACGTCGTCTCATTGTCAGAAACGAATGTCAGTTACTCTTTCTTCTTCGCCTTCCTCTTCTTCTCCATTACATATCACCAATTCTCTCACACCTTGAGTCAATCTCTATCGGTTGGCTGTAGAGCTGACAGCCGAAGTCTTCACAGATTTTCTCAGCAACCTTCATTACAGATTTTCCTCTTGCTTTCAGATGACCGAGAACCTTACAATACCGTCTTTATTTGTAAGTCGTAATAAAATATTTCAACCATTTGTAGCAATGACTTGATTTAGCAAAGCCATGCTTACAGCCAACGACCGTTGATGTTACCGGAGTCCGATCTCAGGACTCATATTCCTTCATAAAATCTACATGAACCAGCGTCCGTCTCGGCAGTGCCCTCTTCTCAACCATTCCTGATCCCGCTGCTTGGCAGTGTATAGTGGGACATCTTTCACGCAACTCTGAGTTTGACAGGTAGGACTTCTTGAACAGTCCACGGGGTTTTGCTTGTGAAAAATGATAATTATACATTTAAATAAGCTCGTGAGTCCCTTAGACACGAAGGCTAATTCTTCCAACAGCTCTCAATTTTGCTCTTACTTCCACAAAACCTTAAATAATGTGGATGCGTTTCCTTTCTAGTTGTTGCATTTATCGATCCTTGTTACCTGTGTTCTTTGCAGCTACCTTACCTTACCGCATACGCTTCCTGTTTCACTCGTATACCCCACCATATCCGTAACAACTGCTACTGAATTCAAACTTTCATGCGTTTAGATATCATCAAAACGCCATGCAAGTATATAACAATTACTGAGCATGGATAATAATGTTTTTCTAATGAACTGAACTGCATCCAGTATCTATTTGAGGAAAATTTCTGCTGAAAAAGTGTAACTTCTGCTCCATTTGGCATTATTAATGTCTTAGAGACCACGCAAGGTTCAGAACTACTCACATCTCCGAACTGATAGCCCTTCTATTGGAGGCACAAACACGCATGTCTCAAAAACTTTCGGCGGTGCACAAATTTCATGAACGCCGTACTCAAATTCAAACAGTGCAACCACTGGACTAGCTCCACTTCTCTTCCTATACTAATTCGGGTGAAAGGGCATCACCTCCTCTCCCTACACTCTTTCAACAGTCTAAGTAACTTCTTTATGTCGATTTACCGCTTTAAAGCACAAAAGTTCAAGTATTTAATAAAATCCCGCCAACTAGAGTTTATGTGCTTCTGACACGTCATAAGAAAGATATTACGTCTCAAGACGTTTGGTTCCAGACGGGCCAGTACACTGAGGTGACAAAAGTCATGGGATACGACCTAATGTCGTGTCGGACCTCACATTTTCCAGCATAGTTCAGCAGCTCGTCGTCGGATATACTCAACAACCCCCGCAGAAATGCTGAGCCCTGCTCCCTCTATAGCCGTACTTAACTGTGAAAGTGCTACCAGTGCAGGATGTTGCGCTCGAACGCACGAACTAGCCTCTCGGTTACGTCGCGGGGTTGTTCGATGGGAATCATGTTGGGTGATCTGCGTAGCCAAATTGTGTAGAACGTTCTTCAAAGCAATCTCAAACAATTGTGTCACCCATAAAATTCCATAGTTGTTTTGGAACATGAAGTCCCTGACCAGCTGCAAATGGTCTCCAAGTAGCCTAACATCCAGAGGACTCAATCAACTTCATGTAAATACAGCCCACAGCATTATGGAGAAACCACCAGCTTCCACAGTACCTTGTTGACAAATCAGATCCATAGCTTCGTTGGGTCTGTGCAATACTAGCATCCTACCATCAGCTCTTACCAACTGAAATCGCGACTCATCTAACCAGCTCAGGATTTTCCAGTCGTTTAGGGTCCAACCAATGTGGTCATGGCTCCAGGAGAGGCGCTGCAGGCGACGTGGTGCTATTAGCACAGGCACTCGCGCTGTTAGTCTGCTGCCACAGCCCATTAACGCCAAATTTCGCCACGCTGTCCAAACCGAGACGTTCGTCGTACGTCCCTCGTTGATTTCTGCGGTTATTTGAAGCAGTTTGGCTTGTCCATTAGCACTAACAACTCTACGGAAACACTACTG